>NC_092349.1:89473135-89789431 GCF_963676685.1 Mytilus edulis | reverse complement strand
TTGTGGGGAAACTAAAGTAAATTTAAAAAAAAATACACAACTTTAGTATCTAAAATCTGTAACTTAGGCCTATGTTGTATCATTTGTGGAGTAGACACTGAATATTTATCTATTAGGTCTTGGTATTAACCGATGAACTGTTTGAGAAAAAGAAGTTTATTAAACTGATACAGGTAAGTACTTTGGGTTATAATATTGCCTTTATCTTTAGTCTCTTCTACTACAACCAACGCTTGCCAAAAAATGTCGTCCGTCTCATACCCTTCCATATTGACAACTGCATACAAGGCGTATGACGTATTTTTTGTTTGTTATATGAATACACGATACGGTCAACCTTGACATGCTGATCCCTATTAACCGAAAGATTTAATTGGAATATGCAAAACAACCTTGACATTAGTAAAGTATACTCACTTGTCAAAGTTTGAACGAAGATAACAATAAAAGGTCACTAATGAGGTTTCATGTAATAAAGATATTTTTTTATAAATCATGGTTTGATATTGTCAATAAAATATATGCTATCGTTTTTGGTTTTCATTTAATAATCATTGTTAACATTATAGAGTTTAGAATGGGTGTAAGTTAGTTATACACCTCGGGATACGGCGTGTCTGGATACGAAACCCCTCCGGCCTCGGTGTATAACTATTACTTAAAAGGAATTTGGGTAAACTGCTCGTCTTCTAAGTTTATTGAGGGCTCAAAGTGCCAGTTTGATATTCAAAGTTTATAGTGAAAACCTACCGGAACCGCTGAAAAAACACTGAGACCCCCTGGTTTTTCAATATCCCCAAAATGGTATACTATTATAGACGTTATACAGATGCAATTAAAAGAATTTTCCAGAAAAATGTCATCTTCAATATGTACGGAGGGCTAAAAGTGTCACTTTTCAAAAAGAAATCGTCAAACATGCAGGTGAAAGGGCACAGGGCGTTGGCTCGATCTTCCGAATCTTTCAATCTTCATTTATAATATAATGCATATAGTTAGTTAATACTGGAACACACCCGTGATATCTCGGGTCCGTCCGTGACTGTATTAAAGTATATAACTATGTGTAAGCCTTATTTTAGCCTGGATTGTTAGTATTGATATTGTCATCTGATAACGTCATGCTAATTATAAGTTTCACTGTTTTCTCTGCTTTTAAAATCATTCTGTTTGAACCCGTCGACCTGGAACTTATCGGTATTATTATTTTTTGGAAAACAAAAGGGTCTGGAATGGAGTCATTTTTTAATCAACAGCATTGTCCTATATTAGTTATAAATAAAGTTGAATTCTTTGATTCCCTGTTTTTTACGTCGTGCCGGCTAACAAATTGGAAACTGTACCTATACGCCTTATTTTAAGTCCAGATTTTTAGTATTCGTCATGTCATCTTATAAAGTCATACTGATTAAAATACTTCAATAGGAAACAATGTGACAATGGTTGAATTTAGTAGTGTCAACCCTTTGATTATGACTCGTGTATATAGCCAATCCTAAATACACCGTTTGGTGGTGCGCCTGTCAGTTGCGGAAAGGACAGATAAGGTAATAGGTAACAGGTGAATATACTACTGGTATCGGTACCGGATCAGACCCGGAACTTGTTAATTATTGACAATATTAATTATGTGGAAAACACAGGGGTCTGGAGTGGTGTAATTTTTAATTAACACCGTTGTCCTATATTAGCTATATATAAAGTTGAATTCTTTGATTTGTCGTTTTTACCCCATGACGGCTAACAAATTGGACCTCGTTATTTTAGTAACATAGATATAGACATAAATGACATGAAAAGGAATTTGGGTAAACTGTTCGTCTTCTAAGTTTATGGAGGGCTCAAAGTGCCAGTTTGATATTCAAAATTTAAAGTGAAAAATTACCAGAGACAGTTAAAAAAAAAAGTTGACACTGGTAAATCCTTTTGATAGAATCTATATAATTAAATACAAAGTCTACAAGATTGTGAAACTTTGTTTTTATTGAAAGACCAGGGGGGCTCATTATATTTTCAACGGTCTCTGGTAGCTTTTCACTACAAATTTTGAATATCAAACTGGCATTCGAGCCCTCCATATACATAGAAGACGAAAAGTGTACCCATCCTCCTTTTGATGTCATCTATATCTATAGATTATAGATTAACTCTATATATTAACTAACTGAATGTATAATATTATCAAGATTGTGAGATCAGAAAGATCTAGCAAACCCCATGGCCCTCTTTCCTGTATATGGATAATTATTTAGTCAATCGAAAATGTCTTCTTTTTTTGCTTTCCACAGTTGTTACTATTTCTATTTAGAGTGGCCGCTTGTTTTTGTTTCTTGAAATATCATCTTTTCAATGTACATCTTACATTATGTTTTATTGACGAATATATATAGTTCATTAAGAGAAATGTTTGATTTGCATAATGGTTTTTATTTGAGGACAACGAGAATTTACGATAACTTGAATTGGTGACAAAAAGATTTAAATTTTTACTACTTTTAACTAATTTCTATCCTGCTTTTAATGTTTTCGAATGATTAAATTTTTGTTATATTAAACTTAGAAAAGGAGTAGGTTCAGTAAGACCATTGTTTTGCCCTAAAATATAGCAGTTTTATAAAATTGTTAAAATGTAAACTTTTAGTTATGTATTATGAAGTAGAATGCTGCTGCTACATAAATATGGGCTTTTTCTACCATACAATGCACGGGTAATGGGATCATTCAGTCATACTAAATTACTGAAATCTTCACAATTTTAGCATTGAATATCGAATAACGAATAACGAATTCGAACCGACCGTTAACTTCACATACATTATAGTTTCTTATCTTTTTCCGGCTGTCAATTCAGTTTTGTTTAGTAACTTTAAAAGACATTCACGACATTTGTTGCTTTGTACAGGTAAAAACAAACTACTGAATAGCCTGAAAACTGGACAGAGCTTAGAGGAACGAAGTGATGGGTCTGGACATTGCTGAATGTACTGCAGTTGATAAGTCTAATAAGTATCGCTCCAGTAATAAAAAAAGCTAAGAGACAAAATAAAGTACGAAACTCATTAAGGACCAAAACATCTGAAAAGTTTGCAAATGCATCTAAGGTAATATATTCCTGGGGTGGAAACACCTAAGTTATTTGAACAATTCAAGTTTTGTTATCAGATAATGTATCAATGTTACCATATCAATGACATTTAAAAAAAAAGTGCTGACTAAATGATCTTATTTAAACTAAACTTCTTGAAATATAATTGAATATCTAATTTCAATTTATTCATCTAAATGATTATAGTTTTAAGTTAAGGATGAACATCACAAATTAAATGATCCCATAAAACCTTAAATTATGATGTTGTAGTGATAAATTAGAATATCTATTGAATAAAATGGATATATATTAACATCTTATATTTGTATTTACTTCATAATATTGATGTACCTTTAGTTGTAGAACTAAGCTTTGTAGCATTGAATTACCTTGTACGTCCAGATCTGCAGCAGTTGATACAGTTGATTTATCTTTAATCTGTATCCGATATTTTCCCGTGTCCCCAAGTTCGGTTTTTAGAATGGTTAACTTGTGAACATTATTGTCTAATTTCTCTATTTTCAATTTTGATGAATGGGAAATCATATTATTGTCTTTAAACCATGCAACAGGATACGGTTTTTCTGCTTCGCATTCAAAGCTCACGTCTATACCTTCCATTATCTTTGTATCCTCGATTGGGCGTTTGAAGAATGCTGTGAAAATATTTTAAGACAACTGTATGAACTGGTTTGACTTTTTATACAATGAGCAACATGAATTCAGAATGTGTCCTTTAAGCCTGAGATAAAATAAAGGTGTATCTTTTAACCTAAGTCGTGTGTGAGTCTGTTTGCAGTAAAAAAATTATAACAAGCAATACATTCATAGGCAATTATTAACAAACAAGTGTAGTGAACGTTGTAAAATTTCAAGCTATTGACACACAGGGATGGGAAACACAGAAGATGTACAACTCAACATTATAAAGGAGCCCTTGGTTAAAGTGTTCTTTTCGGACTGCCGGACATACGGATGGAAGGACAGAAAGACAGACGGACAGACGGAGTCGAGCGACTACTTGATCTGCTTCCATCTTCGGCGAACCAGGTAAAAGTACATTTACATATAATGGTCCGAGACCACAATTATTTCGTAGTGCATTTCTTTTAGAAGATAAATGAAAATTTAAAAAATCCCACCTGCTCTTTCTCAATGAAATGTTTACAGTGTGTTGTGATGCTTTTGGGACAAATTATATCAAAATTATAGAAAACTTCATCGGCTCTAACTCAAAATATGGACAATTTTATGTTTATAGCGTCTTGAAATCTTTTGACAGCTTCCGAAGTGCTAATTTTCTACCTTTTTCAGCTGGACCAAATCACTACTTTCCTTTAAAATTCTGAACCCAAATTTGTTTACAGTGTAATTTCACCCCCTTCTTGCAATTTGAGGCATTAAACATGGAGAAATAAATTTGGAAAGAGTATAAAAATTAATGGCAAGTAACCCACTGTCAACACTAGGGACTATATTTGTGAACAACGAAAATCAGAACAACGAAAATCAAGGGACGACAATTGTGGTCTCGGACCTAATAAGCAAAAGCCAAAGTTATATTCACGGTGAAACAAAAACTTAAAATTGACAATGGAAATGGAGAATGTGTCAAAGAAACAACAATCCGGCCAAAGAGCAAAAAACAGCCGAAGGCCAACAACGGGTCTTCAACACGGCGAGAAAATTGCACATCCGGAGGCGAGCTTCAGCTGGCCCCTAATCAAAAATGTGTACTAGTTCAGTAAACATGGACGTCATTCTAAACTCCAAAACATATAAATGATCTAACATTAAAAAATAATATAATACTATATATTCCTGACTTGGGACAGGCGCAACAATGCGGCGGGGTTAAATATGTCTGGTGAGATCTCAACCCTCCCCTATACACCTAGCTAGCCAATGTAGAAGAAAACAAACACACAACATTACACACAGTAAAACTCAGTTTAAAGGAGTCCGAGTCCAATGTCAGAATAGGTAACAAAAGAAACTAAGTAAAATGCCTACTAGCAGTTACTGACATGCCAGCTTCAGACCTCAATTAAACTGGTTGAAAGATTATGTCTTCATGTATGTATTATTTCCAATTACCTTTAACAGTTACTGTAAGTTGTTTTTGTACGTTTCCTGCGATAATACTGTACTGGCCAGAATCTGATAGTCTAGCATTTTTTATTATCATGACGTGATGCTTTCCAGCAGTATCAATTGATATATTCTCATTCTCCTTTATCTTCTCTTGTTTATACAGTATTTGATTGTTTTTAAACCACTCAACATCAATTTCCTCCGAATATACTGAACATTCCAGATGTAATGTTTCCCCTTCTATACAATATAGTGGGTTAAACTCACACGTAAACATTGCTAAAAAAGAAGATGATGATTCACAATTTGGATATTACGAATATTATATCATTAGGGTGTAACTGCTATTCATTTGATTTATAGCATGGTATATAAATCTTTAAGTATCAATGGTACATGTATTCACACACAAAAATTGCATGTATCACTTGTTATTCATATTTTAATTAAAAAAATCGTAAATTTTGTGAAGTGTTTGCTTTAGAATGCGCGTTAAAAAATCGATTGTGTTGTTTTATTGTATTCACTTTTAAATTAATCAATATGAAAATTAAAATAACTAGATAAATATTAACAATTTTAATTTGATAACAAAATTTAGACATTTACGATATGATGCAAAGTATACTCTCACTCAAAATAAAACAATGACGAAAATTTCAATACATAGTTGGTTGAAAGGTATTTGAAGAAATGTCAAACAAGGCAGATCTGAAAGCCGAGCTCTGACAGTTCATCATAATAAAGTCCCAAATCAAAAATCACATTATATGTTGAAACAGAAGCTGATAAAAAATGATAACAACACGTTATAAATTTCATGCGTCCGAAGCGCTCAATGCCAAATATTTGAAAGCCAAAGATGTATATACGAACCGAAACAGTTGAAGAGCCGTACGACCAAAAAGGACACAAAAACGCAAATCCATTCTAAGGTCAACTTTACTTGAGGGATTTGAAACCTTAGTTTCTAAATGATTTCAAACTCTATAAACGAACAATTTTAAAACAATTTGTTATAAATCATGTAAGTACCGCAGTACCGACTACTGAGCTGACATAACCCTCGGGGACAGATATGGTAAATATGCTCTCGCTACGATTGTACAGCGACCTTGCGGTCTTACTACGATCTTAGTGCGCTCTCACTACGCTTCTACTACGATTTAATTGCGCCACGACCGCACCACCATTGTTATGAACATGTTCAAAGTTGACCACACTCTTCACGATCTTAAAGACCTCACCACGACCGTGGTACGACCTTACTGCGACCTACACGATCGTACCACGATCATCAAAATTTGCATTTTTTTTCACAGATCGTAGTGCGATCGTGGCCTAGTGGGACTGGGGTATTATGTGTTACATATTTTTCTTTGTTCATTTTTTTTATATAAATGCATGAGGTCGTTTGTTTTCTCATTTAAATTGTCATTTTGAGGCCTGTTATAGCTGACTATAAGGTATGGGCTTTGATCATTGTTGAAGGCCGTAAGGTAACTTTAAATTGTTAATTTCTGTGTCATTTTGGTCTCTTGTTGAGAGTTGTCTTATTGGCAATCATACCACATCTTATTTTTTATATGAAGGAATAAAAACTCAGATTAGAATAGCATGCTTATTTAAATTTTCTCATAATCAGTGAAAGACTGAACTAAATTTTAATCAAGTAAAAGCGATAGTGCAGCAGCTACTGTGCTGAAAGTGGCTTTAAACACCAATCAATCAATCAATAATTACATTCAAGTTAGAACCACTTATGGAATGGGTATTGATATGTGGTATGTACTAAAATGTGAAGGAGAATTTACATATCTTATTTCTATGCATATTAAGGGGCCTGCCCAAAAATTTCGTTGTCTATTGATTTTCAAAATTTTGCTTAGTGTATATGCATAAGTTTCTAATTAATTCAGTTTGAAAGGAACCAGTAATTGTAAGTCAATGATATTCGTATGTTATTATACATGTATCAACATATCAATATCTCATTTTTGGAGAGTATTTGGTCAATCTCCTTAGACATGGTCTATATATTTTAAATATTTGCGTAATCACATGCTACAGCTTAAAATAAAAGGTCAAACATCAGAAAATGACAATAAGACAACAATAGACATCATCTTACATATACATGCATATTAAAATGTTGGTGAAAGTTTATCCTCTCGATCTAAGTTGTCATATTCCTTTTATATTCATACAAATAAATGCCACATGGATATACAACAATAAGACAACTGCCCATTGCCAAAGATAGAGATTAATATACAGTCTCAGAAAATAGACAAAATTAACAAAGTACAACTAATTGATGAAAAGTATTATCATTTACAGTTTTTGTGTACAAACCCAAGTAAGAAAAAATCGCCAAAATGGGGCACAAATAGAACCATACAAATAGTACATCTGTAGTACCTCAGGGTCATTGGTGGTGCTCCACTGATGGGGAGGCAGATCCGGAAGACGAGAGAGCCTCGTTTCGGATCTGCCGGCAGTCGTAACCTAGAGCCAGAAGTACTTACAGCACGCTGATCTAGCCGATTCCAAACAAGAGAGATACTTAGTGTTTTACTTGCAAGTAACCACGGTAAGTTTAGAGAAACTTACATTGGCGCTGCGAGCAGTCGTTTTCGAACAAATTCACTCGGGGAGTCGAATTCTACATCGAAATTACAAATTTCAAGGGGCCAAAACAGCACCTCCATTTTGTTTTTAGGGATCCCTGACAGGTCACCTATTTTCAGTTTTCGCTAACCATAGCTTTGCTAGGTTAGTTTTATTGGGAGGGAAAAGTTAAAGCACCGGGAAGGGAACCTTGTGTGGCTAAGTTTAAGTCACCGTTTGTTATTTGTGAGGGATTTTTTCATACTTGGCCGTTTGCGGAGCCCTTGTAGGAACAAGTGTGAACCCCTTACTCGTTCTGCAAAACCCTTGTAGGGAATTTTGTAAACCCCAATCCATTTCCGCCGCGTATTGCACTCAGTTGACCTACGCAGTTCAACTTCCATTTGCAACCCAAATTTGCAAATCTTCCAGTTGTCAAAACAGAAAGAAGAAATTGTAAGTGTCAATTTAAACAACCCACACACATACACTTGCCCTTTACATACATACCTCTGGGGTCAACTTATAAGCTTGATTCCCAGTTAAAAAGTTTGTTGTTGTAAAACCATACAAAACAGTTTGATAGTATAAACACCCCTTTTCAGTAGATACCCTTGCCTAAGCCCTAATTTAATCCTAAATTGTTTATTGTTTATTTATTGTGTTTCCATTAAAGTGTAAACATGGCTAGAGTCCACTTAAACTCTGCCACTTTTGAGGAATTGTTATCAATTCCAGGGGTAGGGGCTAAAATTGCGGCAAAAATTTGGGAATTGAGGGAGGATAAAGGAATTCTGGAGTTGGAGGACCTACGGGAGGTTCCTTATATGAGAATAACTGAGGCAGCTCTGGAATCTATGGATTTTAGTACCTCTCTGCCACCCAACAGGGGGTCTAATAAATTTTGCAAAGAGGAGATGGGGCATCAGGAGAAGGTGCAACGGATTGATAGCCTCATACAGGCAAGGGGTGGGGGGCAAACTGAGTATCCCAGTCAATCAGGAGAAACACCCAGAGCCAGGGAGTCAGTGTCCACATCTCCATCCCAGCATCTCAACTTCCAAGATGGTGGGGAACTTAACCGGGGGTTCAGGGAAGACATGGGAACCCACCAGGACCGATGGGACAGGCCCATGGGTGCTTATGGGGGTCCAAGAGATTACAGGTATGAAGGGGAAACACCTCGGTCTAGATATAACAATGCCGGGGATACAGGAAGGGGAAGAGGGGGTTTTCAAAACCAGTATATTGATAATGAGGGTCCAAGGCTCAGAGATGCCCAGCCGGAGAGTGAGGCTCCGGCATCAAGGCACGCCAGTAGCATGGGGTACCCCACAGGGTCAGGAGAACCCAGACGGGGATATGGGGACCAGAGAAGCTCTCGTCGGGATGCATATGACCACCAGGGGAACATGGGAGGGTCAGATAACCAAAGACAGAGGGGGTCTATGGGGGTTAGACCTCTCATCCTACAAAAGAGCTTAAAGTATGATGGAAAAACTAATTGGCAGGCTTTCTATGCCAAATTTTCCCGATTATGCCAGGTCAGTGGGTGGTCTTCAGGGGAGTGCAAGGATCAATTGTGCTGGTCCCTTGATGGGAAACCCAGTGAGTTTTATGCCTTGCTCGTGGAAAGAAGGCATGACTTGTCTTATGAGGACTTGGTGGGTAAGTTGGCCAAACGATTTGGGTTCAATGAGTTGCCGGAAACAGCCCAAGTCCAATTTAACATTGCCAGGCAGGGTGGGGATGAAACCTTAGAGGACTGGGCCGACAGGGTACAATCACTCGCCACAAAAGCCTTCCGTCACATTCCTGAAGACCACATGTACCAGCAAGCCATCATGAGATTGTGTCAGGGGGCCTCAGATAAGGAGAGGGGAATGTTGGCCTCCAATGCCAAACCAAAGAGTATTGAGAAGGCAGTGGATAAAATTCGTTGGCACCAACATAACCACCAAGCCATATATGGCCGTAGTGCCCGAAAAGAAGTAAAAAGTGTAAGTCCTGAGATCAGAGGCAGGGGTGGGGATCACTATACTGTATGTTCCACATCAGGACCAGTCCCCAATAATGCTCCTTCCAAAATTATCCCCAAAGAACATTCTCCTAAAGATGTCCAGGATTTGAAGGACCAATTTCATGCCTTCAAGGGGGAGGTAAGCGGGACTCTGGGCAATATCATGTCTGAAATACAAAAGCTATCTTTTGCTGTCCGCAATAATGCTAGGCCCCCATCCAGAAGCCCCTCTCCTCGTGCCGGTAATGGTGGTTGTTTCCATTGCGGGGAGGCAGGCCACTTTAAAAGGGAATGCCCGAAGTTTCAAAGGTCTAATTCTCCTCGGCGTGGGGGAAAAAAAGTAACCTTCCAGGACAACAAGGGTCCGTTAAACTCCAACGGGTCGACTCAAGAGGTCTGAGTCTGGCCCCTAAACCACGGAGTATAAAGGACCTCGGGATAAGCCATAAACCACCTTACTCAACTAAGGAGGGTACTATCAGTCTAACAGAAACTCACGGCCTTGGAACATGGCATTGACACCGGGAATCACCCCTCCCCCCCCCATTAAACAGCGAATGCGGCGCACACCCTTAGGTTTTGCCCAAGAAGAGGAGGCTCATTTGGAAAAAATGTTACAATCTGGGGTAATTCAGCCATCCGTGTCGGAGTGGGCTTCTGCCCCAGTCCTCATACGGAAAAGGGATGGTAGCGTTAGGTGGTGCGTGGACTATAGGAGGGTCAATGGGGCCTGTTCCCGCCAAATCTTTGCACTCCCCTTAGTAGAAGAGTGCCTAGACACCCTAGCAGGAAATGTGTGGTACTCCAAGTTGGATGCCAATTCGGCGTATTGGCAAGTCAAAATAAAAGAGGAGGACCGGCCAAAAACGGCTTTTATCACCAAATATGGGCTGTTTGAGTTTGCACGCATGGCTTTCGGGCTATGCAATGCCCCAGCCACATACGCCCGGGTCATAAGCCTTGTACTCCGGGGGTTAACATGGCGGGTAGTGTTGGCTTTTTTGGATGACATATTAGTCTTGGGAAGGGATTTTGGGGACCACTTGGCAAACCTGAGGGTGGTATTTGAAAGGTTTAGGACGTACGGGCTCAAACTAAAACCCAGGAAGTGCGATTTATTTAGGAAAAAGGTAGAATTTTTAGGGAGGGTGGTAGGTCCCGAAGGGATGGAAATTGGGCCGGGATATGTAAAAGATGTAAAAAACTGGCCAAAACCCCGGAACTCAAAGGAAGTAGAACGGTTTTTGGGATTCGCAAACTATCACAGGGCCTTTATAAAAGACTATACTAATATAGCCTTACCCCTTCAAGCCTTAACCGGAAAACGCCCCTATTTCTGGGGAAACGAGCAACAACAGTCTTTCGATAGACTCAGGGAAGCCATGGTGTCAACCCCTGTTCTGTCATTACCCAATGCCACTGATCCTTTTATCTTAGACACGGATGCTTCCGACAAGGCTATTGGGGCAGAATTATTGCAGGTCCAGGGGGGACAGGAACGGGCCACGTCCTATGCTAGCTTTACCTTAACCCCAGAACAGCAGAAATATTGTACGACCCGAAAGGAGCTGTTAGCCATTGTCAGGTTCACCAGGCTATTCAGACATTACTTGCTTGGGCGGAGGTTTACGGTTCGAACAGATCATAGTAGCCTCACTTGGTTAACGAATTTCAAGGAACCCCAGGGACAATTAGCCCGGTGGCTGGAAGAAATCAGTCAGTTTGATATGGAAATCAAACACCGGCCAAGGGCTAAACATCCTAATGCAGACGCTTTGTCTCGATTGCCTCAATATGGACCTTGTCCCGAGTTTCAAGTAGACAAGGTTCTAGCAAATTTGCCCTGTGGGGGATGTACCTACTGTGCCCGAGCTCAACAAAATTGGGGACAGTTCACAGAAAATGTTGATGATACCATACCCTTGGCAAAGAGACCCTATGGTAGTACACAGCCCAAAGACACACGAGAACCAGTGGTGCAAATATCCCGGGTGTCGGTGTCAAAGAGGGGGGACGAATTAGCCATATGGTCAGAGGGGGAGGGTGACATCTGGGTGCAGGAAGTAGGAGGGGACCTAGGGATTAACTTGGGATACAGTCAGGAAGAGTTAAAAGAAAACCAAAGTAAGGACCCAGACTTAAAATGGGTGGTTCAATGGAGGAAAACAAAAGGGGAACCCTCTGAGGAGGAAATCTTCCTTAGCGGTCCCGCCCCCAAGTACTACTGGTTAAATCGGGAATTATTTGTCCTTAGTGGGGATAAGAAGGGGGTGAAAGGAGAGGCAGACAGGGTGGTCATTCCCCAAGTATCAAGGAAGGAACTCATGGAGTTGTGTCACGATATTCCTGCAGCGGGCCACCAAGGGGGGGGGGGGACCGAACCTACCAAAGGATCAAGCCAATTATATATTGGAGAGGAATAAGAAAGAGATTGAACAGTATGTAGCAAGTTGTGCTTTGTGTAGCCAAAACAAAAAGGCTACTCGCCCAAACCGTCACCCTATGGTAAAACATCACGCCGGGGCGCCAATGGAAAGGGTTCATCTAGATTTTGTGGGGCCCCTCCCAAAAACAGAACGAGGAAATGAACATATCCTCATGATGATCGATCAGTTTACCAAATGGGTGGAATGTGTCCCTCTCCCCGCCCAGGGCGCAGAACTAACAGCCCGTACAGCAGTGAATGAGTTCTTCTCCCGTTTCGGGAGTCCCTTTCAGGTATTCACTGATCAGGGGAGGAACTTTGAATCCCATCTGTTTAAAGCCATGTGTGACCTGCTTCAAATACACAAAAGTAGAACCACCCCATACCGCCCCTCCTCCAATGGTCAAGTAGAGCGTTGCAATCGAACGCTGATGGCTTCAGTGCGGTGCTTTGTGGGAAAAAATCAAAAGTCCTGGGATCTATTCCTTCCGCAATTAGCTGGTGCGTTCCGTGCTTCAGTCAGTAAAAGCACCGGGTTTACTCCTAATCATCTCATGTTGGGCAGAGAAGTCAATCAGCCTGCTGAGTTGATGTTCAGGGGGCCACAGGGGGAGGACATTCAGGATAGAGAAAAATATGTTTCAGACTTAGAGGAGGCCATCCAAGGGGCACACGAGCTGGCCAGGGCCAATCTAAAAACGGCACAAGAACGCCTCAAAAGGGATTACGATCTCAAGGTGGTAGTCAAAAGGTTTAAGGTGGGGGATCTAGTGTATCAATTGGACACGGCCACCATCAAGGGAAAATGTCGGAAACTGACACCATCCTGGAAGGGCCCCGGGGTGGTGGTGGAAAGTCTCACTCCATATCTTTACAGGGTCAAAATGAAAACAGCAATGGTGGTGGCCCATCATGACCGGATTAAGTTGTGTAAAGATAGGGAGGTCCCAAATTGGTGTAAAAAACTTCAAGCCCAAGTTTTAAGTAGAAATTGGAAGGAAATAGAGGAGTTGGAACCCAAGGGAAAAAGGGGTAAAAACATTTATTGCTCATGCCGGGGACCAGATGATGGGGGTCTCATGATTAGATGTGACGAGTGCAGGGAATGGTTCCATGGACGATGCGTGGACATCACTCCTGGGGAGGCGGACAGAATGGACGCCTATCAGTGTCCTGGATGTTCGGTCTCCACGGGGGTGCACGTGTCAAGGATCTCCCTGCACTCTAAGGAAATCTATTTCAGATGAATAATAACCAGGACAGTATGGACAAGCCAGGGGATGGAAGCCAGCCACCTTCTCCAGGGCAGTCCTCCGTCACAGACGTGACGGAGGAACTGGTGGTTTGTGTGTCGGAGGAGGAGCTGAGGCAGCTGGACCCTGAGGTCCAGGGGAGCCCAGGGGCTGCCTTAGAGGTATGTGGGGGGTCGGAAGGGGGGTCGGAAGGGGTTGAGGGGAAGGGGGAGGTGAAGAAGACCAAGAAGAAGAGGAAGTCCAGGTCCAACAAGAAGAGTAGAGCTGCCAAGAAGAAGGCCACGGCAGCAACCTCACCTCTCCTGACAACCTCACCTCAGGGGATGGCTCAGGGTCAGGAGGTGTGTCGGAGCCAGTCTGGCTCCCCAGCTTCCGGTGAGGTGGCAACACCTCACTATGGAGTTCAGGGTGAAGCAGTTGGTACTGGACTGTCTTGTCCAGTGTCTGGCTGTGAAGCCCGGGGACCAGGCCTGGAAGGGCACATTCTCGCGGAGCACGTGGCCGAGGTGTTCCGTGACCTGGTAGTCTCCGACCCAGGGTTAGCCCGGGTGCGCCTCACATCGCTGAGCACACTCTTCAGGGCCCTGGGGGGGGGCTGCTGTTGGGGACCCCATCCATTGGGTGATAAGCCAACTGGAGACTGTGGGGCTGACTCCAGAGGACTTGACCGCTGAGTGGGGAGCCTTGGCAGCAGTGTGCCAATTGGCGCGGTGGGAGGTTCCGCGAACCTTCACGCTGTCGCCAATCAACTCACCTGCAGTCCTCATGCATTGGAGGGCGCAGGTGGAGTTGATGGCTCTCCTACAGGGACATCAGCGTCAGGCCTTTCTGGGGAAGGTTAACCTCAGCTCCAGTGAGCCGTCCCAGGCGAGCTCCTCTAGTGAGCAGGGGAGTCCACCAGCCAAGGCAGGAGTTTTTAGCAGGCTGGGGGCTCCGGTTTGCACACAGGGGACTCCCAGGCCCATGGGGCAGGTTGGGGCGTTCAGTTCCACGGGGCCCTCTCCCAGGTCCATTCCCTCCCTCATGTTCCTCCCCACCCGGCCTGTACCCTCCCTCATGTCTCTCCCACGTCCTGGTCCCAGCAGGTCACTTCCGAGTCTAGGGTCACGAGGCTCATCCTCATCTGCGGGGGCACAGGGATCAAAGCACCCGGGGAATCCCTCAGGGAGTAGGGGAGTGGAGTCCCAATTGTGCAGGGATCTTCCGGAGGCGTTTGACAGCCATATGCATCTGGATAGGTCCCTGACCAAGATGGGGCTGCCTTCTCGGACATCTCTGGGTGATTTCCTAAGGGTGCGGTTGGACCCTGTCCCTGTGGATCCAGTCAAGCTGGCTGGAGGGGTTGCAGTTTTCTGTGACCCAAAGACTTGGCCCAGTGTGCCTTTGAGGCTGGAGCCAGGGTGGGTTGGAGCAGTGGGAATCCACCCAAAGAGTGCTGGGCAGTTTGAGGACGCCACTCAGCACCGGTTCCACCAACTGGTGTCTCACCCGAGTGTGTCCGCCCTTGGAGAGGTGGGAGTGGATTTCGCTGTGGAGGAAAAACTACACGCCCGTCAGATATCGACCTTGCGATGGGCACTCCAGTCCTGCCGTTTTGACCAGCCTGTGGTCCTGCACATTCGGGGTGGCAGACTGGATAGGGTTCACGCCCGAGCCCATCGCGAGGTCTTAGAGGTCCTGAAGAGCGTGGCAGTTAATCCATTACAGCTGATTCATCTCCACTGTTTCCAGGGGGAATTGCTCAGGTGCGGGAGTGGCAGGACTCATACCGCAATGCTTACTTCGGTTTTGGGATGGGTGTCAGGTCCTTTAACTCTGAGCAGAAGGAGGCCTTGAGGTCGGTGCCCCCATACAGGATTCTCTTGGAGAGTGATGCCCCTTACTTCCCCCCACCGAATGCACGGCATGGCCACCCTCATTACCTTTATGAGGTGGCAAAGGTGGTGGGGACAGTGAGGGCCGCCTCACCGAGGGAAATTGTACGGGTGGCCCACCTCAATGGTAGCCGTCTGTACGGAGTTAACCCGTAGGTGGGCAACTCCCAATACATGTAAATAACAACAGAAAGGCCCGTTGGCCAGTTACAATTGTTTGATTAAATAGTTATAGCCAGTTGGCTTCCAGCAAATGAATTTACAGCCCGTTGGCTCCTAAATTAATCATAGTTATAGCCAGTTGGCTCTTAGTAATGAATTTGAGGGCCCGTTGGCCAAAAAGGAATGATGTATATATGCGTAATCCTGGGGTGTGTGTCATGGGGATCCCGAGGGTGAGTGGAATGGGGGGTGGCCAACTGTAGTTCAGTCTCCATAGGGCATGGGTGGGGGCGGGTCTACTGTGTTTCTGATCCTGTTTTTAGTATATCCCTACTGATATTTTCCTAGCATGATCTTTTGTTTTTACCCGGGGGTTACTCCTTTTGTATAAAGTTGGGGGGAGTGTAGTACCTCAGGGTCATTGGTGGTGCTCCACTGATGGGGAGGCAGATCCGGAAGACGAGAGAGCCTCGTTTCGGATCTGCCGGCAGTCGTAACCTAGAGCCAGAAGTACTTACAGCACGCTGATCTAGCCGATTCCAAACAAGAGAGATACTTAGTGTTTTACTTGCAAGTAACCACGGTAAGTTTAGAGAAACTTACACATCCATGCAGGTTCTCAGATTCTATCTAGCATATTAAATTAACATCATGCAAAAATGCACCCAATTTGCATCTAGAATTAAAGTTGTGGAACATATCAGAATCTTATTGCAATCCATGTAATTAGTGTCTCTTTCATTACAGTTTTGAACATTAAAACTAAATATTGGATAACGACACTGCAAATTTACAGTTTTTGGTACAGATTGGCTGTCACTGTGCAACACAGTTTAAAATAAAACCCTATACCGTATGGAGAGAAAAAACAGAGAACTCTTGTTGTCAGATTACACTGTCAAACATCCAAACATACATTCCACACTGATCTGTGTCCATACTTGTATTGTAGTTTATAATAATTCATGAAATTATAAATTTTGAAAAAACAATCTGTCATAGATTTCTTATAACTAACTACATCAGATTCAACTGCACTGTTGGAGTAAGTAAATTTCGTGAGAAAGCCACTTATTTTAGGAAAGTCATTGGTCAAAGATGTATTGAATAGTCCTCTGTTTGCAAAAAATCAGCCTTATATTTAGAAACTGAAAAATCAGCCATAGATTTTGAAACCAAATATTCCACCATAGATTTGGAAACATAGATTTCAGATGGCGTGAAGTCATATTTCACATAAATTTGAAATCTGCCATTGATCTGGAACACGCCATCGATGTGAGTCCTAAATTTTTTTATGTCATGGTCGAATATATTGAGTAGTTTTTTAGTATTAAATTCTATTTTAAACTTTTGAAGGTCATGGTCATAGTTTTTTAGATGTGTAGCAACATCCCAGCGGCACCAGCATATGGAGTATATGTGTCACAATTGATACGTTACTCTAGAGCTAGCTCAAAGTACGTTGATTTTGTTGAACGAGTAATACTGCTTTCTCAAAAGTTGCTAAGCCAGGGCTAAGAATCAATCAAATTAAGGTCATCACTCAAGAAATTTTACGGTCGCCATCATGAGCTGATTGGCCATTATGACAAAATTGTGTCAGAAATCATATCTGATATTCTTCCTCAGTCATAATAACCTTCCATCATTACCGAACTGAACAAAGAAATAACACGACGGGTGCTGCATACGGTGCAGGAAATGCTTACCCGTCCGGAGCACCTGATTTCACTCCCGGTTTTATTGGAGTTCGTGTTGTTTCTTCATTACTATTTATAACTGTTGACGTAAATGACCTTTAGTTTTGTGAGTCTTTGTTTACTCCTTTGTTTTGATTGTTATTGTCTTTTACTCTTTAAACACACACACACACACTTGTGCACACACTTATATCATGTGTATACCTTTGTTATTTTTATGAAATTAAAAAATTTCTGAAACTACATTATTTCTATTATTTTGCGCCCCGTTTTCATTTCATTAGATGAATTTGACTATACCGAGAAATCATATCATGAAAGACATATTTCAAGTGAACAGCTTTGTCATTTGTACTTCTACGAAGTTGCGTCCGAGAAGGAAATGGAAACGTCAGGTATGCAATATTACTTATTAGCGTTCCTTTATATTATAATCTTTATTGTTGTAACATATGTGATAATAAAATGACTTACAATCTACTGTCACTTTTGTATTGCTGCTCTTAATAATGGTCAGTTTTGCATAATAAACCCCCTGGTCTTCCAGTGTTACTTTTTTTTTTCTGAAAACACTTTTTGTGACGTCTAATGATTCTCCTATGTACTTCTTGTCTTTGAAAAAACGGAGTCGGAGTCCCTTTGTTGGGAGATTATATTGTAAATTAAGTGGAGCACCCTCAACCAAACGTATTTCTGGTCCTGGGTCCCTGATTACTAAAGCTGTTATAGAAAATAGTTATCGTTTACAATTAGCAACAAAGCATTAATAAAAGCATTTATGCACAAAATAATTTTACTATATTTTTGTGTCTTACACTTTCAGTCAAAACGTGTTCTACAAGAATCTCCAGTCCTTAACCTTTCATGTATAGCCAGTTTACCAAAATATATTCAACATATATATATAGTTTGCTTAAAATTTACACCTATGCTTAGGAACTATTATTTTTTTTTTATTATTAAATATACTACTTTCCAGTATGTTGTTTTTGACCGCGATCGATTTGGTGATGTTACCATATCTATACGAATTATTTTACAAAAACATATGCTTAAACGATAGGTCGTTTTAAACATGCAGTGAGGTGAGAGTTTTTTGCTACGTGTTGAAGGTCGCACTTTGACTTTGAGATAAAGAACAGAAATAAAAGCGCTGCTCCTTTGACGTTTGTGTGTTTTTGCTGTGCATGTACTGATTTGTGCCATAAATGGATACCAAAAAAACAAGCAACCATAAAAGTTAATAGGTGGCGGGATGTCTTGAATTGACTATACAGGCTAAACAGGGACACATTAAACAAATAATTTAATAAGAAGATGAAATAATACCGTATTGACAAATATTTCGGCAATACAAATGGCCTTCATTGGTACAAAAAAAAAATAGAACATACCGAAGGGTTTTTCAAAACTCATATGTCGAATAAAAAAATTACCACGCTATGGTAAAAACGTTTGTTGAGACACAGAAATATTGGTCAACTGATTCGTGATGGTGACTATAAAATGGCAGTAGTTTGAATTTTGATGGTTTTTGATCACACATTTGTTCGAGCAGATTCATTGTAGGATAGTACCGTATATAGAATGTGTGTATAGTATGACCATTCATGTATATCAACGTGTTACTTAATCAAGTAATATTAATAATAATTTAATAATAATAATTTATTTTATTAAAGTGTCACATACTTGTCTACAGATTTTTTATACAGATTATATAATATACATTGCACAATAATAAAATAAGACAAATACCCATATTTCTCATGACTTTAAACTACCAATTTGTTTCTACGATATCCATTGTTGTAAAATAACAACGCTCTGATTATTAAGAAAATATAAAGGCAACAGTAGTATACCGCTGTTCAAAAGTCATAAATCGATTGAAAGAAAACAAATCCGGGTTTAATACAAACTCAAACGGAGGGAAACACATCAACTATATGAGGAACAAAATGAAACAACAGAAACACTAAAATGCAACAAAAACAAACGTCAACATACATAGAAACGAACAATTTGATAACAACTGCCATACAACTGACTTTGTACAGGACATTTTAAGAAAAAAATATCGGGTTGAACCTTGTTTTAATGACTAGCCAAACCTCCTCGCGAAAATGACAACACTACGTGACAGAAAACAGCACAAACAAACGCAAAACACTCAGCACTCAGAAACGCACAAAGAGATAATATAATATAATAGTCGTTACAACATGTAAACTGCAGAATAACAACATTTTATAATCGATATTTAATTGAACATGGGTTTTTTTTTCCTCTAGACGATCTACCTCTGAGTCAGTTAATATCATTTAATGAATTTGAAGATAAAACTAATGTGAACAATTTGAACTTTAGTTGAGACCGTGATTTCTAAGCGCAATATCATTCATTGTTTCTGTATTCTATATTTTGTTTTATTAATCTTACACATTAAACTTCAACCTGTAATTTACCAATCATAACGTTACCGTGCATAAAGCATTATCATGATAATATTTATAACGGTTGAATTTTTACGTACCTTTACAACAGTTTCTCAAAACACTTTTGAAGGAAACAAGGAATACCATAACTGTAGCTGAATGAAATAGTGTGTATATATTATTATACAATTACTGACTTTTGATGAGGTAAATGTGTAGCTTTATTGACTTTTAAAAAACTGATATTCACTGAGGCTATCGCACGAAGTGAATGTCACTAGGTTTTTTAAAAGTCAATTAAACCACATATTAACCGAAACAAAAGACAGTAATTGTTTTATTCCATGCTCCGAGAGAGAAAAATATGTATAAAATAACATTTTTTTACCAAAACCAACTAAACGTCAAACATTGTATCGTTATTATACACGCAAAAGCACACGACGTATTGCTTATTTATTCAAAATCCCATTCATATGGAAAACCTACTAAAGTTCTATCAATATGGAATAATTCTTTTTATCGCATGTTTTGTACTGATATGTACGTTTTTATAAGCCCGTTTATGGGACGTCTTATGTTATACCGTTGTCCGGCCGTCCATCTGCCCGTCAGTCGTCAACATGTCGGCTAACAATTCAAAGGAGCTTTAACCAATTTGCATGAAACTTTGGTGAATTGTTCATTTTTATTGATTTAGGCTCCCTGTTGACTTTTATAAATTCAAAGTTTTACGTTTCCGAGTTACAGAATTTATTCTAAAAATGGGGTATTTTCCAGTTTTCGGACAATAACTCAAAAGTGCTTTGAGCAGTTTTCATGAAATTTTGGTGACTAGTTTATATCATATTAAAATAATTCCCCTTTTTTTTATAAATTTTTGATATGACATTGAGGAGTTATGGATATTTATTCATTGAAAAAGCGACGTGCGTATCATGCGCTCATGTCGGTTATTTGTTCTCAAATGCCAATATTTAGCCCTAGAATTTTCGATGAACCTGTTTATCAAAATTAATGAAAGAAATGTGTGAAAAATAGATCATTACATCGGCATGGATTTTTTCACATTGGCCTTGGTATCAGCCCTCTGGCTTGATATGGGAGTCTCGGACTGATACCAGGGCCAATATGGAAACTGTCATGTAATAATCTATAAACAATATATGTGGTATAATTTGGAAATCATAAACTATCTATGAAAATAGCGTTTTAGACATTTCATGTGAACAGACTGCTTTTCTATACTTACCTTACCTAGGAGACTCAAACCTAAACATTTGAAAGCCAGGGTGTCTTTATCAGTAGAAACGACAGGACCTATCTGACCGAAGGGATCATAAAAGAATATAATATCCGTACAGCGCTCGTTTCTGTTCCGTTATCTATTATGTATATATATCAAAGCCTGTGTGTCCGTTGTACCGATGTGTATCTTATATATATAATAGACACCAAAATTGTAACCTATTGGTAGCCGAGATGTTTCGTCGATCTGTTGATGTCAGTCACACATAACATATTTGAAGGAGCCGTTCGATTCCCAGTGAAGGTATACAATAATTACAAAAGTTAAAGATAAGTTTTTAAATTCATTCTATTAATGAACAGAAATCAGTAAAAAGTAAAATCACAAAAATACTGAACTTAGAGGAAGATCAATTGGGAAAGTCCATAATCACATGGCAAAATCAAATAACAAAACGCATCAAAAACGAATGGACAAAAACTGTCATATTCCTGACTTGGTACAGGCATTTTCAAATGTAGAAAATGGTGGATTAAACCTGGTTCTATAGCGCTAACCCTCTCACTTTAATGACAGTCTCATCAATTTCCGATATTTTTACATTGATGCGTTAAATAAACAGACACAATAAATATAATAGTCAAAATATGGGTACATCAGTCAACATCGTTTAACAATTTTAAAAGGAACAATTTAACAGAACACAAAAACATCTACTATCTACGAACACATTTATTGATTTGAGTGTCTGACGTCAGAAAATTGTATACGTCACATAAATTTGTCGTTCAATGTACGTACAAACAATTTTAAAATTTTCATGGGAATGTTAGCATACAGGGTTAAAAAATCAAAAGTATGTAAGAATAAATTTAAGAAATAGACCTAGATTTAAACTAGTCCAAAAGTTATATATAGAATTTATAAGAATCCAAAAATAGTTAATTCCACTACGCGATTGAATGATTTTGACGTTTGTGGTTCAACGTATATTGTAATTCATAATAGAATTATAAATAAATAAATTAGCCAATTGAAACTCACAAAGAAAATAATTGAATATGATTCGGTGAGTCCATTTCAGTGACAGATTTAGGAAGCGTTGATTATAGAAAAATAAATGAATAGGGTGACGTCATGACAATGGTTTAAGTGACACGACAGTAGTTACTATATGTATACGACTTTATTGAGGAATTTTCAAGACTTGTTTTACGATAATTCATTAACATTCGGGAAAGAAAGTATACACATAAATTTTCCATCTCTCTTTTTTAGTTAAACACGCATTGCTAACTACGATATTTTTTTAGGTTTTGAAACATAGAGAAAGCACTGATCACCATGCTTTACTTTTTATTTATTGGTACTAGGAACTTTAGTAGAACTTACCAAATATAAAAACTGCTACGACTTTTACTGAATGTTTCTTCCATGATTCTAAGAATAGTTAAAAATTATAAATGATAAAAAAAAATCCAGGAATAAAGATTTATAATTCTAAGTTTAAACAAAACGCATAATTCGTGTCGGCCTTATGAAATTCCCTGAGTTTGTTTTAATAGTTACTGTATGTATCATTATTTGCCATGTAAAGGTACAATAGCATTCGTTCTTCTTAATATTTCCATATGACTTTATTTTTGTATAGTTTCTCCTTATTTGAAATTTAAAAAAAAGTATAATTTGTGGTCAAAATGGCTCAGAAATTAGATATACTCAGAATCAAACGTTCAGTCTTTATTCTTCAATATAACCGTAGAGTTTTTAATGCTATACAATGACAGTAAATGCACTAATATAGTAAAATTACGCAAACATTTGGACTAAAAATAATTTAGTAAAAGGTGTCGTCCAAAAAAATATGGCAGCAGTTAGTTTATTTTGTTTTGAACTGTCAAAAGCATATTTACCTTTTTTTGGTAGAGGCTTGTTCATAGTGTTGATTTAGTCAAAACAGTCGTTTTGAAAACCTTCCTTCTGATGATTAATGAATGTGTTGGTTATGACATCAATCATACACTATTGTTATCATAATGAATAAAAACGTAAGAAAATAAAAGTTGAATCAATGAAATCTGTAGGACAATGCTTATTTATCGTTTAATAAAAAAAAGAATGAAATGCGTTTTTGCGATCATTTTTGATATAAGGATATTTCATTTAACTAGTACATTATTTTTGATTTTTTTGCTGGGTTTTTTTTTTGGGGGGGGAGGGTATAATTGATGATATTCAAATATTTGTGAGGTTTATTTTCAATATATGAAGGAGTTTAAGTCAAATTCGAACATACCACATTTACATATTACCTAGAAAAGAAATGTTGCCTCCAAATGGAACACTTCCCGTGATACCAATCCGTCTACCGCTGATGACGCTGCAATATTCCAAAGCTATGATATACATTGACAAAATACAACATCTCCAATACGAAGAACTAAATATATATATATATATATATATAAACAAACAAGAAATTCAACGACCTGAACAATGCGTTATACTATTTACAGATTTATACATTAACACTTCTTTGTGATATATGATTCTTTTTTTCCCTATATATATACATGAATGGGACCTGCACATTTAGAAGTTTTTCAACTTGAATTCTAACAATAAAGATACTGCAATATACAAGTAATGTATAAGTGGGATTAAGGTTTACGAGATGATCTGCACAGAGTGAACAATAAAAAAGGTAGATTTGTTAGATATAACTGATTTATGACGAAGGATGTGATGTACGGTTATTTTAATTGGGTCGGTGCTCATGTTGTTTATTTGATAGTCTTTGGGAGCACCACCCTCCCAATAACTAGTTCTTCTGTTTTGGCATTGCTAAAAAAAATCATGTTTTCTAGGAAATTTGCAAGGTCATGAAAATATATCCTTTGTGAAAAAAAACAAGATTGCAACTGGATGGTTCATCTTAGGTCTATCTTGTTGTGACTTCCCAAATCATTTGTTGGTGTTAATTGTGCAGTGCTTATAGTTGTCATTAAACATTTAGTATTTGTAAGGTGGAAAACATAAATTCAATGTTAAGCGTTCGTCTTGCTGATCTCGACACGAACTTTGACAGTTAACTTATTTTTAAAAAAAATGCATGTACTACCCTTGAGACAAACATTCTTCAAACAACAGTAGCAACATATTAGTAGTATATTTTTCTCATGTGCATTGCTTAATTCACTTTTGTCAAGGTTGTAAGAATAAATATACGGGCTCAATAAACGAAAAGTTGTGCAATAAAAATGCCAAACACGATAGCCAAAACTGTTAATTAGATATGTTTTTGGTTTAAATATTTTTTTACCAATTATCATTCAATATACAACGGAAACATTAAGGGGCAATAGCTGTCAATTCATGTTCACCGATTGGACTCAAATTCTCATATTTGATTTATAAAATGTATCTCCAAATTATATAAAGTCTAAAATAAACTATTTACAATGCATTGGCTCGATAATATGTATCAGCATTTCGTGTGTATTTTAGTCTAGACGCCATATAAATAACCATCGAGGTGACCTCCGACGACTTCGGACGGTCAAATAACCTAATATAAACACAAATATAGATATCAATTAGGGATGTCAACTCGGTGAAGATTTACTAATCGAGTACTCGTTGGATTTACCGAGCGATACTCGAATACTCGCTCGGTAAAACATTTACAAAATGGAAACACAAAATAATACCCATTTTATGTATTGTGGGTCGTTGTCTTATGAACGTAAAACACTCTTTATTATTATTTAGGACTAGATAATAGTCCAAGGAATTTTATATCATAATTAAAAGCTCATTTACTACATGTACTTATTATGTAGTCTGGCAATGATCTAATCAAATAATTAATCAATATCTATAGAAACATGATTACTCAAACAGCAGTATATGGGAAACCATAAACAAAAAACCCATTAAGGTGATAATTAGAACTTACTGATGCCTTTAATCATTTAATGAAGTCGACACAGGGTGAAACGAATTTGGTCTTCTTTAAAAAAGTTACCCTGTTAACTTTTTTCTGGGACGAGACGATTTCTATACTTTGTATGGTAATTAACAGTCCTGCTGATGAAAATATATGCTCTGACGGTAGGGAAATTGCTAATATTAGCTAAAAGCGTAAGCCTTGGAAAAATGCTTTTATATCTAGCTTTTGTTTGGAGGAATTTTAAATGACAGTTAAACGCAAACACTCGAATGGTATCTTAATTTTTATTAATTGTTATTTATATTTAATTTCCAGGCCTTGAAGGCATAAAACTTTGCTCAGTGCTCGGAGCACAAAAATCATGCTCGAAACATGAAATCCAGCAATTTGATTGGTTGATTTTCGAGTCTGAGTACAAAAATCATGCTCGAAAGTTTTATGATCGTGAGGCCTGGGCTCTCAATAAAAATATTTTTTGTTTTAGCTTAAGAAATTAACAACTTTCTAACATGAAACGACTTAGTCGATACTCGAGTACGCAAGTACTCGTTCACATCCCTAAATTATAAATAGATAGCGAACTCGTGCAATTGGATTTTCTAGGTCTGTTTGATTTCATATCATATGATAAAAAATATATGTTAATCATCGTTTTTACCTGTATAAGAATAAGTTTTTGTGGATCGAATCAGTCAATCAAATTGTTAAGCTTTGTTTCACTTACAATGTTGACATTCTTTTCCTTTAACTAACCGAACACGCCTAATTCATCTCTAGTCTAGGGGTTAAATTTAATGTCTCATGAATACGGATTCAATGAGGTCGAATTATTCACTTGCAAATTTATCAGCTATGTTTTTTAGCTTATTTTGACGAAATTTAACCAAACTGGTTTCTAAAAGCAAAATATTATTTAACTTCCATTAATGATTGATAAAAAAAATGCTCATTTAACCCTCTTGCTGCCGGAGGGACACATGGGTCCACACCGACTGTGCCGGAGGGACACATATGTCCATGTTTTAATTTATGCAAGCTTCTCCTCCTTGCTTTATCTCTTTCAAATAAAAGACCAACGATTAGACAGTGTTATATTTTTCTTCAATGTGTCCCAAATGTAACGGTCATTATGGCGTGACGTCATAAATCGAAAGACGTCATTGGTGGGCATCTGACGTCACAGACGTCGAGCTGTCGTATTTTCTGGCTACACGAATTACAACCTTTAAAAACTACTGGCAGCGTGAGTGTTAAGATTAAACTATCACAACAGTAAGCGTCGTTAAGTGTCTCTAAAACTATATAAAAAAAAGATATTTATATTTAAATTCAAGGGCAGAAAGTTATATTGAATTCTATAGGACAATTTATGTTTTAGACCACCTATTTCATTTGATATTTCGAAAGTATTTAGGAAAAGTGATTTTATTATTGAAATTCGAACCTTGCTATCGTTAAATGTTTTCTCACAGCTAATAACTTTAATTTCGCCAATTCTAAATATATTTTGATCCCCAGTTTTATTTTAATTTAAATTTGAAAGTACATTGACCCAGAAGTCTATTGTAATCGTCGAACACCGTATTTAGATACATTAAAAGTCAATATTAAACGAAGAAAAATATCAACTGATGTTATATAAATATGTATCCCTAACAAATCAAGTTGAAAGGATCACTTAAAGAAATCCCTAAATACTAATCAAAATATTGTTCTACCTCACGTCAAATTGCTAGATTTTGATTGAATAATACGAGGGAGATAATTTTTCTATCCAATGGATCAGCGGGAGACCATTTTTTGAATGTCATCCTTTCGTTCAGACCAATCAAAAATCGATAATTTAAAGGACAATGATTTGAATTTACATCAATAAATTAAAGAAAATGCCCAAGGTCCTCGTTTTTGGGCTCAGAAGAGACTGTCAAAAAACATTTATCTGCTTCACTTCTGTTGTTTTTCAAAACACTGCTACGTTGTTATGTACGTGACGTCATAAGTCAGTATCAGTCAGTATAAATCTGTCCTATTATCCTCTTAGCTATGTGTTATTTATATAATGTACTGTTTTGTGATAGTAAAAGAATTGAAAAGAAGATTTTTAGAGAATTATTAAAAAAATGTGTACAGTAATTTTATTGTTTAGAATAGAATAAAATCTCAAGATAATGCCAACTCTGAAATATAATAGTACAAGTATTATTAACAACATCAGTACTCTAAAAAATAACCATGATGTTTGACTTACTTTTCATCTGTTATTGTTCGACATTGTGTAACCAGAGGCAGGTCCGTTTTATAAATGCAGTCGTAATCTACAACCATAAAGTAAAATAAGTAAGGCGATCTATAGTAGTTTATTGCTGGGTCATTTTGGTCTCTTGTGGAGAGTTGTCTCATTGGCAATCATACCACATCTTTTTTATATTTACAGATAGTACTAGTATATACTTCATAAACCTGCTTTGTGTCCCAAGCAAAATACATATAACGCTATAAAATGATATATATTCGTACATATTTATTTTTTTCTGATGGTTTTTTTCTTATCCATTTTTAGAATACTAATATAAGCTGTATCAATGATGTTGTTATTGTATCCTCGAGAACCTAGATGTTTACATAGTTATCTAAGTCATTTTTTTTATTTTCAGTAGAGCATATTCTCTTGATTCGCAATGCCTGGCTAAATGGGATACCACGTCTTATTTAAATAAACTTTGTATTTAAATTGCATCATAGATCAAATTTATTCGTTCAGTGTATGTACATTTGGTCACTACGCCTTTTGATTGAGTAAAGTCATTCCAATTAATATTTTATAGTGTGTCTTTCTATGTTGTGATGTTACACTATTGTTTCAGATAAGGGTGAAGGTTTGGTACCATTAAAACGTTTAAACCCGCTGCAATTGTTTGTACCTGTCCTAAGTCAGGAATCTGATGTTCACTAGTTGTCGTTTGTTGATGTGGTTCATAAGTGTTTCTATTTTCTCTTTTTTTTATATAGTTTAGACGGTTGGTTTTCCCGTTTGAATGGTTTCACACTAGTAATTTTTTGGGGCCCTTTATAGCTTGTCTTTTGGTGTGCGACAAGGCTCCGTGTTGAAAACCGTACCTTGACTTATGATGGTTTACTTTTATAAATTGTGACTTGGATGGAGAGTTGTCTCATTGGCACTCATATCACATCTTCTATATCCAAAAACACACTGCTTTAGTTACTGAATTGATTTCGTGTTGCTTTGTTTAGTTGGTCCACTTTTTGTTTTGTAATTGTAGTATATGTTGTTTGTTTGCCCCATGTATACCCACATGTACAATACAGGCATTCTGAACTGTATGACTTCTTTTTATTTATGAGACCGATGTCTTTAAACAATATGAAAAAGAACGTTAAAGACGTAAAACGGGTAGAACCTACTATTATAATTATATAAATCAAGATGAAAATAAACAACTAAAAGTTACAAACAAAATATTAAACATACATTGTACCTTTTTGTAGGAAACAATAAAAAAAAACTGACTGTTAAAATGAAGTAAAAGAAAAGAAAATGATAGTCACATCTCTAGCTATAAAGATTGATTAGAAGACATATTATATAATTAATGCTACAATTCTGTTCACATTACAGTCTTCTTAAAGTGTTTTTATTATGAATGAAACTGTGGTTTTGCTATAATTTCTATATATAAATATATATTGTAACTCATAGAAGAAAGGAGAAAATATATAAAGTAATCTTGTATTTGCCTTGCTTATTTGTACAATAAAAATAAGAAAAATGAGCAAAATAAAAAAAAAAGAACTTCAATATGGCAAATTGGATTGCGAACTATTGAACAAAACAAAACTCACATATGTTCTACGTTTCAATTAATGCTACCTAGCAGGTCACATTAATCATGTGTACAATTGCTTTGCTGACATATACAAATATTTAGCAATTCTACAATTAAGGGAGATGATGTGTTTGGATTATTTCCCTTTTGTTACTCTTATTTTTTATTATTTACAATTCTGATGTTTGCACAGGCTGGCTAGCAAAGATTCTAGAAATAATTATCTACAAATTATATTCATATTCATATGGCAAAGCTACTAGTAAAGACACTTGTGGACGTTCTTATCATAAATTTTTAGATGATGCCTGCCTAACAGCTAGTACACTGTTTTTCCTTTTTCCTGATATGTTGAACAATGATGGATTTGAAACAAGCCGGATAAGTATTTCCTCATATGATAAGTCAAATATATTCTTCTAATTTGACGAGAGTACACGGTCCAGTTTTGTCTTCACTTTTAGAAGTGTTCTTTAAATCCCCGAGAGGTTCCAAAGTTATGTATTATATTTTTAAAAAAAAGTCAAACCTTAAACCGAAAATGGTCCTTGATTCTGAATACAAACTACAATTGGAAACTTACTATGTACTGTCCTTTTATATAACCAAGAATTAAAAACTGCCATGGTTCAATAAAGAATAATACGTCGAATTTTAGGCTGAAATGAACTTCTTTAAAGGAAAAAGCGTAGTTTTGGGGTGTGGAGGCGTCGAAACAATAGACCATATATTGTGGACTTGTCCGTATATATCAAAATTATGAGAAGACATTAGCTTCTGGATCTTTGAAAAGGTAGAAATAGAGCTAACTTTAAATATAGATTTGATTTCATAAATTTAATATTCTAACAAAAACCAATAAAAATGGCATACAATACTTAAAAAATATGTTAACAAAATTACAATTTATAGGAGCATATTCAATATTAAAGACTCAGTAGGCAGGAAAACTGTTGAAACCCCTTGTCTCTTGTATTGTCATAACAACAAATATAAACAGCAGACACCATATATTGTATACATTACAATTATATACTATCTATCTAAGCAGACTTTTGTCCATCTGATGAGTTAAGTCGTTTTTCAACTGATTTTTATAGTTCGTTCTTATGTGGTATTGTTATGTCACTGTCCCAGGTTAGGGGGAGGGTTGGGATCCAGCTAACATGTTTAACCCCACCACATTATTTATGTATGTGCCTGTCCCAAGTCAGGAGCCTGTAATTTAGTGATCGTCGTTTGTTTTTGTATTAATATTTGTTTTTCGTTCATTTTTCTATTTAAATAAGGCCGTTTGTTTTCTCGTTTGAATTGTTTTACATTGTCATATCGGGTCCTTTTATCGCTGACTATGCGGTATGGGTTTTGCTCATTGTTGGAGGCCGTACGGTGACCTATAGTTGTTTAAAATTTCTGTGTTATTTTGGTCTCTTGTGGACAGTTGTCTCATTAGCAATCATACCACATCTTCTTTCTTATATTTGTCTTGCACTCATATTCTGAAATATATCAAACTAATTTAGCTGTGTTTATTTAATATGTTGTATATCTTTTGCCTATATATTATTGTATGCATAACATGTGTATAACTTATTATTATGTTCATTTGCAAATAAAAAGAAATTGATCATAAAAAAACTATTAGTATTCAGTGTATAATCCAAGTCATTTTTGTAGATTGTATTGCCGATCATTTTTTTGTTTATTTTCTATCTGTTATGCATTCTATAGTTTTCGTGTTGATAAGCATTATTTAAAGGGGCACTAGCTGTCAAATTCATGTTCACCGATTTGACTCAAATTCTCATAATATTTGATTTATAACAATGTAAAACATTTATCTAAATTATAAAAAGTCTAAAATAAACCATATACCGGACATGGGTTCGAAAATATGTAGCTTCGTTTCGTGTGTATTTTAGTCTAGACGGCATCTAATTAAGTGTCGAGTTGACCTCCGAATACCTCCGATTGCCATATAAGGAATATAAACATAAATATAGATATAAATAGATATCAGATTCATGCATTTGGATTTTTCTAGGACTTTTTAATTTCATGTTATATATCAAAAATATATGTCAATCATCGTTTTAACTGTATAAGAATGATTTTTTTGTGGATCGAATGAGTCAATCAAATGATTTACCTTTGTTTCACTTTCAATGTTGACATTCTTTTCCTTTAAATAATTGAACACGCACAACGCATGCTGTGTCCATTTCTAGCTAAGAGGTTAAACTGAAGTTCACATGAATACGGATTCAATGAGGTCGAATTATTCACTTGCAAGTGAATAATTCATCATTAATGTTTCTTAGCTTATTTTGACAAAATTGAACCATACTTGTTGCTAAAAGCGATATATTATTTCACTATTTCACTTTCATTATGATTAAACAAAAAAAAATCATATTATATAATTTTTTATATATCTCGTAGCTAGTGTCCCTTTAATCATTATGCATATACGGAGTCAATTGATGACTCAGTCATTCGACATGGTGTTCTTCATTTGGTAGATCTCATATTGATTTTATATTAATTTTGTTGTTTTCGAAATGATAAGGGACTACTTTATAGTTTGTGAAAATTTGTAATTATCATTTAAAAGGAATAACTCTTTTATGGAATCGACTAATGGTTTCAGTCAGCTGTCATCTGACTTTCCGTTATAGTTTTTAAAATGATACATTTTGTCTGAATTGTAGTTGTCAGCTAATTTTGTCACTTTATTATACACGATTAACCCGCTGTTTTCTTCGGAAAATGTCTCTTACTAGTCAAGAATATGACTGTTGTTTGCCAGTCGTTCCATTTCGTTGTTATTGCTTCCCCTTTTTAATTTAACTTTTAATTTTATAAAATGCGTCATTTAATTACTTTATTTTATACTTTTGGCGATAACCTACAAAACAACAAAAATAAATCAAAATTGTCATTCAAGGGTATACAATGCAGATACAGGAGAGATAAAGGCGTTATTTACGTAAAATGTTAATTTTCGAGACGTTGAACAGTGACATTCCGGAAATGTATGCATTTACGACTGATTTGATTCATTATCATGAAAACGAGTAAACGTAATCCACTTTTTTAAAAAGTAAAATAACAAAAATACCGAAATCCGATGAAACGTCAAAACGAAATTCCCTAATGAAATGTCAAAATTAAAAGCTAAACACATCAAACGAATGGATAACAACTGTCATATTCCTGAAATGGTACAGGCATTTTCTGATGTAGAAAATGGTGGATTGAACCTGGCTTTATAGCTAGCTAAACCTCTCACTAGTATGAAAGTCTTATAAAATTCTATTATATTGACAACGATGAGTGAACAAAACAAATAGACATAAATGGTAAAAATGTCAAAAATAGGGGTACAACAGTCAACATTGTGTTATAATCTTATTCAATATAAAAGCATCAAATATGCCAACAACAACAAAACAAAAGGCATACAGAAACAGCACTCCAGCAAAAACGAAAGACAAGAATACAAAACTTCACCATAGCACAACCTCACAATGACGGGCTGTATAAGTACCGAGCCACGTTCAATGAACCTGGCTTTATAGCTAGCTAAACCTCTCACTAGTATGAAAGTCTTATAAAATTCTATTATATTGACAACGATGAGTGAACAAAACAAATAGACATAAATGGTAAAAATGTCAAAAATAGGGGTACAACAGTCAACATTGTGTTATAATCTTATTCAATATAAAAGCATCAAATATGCCAACAACAACAAAACAAAAGGCATACAGAAACAGCACTCCAGCAAAAACGAAAGACAAGAATACAAAACTTCACCATAGCACAACCTCACAATGACGGGCTGTATAAGTACCGAGCCACGTTCAATGAACCTGGCTTTATAGCTAGCTAAACCTCTCACTAGTATGAAAGTCTTATAAAATTCTATTATATTGACAACGATGAGTGAACAAAACAAATAGACATAAATGGTAAAAATGTCAAAAATAGGGGTACAACAGTCAACATTGTGTTATAATCTTATTCAATATAAAAGCATCAAATATGCCAACAACAACAAAACAAAAGGCATACAGAAACAGCACTCCAGCAAAAACGAAAGACAAGAATACAAAACTTCACCATAGCACAACCTCACAATGACGGGCTGTATAAGTACCGAGCCACGTTCAATGAACCTGGCTTTATAGCTAGCTAAACCTCTCACTAGTATGAAAGTCTTATAAAATTCTATTATATTGACAACGATGAGTGAACAAAACAAATAGACATAAATGGTAAAAATGTCAAAAATAGGGGTACAACAGTCAACATTGTGTTATAATCTTATTCAATATAAAAGCATCAAATATGCCAACAACAACAAAACAAAAGGCATACAGAAACAGCACTCCAGCAAAAACGAAAGACAAGAATACAAAACTTCACCATAGCACAACCTCACAATGACGGGCTGTATAAGTACCGAGCCACGTTCAATGAACCTGGCTTTATAGCTAGCTAAACCTCTCACTAGTATGAAAGTCTTATAAAATTCTATTATATTGACAACGATGAGTGAACAAAACAAATAGACATAAATGGTAAAAATGTCAAAAATAGGGGTACAACAGTCAACATTGTGTTATAATCTTATTCAATATAAAAGCATCAAATATGCCAACAACAACAAAACAAAGGGCATACAGAAACAGCACTCCAGCAAAAACGAAAGACAAGAATACAAAACTTCACCATAGCACAACCTCACAATGACGGGCTGTATAAGTACCGAGCCACGTTCAATGGACATTACCAAAAATTGACTAAACAGTAAAAGTAATATTCTCAAAGACAAAGATGATACACAACGTCAGTACTTAGCAAGAATCTACACTTCTAGACCATCGTGTATTATTTGGGAAGTTGATACGGAATTTTTATCAACAAGGTCTTGGTATATACCGATGAACTTTTTCAGAAAAAGGACGAGTCGTTCGTTGACATACCGCTAGTTCATCCACTTTCTGCTCAGACACTGGTGACATTTAAACAGACATTTAGCTTGACTATGTATGAGGATTATTTGTACCAATTTTTATGAACAAATCACCGATGTATTTTTTGGAAATTAGATAAATATACAACACTATTTGCCGTTTTTTTTCTGAAACCATGAACATTTGATTAAAATAAACTATTTACTGCCACATAAATTGAAAGCATATTTATGTAAAAAAGATATTCTATATGTTTTTACAAAAATCTGCTAGTGTTTATCTTTAAAAACAAAGAAGTTAGGTATGTCTGTCTAAAGAATAGAAATTGCCAAGAAAATAAAATGTTGGCCAATATGTGTAAATTTGCGACCCTATTTATCTCTAAAAGTGGTTTATGAAGGTATATTTCTATTACATATTTAAATTGACTAGATAAAACATAAAGTGTACCCGAATTATCGTAAAAAAATCAGCGTGGGATCTAAACTGTATCGTATGCACTTAATGATACTAACGCAATAATGAATCAGTCGATTGCTTTAATTTATTTGATTTAATATTAATAGATATTAAATTGGTAATAATTTTAATAGTATTTGGTATTATAACAATTTTAAAAATTATAAGCGTATTCGCTAAAATTTGTCAAAAATTTGTGACAAAGGGTATATACTCCTAAAAGACTCAATTAATGCTCAGTTATAATGAAACGAGTAGGCCCGGTAAGAACCCTGTTTGGCCCCAAAATATAGCATTTGTAAACTAAAAGTAATTTATTAGAAAGTAGAATACTTTTGTTACATGAATATGGGCTGGGTTGTTTTACAAAAAAATGTACATGCATCTCAGGTACTAGCATCATAAATTGATACAAAATTACTGACATCTTCACAATTTACGATTTGTGCTAATCTTTTTTTTTAAGGTTTTTGTCTAAAATGGAAGTGGGCGCATTTGTTTTCAGTCTTAATATTTAAATATATGTTGTATTTGATGATAAAACATAATATATATAAAGGTTGAGACTGAACACGAATGCGGCCACTTATATAAGGACAAAAACATATATGATAGATTTTCAATATTTGAGCTTGAATTTAAGTGTCTAGAATGACCAAATTAGTTTAAATCTTGTACAAATTAGTTCAATCGACTAAGTAGACACTTAAGTGTTTAAAAAAATGTTAAAAATATTTCATCAGATATACTTCGAATTTTAGGCCAAAACTACTAGCGCTTACCGGACCTTTTCCTTTGTGAAGGTCGTATACATTATCTGCTGACAATGATCCCTTTTACAGTTTTTGCCTATCTTATATATTTTTTTAGATAATAGACAGAAACGTCTTGTCTTTAATTTCTGTCAGCTAAGAATGAAATGCTTCCCTTTTCCACAAAATTGAAAGCAAATAAATCTTACCCCTTGAAATAATGTAGGTACTATTTGAGCAGTTCTTCAAGTAGCAGGAACAATCTTCTTGTGATGGTGTACAAAAGCATGGGTTGTTTGGTTTAACCAGGAAATCATAACCACGTGTGTAGTCACATCGGCAGGTTATATCAGTGTTGCGATTTCCAATGTCAGACACAACTTGGCCTTCCTCATTGCAAAATGATTTCAAAAATAAACAATGTGTACTAGCATTGGTGTAATATTTCAGTGGAAATGGTTGGAATCTTTCTACAGAACAAATATCTGCATCTATTCCTCCGCGAAGAACTGCTTTTCTTCCTGTAACGAAAAGTTATTGTGTGTTATCCATTTTTTCACGGGATCTTATCAGCCTGTATAAAGTCATGTTTGATCCTGCGATAAGGTATCTATCCTTTAAGAGATTTATATGTTTAGTGTTTGGCTATGTGTGGAATGCATTCATCATTGACAAAGGAACAATGTTTATTTGGTTTGAAAATTCTAAACTTGGAATAATAATACCGACAGATTTACTGCACCTAGCAATAAATTTTGACTTTGGATGAGTTTTTATTATAATCTATTATTTCAAGTGAATTTAAAAGTCGCTCTATAAAACTTACAATAAAAGAGGGACGAAAGATTCCAAAGGGATAGTCAAACTCATAAATCTAAAAAAAAACTGACAACGCCATGGCTAAAAATGAAAAAGACAAACAGAAAAACAATAGTACACATGACACAACATAGAAAACTAAAGAATAAACAACACGAACCCCACCAAAAACTAGGGGTGATCTCAGGTGCTCCGGAAGGGTAAGCAGATCCTGAACCACATGTGGCACCCGTCGTGTTGCTTATGTGATTACAAATCCGGTAAATAGTATAATTCGGTAGGTCACATTCATGAAAGGGAAGGGAATTGTAGTTACGACGTAAGGAACATATCCGATATCATTTGTGAAACGGTTATTCCATAACGGTCAACCAACTCGTGATGGCGTCCGTAAAATTTACGAAGGGATGATTTCGACTTCACCATTTGGAACTCTTGGTTTAATAGCTTCCTTGTGAGCAGTAACCCTCTATCAAGAAAATCATGATAGGAAATGCAAGCACGGGAATATCGTATCAATTGGGATATGTATACCCCGTATGCAGGTGCTGCTGGAATGTTGCTACTTAGCAATGGAAAGTTCACAATTGGAAAGCTGAAATCATCTCTTTTGTCGTAAAGTTTTGTTTTCAACCGACCCTCATTGTCAATTTCTAGATGTAAGTCAAGATATGAAGCCGACTTAACTGTATCTGTAGTATCCTTTATCTCCAATTCGATGGGATAGATGCGTTCCACATAGTCACCAAATTTTGAATTGTTTAGTGAAAGAACGTCATCTATATAGCGGAAAGTAGAGTTAAAGGATATTGCTAACTTCTTATCTTTCTTCCTAAAAAGTTCCTGCATGAAGTCAGCCTCATAATAATAAAGAAACAAGTCGGCAAGTAGAGGGGCACAGTTTGTTCCCATTGGGATGCCGACAGTCTGTTGAAAAACACATCCTCCGAACATTACAAATATGTTGTCAATCAAGAAATCAAGCATCTTGATAATATCGGTTTCAGAGAATTTTTTGTTTGAATCAGAGTGATTCTTTACAAAGTATGATTTATCCCTCCCTAAGACAAGATACTTGTATCTACGTTGGCCATTCTTTTTTATGAAGCAAAGTAATACCAACTCTTTCAATTTGTCTTTTAGTTTGGAATGTGGAATACTTGTATAAAGAGTAGAAAAGTCAAACGTTTTAATACTGTTAAATGAAAGAGAGTTAGATTATATGTACTCTAAAAGATCTTTGGAATTTTTAAGTATCCACATCTGATTCACGCCACCTCTTGAATAGGCAGTTTCACAATAACTTTGAAGCCAGTCTTTGATTGCTGATAAAATAAATGTTAATAATTTAGAAAGAGGTTTCGTGGAGCACTTGGAAGACCCAGCAATATACCGTTGTTTGTAAGGACACTTATGTAGTTTAGGTATCCAATACAGTGATGGAAGATCCAGTTCTTCATCTTTGGTTGAAATACCAAAGGAACAAAGACAAACAACAGACCTATGATTATCCAGGATTTCCTCTTTGGTAAGTGTCGTGAGGGTATATGTTGAGTTTCCAAGTGAATTGTCTATACCTAATTCGTTTATCAAGCAATTAATGTAGTGACTTTTACAGACAAAAACAATGTTATTTGGGGCTTTTTCTGCGGGGACAACAACATATTTATCATGGAGGTCGGATAAGTGTTTAGCAACATTTGGGTCTTTAAAGATTGACGTAGCATGGGCATTGATGGACCCATTCAGTTTCTTGATTCTGATTTGTATTAACGACCTCACTGCCTTAATCCATTCGGATAGACTACGTCTTCCTTTTCACGTTTAGCCCATTGCCTGGCATAATCCTCGACTGAGTCCATCAAAATTTTAAAGTTGTATTTCAAATTGATGGATTTAGGCTCACGATATTTCGGACCTTTCGATAACACATGTTCGTGTTTCTTGTTTTGAAACAATTCATGTCGTGCTTCAATAAATATGATCACAAAAACAGTTGGCGTCGAACTAATTTATTTCAAATATTCAAATGAAACATTTTGGACATAGAACGAAATTGTATAGCTTTAAAATTAAAAAAAAATATATATTTATGTTCGATAAAATAATTCACCTGGTTGCTGAAAGTCGGATCTTGTACAGTTTTCAGAATATCCATTAATAAGGTCATTCTTAAGACAAAAGTATTTTGATGGATCCGCACAGTAACCATATGCACGAAGTACCCATTGCGCTGGTTCAGGGCATTTTAAAGGAAATGCTGCGCATAAATGTACCTAAAATCAAACCATTACAATTATATCTTTTATATTTCACTGCATTGATTCGTTAGTTAAATACACATATAAGCAAAGGTATACATGATACACATTTTCTAGTGTACAGCAATTATACGGATGTTCCGTTAATGCTGGTATATGTTTTTGAAAAAATGAAGTTTTCTTTTCTGTATTAAAATAAATATTCAGCATAACAAATTTATAAAAAGGAATTATCAAAGATACGAGCACCATATCTAGCTCCAACAAGTTTTAAATTTTAGATTTAAGAATCATCCATACTCTTGTTTTTGATTATTTTTCAGATATTCGGAATCCTCTAGTTTATCCAATAAAAATTTGTCCAGCGGGGGAGGGAGGATTTGTTGACTTAAGTATTCAAGCTTAACTATGTATTTTTCAACAAAACAATGAATGCATATCTACCAATCGATGTTTTAGATTATTATAATAAAACATCGGGAACTTACCAACATCAATAGTTTGAACCTCATAACCGTCGAATACTGTTTACGTTGGTGAAGCTACATCTGCAATAAAACGAATGAAGCATTAATACTAAAAGCCAATCCAAATTAAAAATATTGTTGATTCAATATATGGGAAAGTATATATACCATTAATGTCCGATTCTTGAAATTATCTCATCGTGTTCGCTTAAATATAAAAGATGATTTGAAAGTAAATCTTGAATGCACATAAAGTAAACTAAATAAAATGAATTGAAATTAAGGCCGTATTCGTGTCGCTAACTGCATGACGAGAAAGCTTTTCCAATTATATCTATAACTTCATAATAGATACCAGGATTCAAATTTTGTATTTACGCCAGACGAGCGTTTCGTCTTCAAACGACTCATCAGTGACGCTCGAATAAAAAAAAGTTAAAAATGCCAAATATGCATTTACTTCTAGTTCAATTATTTGATGAAAGTTGATATGTGTACATTAAACGGAGAGCCAACAGAATTGTTTATTGTTATGTTTATATGATGTTATACAATCATCTGATACGTCATACGGCAGGGGTTATGACTAAGTCAGTAAGTGAAGAGGAACATGCATGTATCTGTAAAATATTATCTAGAATTAAATATGACTATAAGACATTGAGTGGTGATATTAAACTTTGTCTTCTAAAAAAAACTAAATTGTTTATTGACAATTCGATGTATGATTAACCTAAATAAATAAGTATATTCAATTAGTTTCATTTGTTCTCACATGCTATGTACAAATGTATACATTCATCCATGTAACTTACCTGTGGTAATTTTATAAACAATTCTGATTGGATCGATAATAAATATTTAAATATCCAAGTGACACCCGTAATAAGTATGTTGAGCATATATATATACGTCTTGAGTCAGTGACAACTCTATAACAGATTTATCCATCGGATCACCAGCAATGATGGTGATACATGGCTGTGTACATTATGTATATACAACTCGTCTAAACATCAACCCAACAATGTAAGATCTGTAAATTTGCTTTCGCAAATATTTGCGAAAGCAAATTTACAGATTTTTATATCAGTAAGAGAATGATTATCCCTTTATTCATGATAAAGTAGGCGCGTTAGCTCAAAGGTTTTGTGTCATTGACAGTACAATGTTGATAATTGATGAATGACTTCTTTTCTATGTATTTCTCATTGTTTCCTTTGCGGCTTTTTCTTACAATGTTTTGATGGTCCTTTATTTCGGAAATTTTGATAAATTGTGTTTACGAAATTGAATGATATAAGAGTACGATGAAAAGTAAGGAATTGTATAAGTTTTCTAATTATGAGTATGAATGTTTACCATGTCATATTTTAGTGGGAATTATTTGTTTGTTGACTTAAAGTTCAAATCAATAAATTTAAACTTTTAACTACATGTTATTACACAGCCAATATTTTTTCCAGCTCTTCACATCAAATGCAATTGCATTATAAATTGTTCAAATACAATGGCTTTTATATAAAATACTTAAATTTTTATTAGCTCACCTGACCTAAAAGGCCAATCGAGCTTTTCTCATCACTTGTCGTCCGGCGTCATCCGTCGTCGTCGTCGTTAACCTTTTACATTTTTAAATTCTTCTAGAGAACCAGTGAATGGAATGAAACCAAACATTGCATGAATATTCCTTATGAGGTACTCACCAAATGTTAATACTTTGTAGCTGATCCATCATTCAAGATGGCCGCCAGCGGGGGACTTCGTTTAACATCGGACCCTATGGACAATACATACAAATGTCTTCTTTTAGAGAACCACTCAATGGAATTTAACCAAACATGAATGTTCCGTATGAGGTGCTGACCAAGTGTTGTTACTCTGAAGCCAATGCATTATCCAAGATGGCCGCCAGAGAGGGACTTAGGTTAAAATAGGACCCTTTGGGAAATACATAGAAATGTTTTCTTTTAGAGAACCACTGAATGGAATGAAACCGAACATTGCATGATTCTTCTTAATGAGGTGCTAACCAAGTTGATTCGTCATTTAAGATAGCATTCAACGGGAGACTTAGTTATGGGAATTAAAAATGTTTTCTTATAAGAACCACTGAATGGAATGAATCAAAAATGGCATGAATGTTCCTTATATATATAATTATGAGGTGCGAACCAATTAGTGTTGTTACTTTGTTCACGATTTGTTATCCTAGAAGGCCGCCAGAAGGGGCCTTAGTGTAACATGGGATCCTATTGAAAATACATACAATTATAAAAGTGTCTTCTAAAGAAAGCTGAATGGATCCAAAGCCAAGGCTTTGTGTAGAAGGCCGTTATTTGGCCTAAATTGCCGACTTTAAATACATTGCGCCTCGGATGGAGAGTTGTCTCATTGGCACTCATACCCCCATCTTCTTATTTATATGGCTTAATATTGTTCCTTGTGAGGTGCTGACAAAGTGTTGTTACTTTGTTGCCTATCTGTTGTCGTTCAGGCTTCAGCAAGGGGGCTTTCTTTAACATATGATGCTATGGAAAATACTTTAAAATGTTTCTTCTAGAACCGACAAATGAATGTAAACCAGTAATGGTTTGAATGTTCCTTATGAGGTGCTTATCAACTTAATATGTGTACTTTGTTGCTCCCAAGATCATTTGATATTAGACCTTATATGGAATACTCATTTTGCAAAATTAAATATAAAGTTCAATGTATTATTTTCATAGTTTGTTTTTTAAGTATTTTGATAATACATGTATATTTTTTATAGAGACAGATTAAAAAAAACAATGTTGGTTGTTTCTGGATCTTACTTGTTTTATATTGTGTGTTTACTGAATAGAATATTGTTTAAACCAGGAAATACTTTTAGTATAGAAAGTCCCTGTTGAAATCAAAGAATAAAACATGATTTTGCAATTATTTCTCATTTTAAGGAAATTACCTTAATACATGTATCTGTATACATTGAAATATACTGGAAACTGCAAAAAATTTCAAGACAAGAAGATTTACACATGCGTCAACATGAGCAAAATTGTTATTTGACATCTTGTTGGAATTATTGTCCTTTGAAAGTAATTTTCTACAATTTCAATGAATTTATTGGTAATTTCTGTAAACCTTACAAAAGTCTTCTGCTTTTGATTAAATTACGACGCCAATATTAAAACAAATTTGGCCTCAACCAGTATAAGGGAATTGTTATGATTGTTATCTATCTTTACATGATTTCCAAAACCAAAGAACAATCAGGTGAGCGACACAGGCTCTTGAGAGCCTCTAGTTTTTATTGTATTGGAAATTCTTACCAAAATTGCGATTTCAATCGTCAGAATTTTGAAAAGCGTATAGACTAACTATTTAGATACGGTAATATATTCAATTTAAGGGTTTTTTTCTTTCAATATTTATTTGTTCATTACTTTGATAATGATTTATTTATAGTAATTTTTAAGTTATTACGGTTCACATTTCAACATTAACAGTACTACAAATGTAAAATCATTATGTTGATGTTTGTTTCAAAATTAAACTTTTGTCAGTTTAAATCAATAATCCTTTCAAGTTGATAAATGTGCTTCAGAGCAGTTTGTGCATATGTATAGATTTTTTGTTTTTGTTTTGAAAGGACAGATGGCCTGACCAATAGGACAACCCTTTACTAAGGACATGATTAATATCTAATATTCACAATTAAGAAACATCAAATCCTACAATTTAATTGTTCGAGATCCATTTGCTACAGTCTAGAACAATTGATTTTCAAGGTGCTTTTAATTATTTGATTCTCTGTACAAGCTAAATATTACTTTAGTTCATTGTTCTTCTCGAATCATTTACCTCCTACATAGGTCTTGAAGGATTTTTTTTTTTATTTCAGTACGAAAAGTATCTTATGCATATTCAGTAAATGTGGAATACCATTCTGCTAGTAAATTCATTTTTTTTTTTATTATTTTCTATATGTATGTAAAAGTTAAGATGCAAAATCAGCTACTTCAGTTATATTATTTTAAGTTTAAAGCAACTATATGCACGGGATTTTTTGTTTATTTTACAGATTTGATTTAGAGGAAGATAACAAATAATAACACTATAACAAACACAATTCCATTTTAATATTCTTGTCAGGGTTAGAAAACACATAAAATAATACCATTACAAACTCCATCCCAATTTGATACTCTTGTACGTGTCTATAAATAAAATAAATCTATTTTTTTTTTAGAAATTTACCTGTGATAATATAAACGTCACTTTTTGTGACGTTCATACATTCATGTAATACGTAGTTTATATTTCGTTTGTGATGTCATGGTTGGCTGTTGTAAATTTAGTGAGTTGTCCGTTGTTATTCTGCGGTTAACATGTTGTAATGTACTTTTATATTATTTATTTATGTATTTCTCTGTGCTGAGTGTTCTTGCGTTTGTTTGTACGTATTCCTGTCATGTAGTGTTGTCATTTTAGTGGTATTTCGAACATTCCCATATAAGCGGAAGGTATGGCTAGCCATAGGTTCATCCCACCATTTAATTCTAAAAATGTCCTGTACCAAGTCAGGAATATGGCAGCTGTTATCAGAAAGTCTGTTTTTATGTATGGGGGCGTTTGCTTTTGTAGTCGTTCAGCGTTTCTGTTGTTCCCTTGTGTTCCTCTTATAGTTGATATGTTTCCCTCGGTTTTGGTTTGTTACCAGAATTTGTTTTTGCTTAATCAAATTATGACTATTGAGAAGCGGTATACCACTGTTGCCTTTATTTACACAATTCGAATTTATAAATTTGTTATTGCTTTACCTATAAATTTACTTTTTTACTGTTGTGTATTATGTCAGAAAGCAAAATTTCATAACATAATAAAAATTGTTTGTAAAGAAATTTGTTAGCGAAAAATGTCATCAAAAAATCAAGAATACGATAATAAAGACCCCCTTTCCCCAATAGTCCAGACTCTCTAATTTACTTTGTCATAGTTAAACTTAGTTCCTTATCTGAATGCCTTTAAAACATAATTATATTCTGTATACAAGTTAATTTGCATTTCGTATTACCCACATGTGTACAGTAGCTTAATTGAACATCCAACTGGACACTGGGCGAGTTAAAGTTTTTTTTATATCAATGAAACAAAAGGTATTTGCCACATCTTCTGTTTTCATTGCATTTCTGTAATACAGAGAATTTTCAGACTTTTGAAATAGCACATTCTTCAGAAATTTGAGCAATTTTACGAATTATGCGTTTTCATTTTTTTTTAAAGTGTATTGTTATTTTTGCAGAAAACATTGAAATATATTTGACACACGTCTACGGAAGGTAAAAAGCGTGTGTGTACTGACAAAAAATAGCATTGTCAGTCATATCAGCTGTTGTCATTCCAATTTAACCCAAATAAATTATAGAGTTAAACAAGTCAAAGTATGTCATACAGATGGTGTTACGGGACATTGCATAAGGCATTAGAGTAGAACATATATTATATACATGTAGAGCAATTTACACGAAAAATTATATAATATTCGAACCAAAACCGCAGATCCAGGAGGAAGAATTGGCTAATATTTAAATAATTTAAAGCTATTTTTTCTTTTTCCTTTTTATAATTTTTCTTAGGCTTATTGCATTGCTTTGATATTGCTTTTTTACAGTAATTTTGAAGTTGTTAAGATTCACATAATAACGTTAACAGTACAAAAATCCCTATGTATATGTTTGGGGTTTTTTTTCGCACTATATTGTTTCTTTGATGTTCTGCTATTTATAAATATTGTATCAAAATGATCAACATATATATCATGACACAGAATATTGGTACTAATTTTAATGAATATAAAATTAAAAAAAAGTATTAAATAAGTAGGATCCAAGGTATAATTTACCATATGGTTAATGATACATTGCCCGGTTTTAATACTAAAGTAACAAAAATAAAAGGCGAAAGACACCAAAGGAACATTCAAACTCATATGTGGAAAATAAATTGACAACGCCATGGCTAAAAAAGAAAAAGACAAACAGACAACCACCAGTTCAAAAACACAACATAGAAAACCAAAGACTGTAAACACTTGTTTTAGGGCTGTCTTTAAGCAAACAAAAGTAAGGTAAGAAATGTTTGAAGATGGGAAGGTGAAAAGGTCGCCTTTTAGAAAATGCGTTGATATTATAGAGGTATAGCAGGACTTTTTCGTGTTTATTTAATTATTCTTATTTCGAAGGCTAAATGCATATTGTAGCAAATGTAATCTGTTATCGCCAGATAATTTTATGCTCGCAAATTACAGTTCCTTTCATTATAACAACAGGTAGAAGGCTTCGTTATGATTTAAGTCAGCTTACAGTTCAGATCATTTTAAAAATATTGTAAGTCACCGTTAATTGAAGAATATGTTGACTACTGCAACGAGATAAACCCTTGATGTCGATTGTCGTCATTTCCATCACATCTACACATGCACCGCGACTGTTTCCAATATACGGAAAGGTAAAAGATATCATATATTGCAAGGTAAATTGGCGTATCCGCCAGGATAGACATAAAATTAAAAATAACGGTGTGTTTTAGGGAAGAGTGTCCTTAATCTGACACTCTGTGTTTTTATTAGATGTATTTTTATTTGTATCCATCTGATAAGTTAAGCCTTTTTCAACTGATTTTTATAGTTTGTCCTTATGTTGTCACGTTACACCACTGTCCGAGGTTAGGGAGAGGGTTGGGTGCCTGCTTATATGTTTAACCCGCCATATTCAATATGTGCCTGTCTCAAGTAAGGAGTCTGTAATTGAGTGGTTGTTGTTTATTGCTGTTGATCATAAATTTGTTGTTTGATTTTTGTTTTGTTGCACCACTGTTCCAAGATTAGGGTAGAGTTGGGCGTCCTCTAACATGTTTAACCCCGTCACATTCTGTTTATGCCTATCCCAAGTTATGACCCTGTAATTCAGTGGTTGTCGTTTGTTGCTTTGTTAAATATTTGTTTTTCGTTCATTATTTTGTACATAAATTAGGCCGTTAGTTTTCTCGCTTGAATGGTTTTACATTTGTCATTTCGAGGCCTTTTATATCTGACTATGTGGTATAGGCTTTGCTCATTGTTGACGGCCGATCGTTAACCTATAGTTAATGTCTGTGTCATTTGGTCTCTTGTTAAGAATTGTCTCATAGGCAATCAAACCACATCTTCTTTTTTATATTCACATGTAATTAGATTTTGATAAAACTATAACAATATTGGGTAGTATCAAGACAGTCAAAACAATGACCGCTACAACTGATCAACCTATTTTTTAATCCACCATTTTCTACATAAGGAAATGTCTGTACCAAGTCAGGAATATGACATTTGTTTTCCATTTGTTTGATGTGTTTGAACTTTTTATTTTGTCAATTGTTAAGGGCCCTTCCGTTTTTGAATTTTTCTTGGAGTTCGTTTTTTTTTTTAATTTTTTTTTTTTTTTGGGGGGGGGGGTTACTTATTACATAAAAAGGTAAACTGAATAAACACGATACATCTATTAAAAATATATGGATTCAATAAATGGAAGATAAATTCAGATAAATTCTGTATTATTCATTGACGGCTTGACATTGGTGTAGAAAGCTGTTTCCTAGCTATTACAGAGATAACCATTGCTAAGTATATTTTTTAAGGTTTCTCCACTTTTCCATGGTACGACCTTTTGATTTTGTTTTGATAATTCCTTTCTTTTGCCTAATGTTTTTCTTGCGTTATATTGTTGTTTAAAAAAATGTCGCTTATATATTTAGTATTTGCTTTCGAACAGTTAATGCGCTTTTGATACTAACACCGCTTAACCGAAAACTTTCTTTTGTAAGAGTTATCTGCCAGACAACTGTTATGAATAAAACGCAAAAGTAGTAGAAAGTGAAAAAAAAATTAAATTTGCTCGTTATATCCTCAGAATGTTACGTTTAATTGCCATTCTATATTTGATATAAGTGATATTTGTAACTGAGTGTTAGAGATAAAGAGTCTTTTAATTGCGGAAAAGTGAAAGAAAATGAGTTCAAGGTCAAAGGTCAAGAGTAAAATCACAAAAATACTGAACTCCGAGGAAAATTCAATCGTAAAGTTCCTAATCACATGGCAAAATCAAATGACAAAACACATCAAAAACGAATGGACAACAACTGTCATTTTCTTGACTTGGTACAGACATTTTCAAATGTAGAAAATGGTGGATTGAACCTCATTTTATAACGCTAAACTTCTCACTTTTATGACAGTCGCATCAAGGTCATTTTTGCATTTTGATTTGGATTTAAATCGCTTCTTCTAAGATACTTAACAGATACCGACACACTATGTTTTACTAAACTGTTAGTTGCAACATGTCGTACAATGTATGTGCAATCGGATTTTTTTTACCCTCCAATAAGCTGTGTTGTGATATAACTCATCCATTGATATTTATTAGGGATGTCAAAGAGTACTGGAATACTCGGGTATCGCTCGGTAGTACCGAGTATCGAATAATTAAATGATACTCGACTAATCATTTCCTGTTAGAATTTGGCTGCCTTCTTAGATAACAAAAACATTTTTATTAAGAAATAAAATATTAATCAAAATTAAAATACGCTCGAATGTTTGCGTTTAATTGTCATTTAAAATTCCCTCGAACAGATGTAGGCTACAAGAGCACCTTTGCAAGCCTTACTCATTTTTACCTAATCGTGTCTTAGTCATTTCAACATCTCTGTACCATCATAGCATTTTTTTCATCAGCAGGACTATTAGTTACATGACCGAGTTGAGAAATCGACTCGTCCCAGAAAAAGTTGAAAAGATAATATTTCTAAATAAGAACAAATTCGTTGCACCCTGTGTCGACCCTCAAAGAATGGTTAAACGCATCAGTGGATTCTAATCATCACCCCTTTGTTGATTATTAAATGTGTGTTTGTACGATTCACAAATACTGTTGTTTGAGTAAGCATTTTTCTAAAGATGTTTATTAATTAATTGATTAGATTATTGCCAGTTTACTGACTAGTGCATGTAGTAAATGAGCTATAATGCATGGTATACAATTCCTGGGACTATTATCTTTGTAGTATAATTGGTCATTTTTGCAATGTAATGTGTAATTCATTTAATTTCATTCCAATGTAGTTGACCACAAGTTTGCTTTAAACGTTGTATTTTGGAAATCAATATGAGATTATCTATCTTCTTTTACCTGACATACTATTTTTTATCCAAATGATCTTAAGTGAATTTTAGTAAAAAGACAGAGAAAAATTGAATTTCAATTTATTTCTTGATTTTTTCCAGGCTAGTTATTACAGTAAAACAAAACTTACTTTCAACAATGGTACAAATCTAGAACTAGTGCAACTTCCGGACAAATATACATCTTAACCGGCTGTGACTAATTCAGCAGACAATCGTCTTACAACGTTTAACAAAAACATTTGCAATGTGTTATATTCAACAGGTTCGACCCTTTATCGTAGGTCATATACTTTTCAGTTTTGAACGACCATTTGATATTCGAATTGGGAGAGGAGAGGGGTCCATATTTCAATTTGGCCTTTCAACTTCTAACTCTAGCGTCACTAATATTCGTTATGCAGACGAAAGTAAACGCCTTGTATATTTGATAAATTTTTATATTCATCAGTGTTAAATAGTTCAATAAATCCGATTCACAACTCTCGCATATGCCATTATGATAATAAGCTATGTTATTTGAAAAAAATACTATTGAAATTCTATGAATAGATTGGGACCATTAGATACTTTACACATTACGTATTTCTAAAAAAAGTTTTTTAGTAGTTAAATCTAAAGTGTTCACCGCAAAATTATCTTTAGCAAGAAAGAATATCAAGTGTTTTGTGCTTCTGCTGGTGAATTGTATCAATTTTAAAAGATGAAATAGTGTGTGTATGCTATCGTTATAACGTGATCGCCTTGAATTCTGTTCATATTAAATAAACTCATCATAGATACCAGGACTAAATTTTGTATATACGCCAGACTTTAGTCGTCGGTTGTGTAAAGTTAAAGGCTTATAAAGCGAGTCCATCTAAAGCTTTACACGGAATTTCTTTTCCAAAGCAGCAATTTCCGTATGATTAAAACGGGGGTATGTTTTTTATAGTTATCTATACAAGTAATTTTTTTCAATAAAATTAAGTTTTGAAATGTTAAGTATATTTGGCATTGTCCTTTTTACATTTTGTAACTTAAATAAATAATTGGAATTATTAACTTACCATTTTCGAATTTTGCACTCTTTGTAAAATAATAAGATCCTTTCAAAACACTTGTCTTTAAAACTAAAAATAATCCGCACTTCATCTGCTAAATTTAATAACTGTTAACGGCGTAAAATGGCGTCTAACAGGAGAGATACAGAGAGTTTGTGTGTTACTGTTTATTGTATGAAACATTCTAAGATATACATCCTTCATTGTCGCTGGAAATAAATGAGCAAGTGAATTTCACATGACTGTAGCAAACACTTTTTATTTGATTCCTCTTTTCCAGTTTGAAGATGTTTTGCCTTAATGGAACCCTCATGCAGTTGTAGTGTATCATCGTTTAATAAAAGAAAAGTTGTATTTGAATGTTGAATCATTCATCCGTGTATTCAATATAAAATGTTGTGTAAGATATGATATTCTCGACTATTCATATTTATTGTATAGGGCATATAAATCTATAAAGTGACAAAAACTGGTGGCATTTAAATAATTTTCTATTGCATATTTTGTTTTTCATTAATTTTGCAATCGGCTATTTCACTTACCTAGTATCATAAATAAACTCATCATAAATACCAGGATTGACATTTTGTATTTGCGTCAGACGCACGTTTTGTCTATAAAAGACTCGTTAGTGACGCTCCAATTCAAAAAAAGTTTAAAAGGCCAAATAAAGTACGAAGTTGATGCGCATTGAGGACCAAACATTCCTAAATGTTTTGCCAAATACAACTAAGGTTATCTATTCCTGAGGTAGATGAGCCTTAGTTTTTCAACATTCAAAGTTTTGTAAACAGTTAATTTATAATTATGATCATATCAATAATAATTCATGTCAACACAGAAGTGCTGACTACTGGGCTGGTGATACCCTCGGAGAATAAAAACTCAATGACTTGTCCTTTATACAATAAAATTAATTAATTAATTATATTTTTTACCACATAATTGATTTACTATATCTTGAAGCTTGAATACATGGACCTATTTTCTCTAATATTTGGAATCTGACATTGACGGATAAAGTAATGAAGAAGAGCTTGGTAACTCAAATTTAGTTTGGATTGTAAACATCATGTTCAAACATGGACCGTAATAACCTTTGTATTGTAAATATCATGTTCAAACTGGAACTCGTAATAATCATTGTATTGTAAATATAATGTTCATACTTGGATCAGTAGTAATCATTGTATTGTAAATATCATGTTTAAACTTGGCCCAGTTATAACCATTGTAATGTAAATTTGATGTTCAAACTTGGTTCAGTAATGATCATTGTATTTTAAATATCATGTTCAAACTTTGATCAGAAATAACCATTGTATTTTAAACAGCATGTTCTAACTTGGATCAGGAATAACCATTGTATTGTAAATAGTATGTTCAAACTTGTTCCAGTTATAACTATTGTATTGTAAATAACATGTTCAAACTTATTCCAGTTATAACCATTGTAATGTAAATTTGATGTTCAAACTTGGTTCAGTAATGATCATTGTATTTTAAATATCATGTTCAAACTTTGATCAGAAATAACCATTGTATTTTAAACAGCATGTTCTAACTTGGATCAGGAATAACCATTGTATTGTAAATAGTATGTTCAAACTTGTTCCAGTTATAACTATTGTATTGTAAATAACATGTTCAAACTTATTCCAGTAATAACCATGTTTTGTAAATAGCATGTTCAAACTTGGATCAGGAAAAACCTTTGTATTTTAAACAGCATGTTCTAACTTGGATCAGGAATAACCATTGTATTGTAAATAGCATGTTCAAACTTGTTCCAGTTATAACTATTGTATTGTAAATAACATGTTCAAACGTATTCCAGTAATAACCATGTTTTGTAAATAGCATGTTCAAACTTGGATCAGGAAAAACCTTTGTATTGTAAATTGCATGTTCAAATTTGATCCAGTTATAACCATATATTGTAAATAGCATGTTCAAACTTGGATCAGTTATAACCATTGCATTGTAAATAGCATGTTCATACTAGGATCAGTAGTAACAATTGTATTGTAAATAACATGTTCAAACTTGGTCCAGTTATAACCATTGTATTGTTAATAGCATGTTCAAACTTGGTCAAGTTCTAACCATATATTGTAAATAGCAGGTTCAAAATTATTCCAGTAATAACCATTTTATTGTAAATAGCATGTTCAAACTTGGTCCAGTAATATTCATTGTCTTGTAAATAGCATGTTCGAACTTGGTCCAGTGATAACCATTGTCTTGTAAATAGCAGGTTCAAACTTGGTCTAGTTATAACTATTGTATTGTAAATATCATGTTCTAACTTAGATTCAGGAATAACCATTGCATTATAAATAGCATGTTCAAACGTGGTCCATTTATAACCATTGTATTGTAAATAGCATGTTCAAACTTGGTCCAGTTATAACCATTGTATTGTAAATAGTATGTTCAAACTTGGTCCAGTTATAACCATTGTATTGTAAATAGTATGTTCAAACTTGGTCCAGTTATAACCATTGTATTGTTAATAGTATGTTGAAACTTGGTCCAGTTATAACCATTGTATTGTAAATAGCATGTTTAAACTTGGTCCATTTATAACTATTGTAATGTAAATAACATGTTCAAACTTGGTTAAGTTATAACCATTGTATTATAATTTAATTTTGGATGTAATGAGTCTTCTAATTGGCTGATGTTATTTTGTTATCAGCCCATAAACATAATTTAGTCATTTGACCGTGACGTCATCGACGTGTTTTCATGGTTATCTACCGTTTAAAATGAAATTTGAAATCAAATTATCAGAAATGACTTTAGCATTTTTCTGTCTATTCGAAATAACATAAAAAATTAGATGCACACTGTTAAATAACCCGCTACGCGCGTTATTCAGTGTGCACCAAATTTCTTATGTTATTTCTTCATAGACAGAAAAAATATTACAGTCATTTTTTTCGTAAATAGCATGTTCAAACTTGGTCTAGTTAAAACCATTGTATTGTTAATAGCATGTTCAAACTTGGATTAGAAAAAAAAATTGCATTGTAAATATGATGTTCAAACTTGGTCCAGTTGTAACCATTGTATTGTAATACCGTGTTCAAACTTGGTCAAGTTATAATCATTGTATTGTTAATAGCATATTGAAACATGGATAAGAAATAACCATTATATTGTAAATAGCATGTTCAATCTTGGATCAGAAATAACCATTCTATTGTAAATAGCTTGTTCAAACTTGGATCCGAAATAACCATTATATTGTAGATAGCTTGTTCAAACTTGGATCCGAAATAACCATTATATTGTAGATAGCATGTTCAAACTTGGATCAGAAATAACCATTACATTGCTGTTATCATTTTCCAATGTAGGATTGAGTTTATGTGTTCTTTAGTTAATTGTCAACTGAGGTGTTATAATAAATTAACATTATAAAATATGTAAGGAATTCGTCAATCAGACAGCACACAAACAACAACAATAGGCAAAAAACACCAAGAGTTCAACATGCCTTCGTCCACATACGTTCAAAACAATAAATCAAGTTCCAAATTCATTATGGGCCTATACAAGTGTTTGTTTCTATTGAAGACTGTTTTTTTATATTATATGTCTGCTTTCAGTTGTTCATCATATGGAGAAAAATAACCTGAACTCATCATTGACTCTTGTAAGACCAGCATAATATTTGGTACTGAAACATGGCTCTCAAATGACACCTCTCCATACGAATACATCCCAGCCTCCCAATACAACATCTATACAGAAAACAGAAAGGATGGCTACGGGGGAGTGTTACTAGCTATCTCAAACCAGTTTACATCCACACAAATTACAAATACAGGTACCGATCAAGACCTCGATACAAATTGTGAAAATGTGTTGGCAAAAATATCTTATGAAGGTAACAAATCACTTTACCTATGCACTTACTATCGACCACCATCAGATAAAGGAGAATCCCTAGAACAACCTGGTATCTTACTCAACAGAGTTCTATGCAAGAAAATAAACTCAAATATCTGGGTAAGTGGCGATTTCAACCTTGTCCACATAGACTGGAACACACCAGCAGTCATACCTAGTCAACCAGATGCATCACTACACCAACAACTCCTCGATATATTAAATGACAATAATTTAACACAGGTCATAAACAAGAACACCAGAAACGACACAACCCTAGACCTTTTGTGTATGACCAATCCATCATTTGTTAATAGAGTCGAAACATTACCACCAATCGGAGCAAGTGATCATGACATTGTCTACAGTGAAATAAACTTAACTCTGCCGCAAAATAAACAACAGGCTCATAAAGTACTTCACTACAAACAGGCAAATTGGGAGTAAATAGAAAAAGATCTCACTGAAACATACAAAGACCTAAAACAAGATCAAGATCAATTAAAAACCAATTGTTCAGAGAACAATTGAAAGTCTTTCCACACCAAAGAAATTTTGATTAGAAGATAGTTTCTTCATACTGATGCGATTCATAAAGGATTTTTGATATTTTAGAGTGATATAAGGGAGATAATATGCTACTTCCGGTGAAATGAATGTCACTTCCGGTCTCATATAATAGCTTCTTTCACACTGATTCCAAAAATATATAGTTTCTATGTACTTTTGTATGTAGAATGGGAGATAATTGGCCACTTCCGGTTTGTTGGAAGTCATTTTTAGACTTCAGTAATCAGTTTATGTATCTATATGACAAAATATATGGATTCTGAGTACTTTTATATGAAAAAATTGCAAAAAAGGCTACTTCCGGTTTTCTCAAGGTCACTTCCGGTAGTCATTTTTCAAGGTCATTTGTCACGTAACCTTTTGTACAAGGTCAAATGCCTCAATAATGAACTTAGTTGAAGTTATAATTAAATAACCTCATATCAAGACATTTCAGGGGCACCAACTCCTATAAGATGTCATTAAATTGTATAAGACTAAATGTAGCATATCTTTATTACAATAAAGCAGACATCTTGCACTTGTTCTTTTATATGTATCTTTCAAAGTGTCGGAGAAAATGCAAAAACAAGCAAAAGTCACAATTGAGAACTTGACCTTGACCTTTGACCTTGACATCATTTTCTAAGTTAGGACCTAGGGGCCTCAAATAAAAACATTCCAGGGTTATACGGTTAACTGTTTATGAGTTAAAAAAACATACCGACAAATTTATTTTGTAAAGGTAGATAACTCCTATAAAATGTCATCGAATCGCTTCGATCCAAATTAGCCAAAAATTCCTGAGGATGTAACGAACAATTTGTAAAAGGAATTTTGTCGCTATCTTTTTTTTTGTTACGGAGGAGATGCACACAGATGATAAACAGTGAATAGGGAGATAACTCTTACTAAGAAATTAGTTCGCCTTAGCAGGGTGAAATTTAAAAGCGCATAAACTATACAATACCATATGAGAAATATCTAGGCGTCATATTGCGAAACAAACATTTATCGCAAGAACAAAATTTGGCGGAAGAAAAAAAAAATAATAATAATAATCAGAAGAAAAACAATAAGTCTTTCCACAGAAAAGTGGAAAGACTTAATTAAATCTTGATGAACTTTGGAACACGTTTAAAACCAACATCCAAAAATCTATTACCAAGAATATTCCAACAAAAAGCATTGGTAACAAATCGAAACTACCTTGGGTAAATTACCAACTTATAAAGCTCATCAATAAAAAAAACAAACAAATTATACAAAAAGAAAAAGAAAAACCCAAAGTAAAAAAAATAATACCAAGAAGTTAAAACCAAGCTCCAGAAAGAAATGAGAAACTCGTACTGGCAATACATAGAAAATATGATTTTCGATATTGAAATAATGCACCTAAAAAACTGTACACCTACATTAAAAGCCAGAAAAACAAATACACCGGAATAGCTCCTCTGCGAAGTGAAGGTACACTGCACTCAAGTCCATCTGAGAAATCAAAAATACTTAACAAACAATTTCAGTCTTCTTTTACATCTGAAGCAAACACTAACACTCCAGACAAAGGTCCTAGTAAACACCCTATAATGGAACCCATTAGAATATCTAAGGAAGATGTTTACAAACTAATCAAAAACATAAACCCGAATAAAGCAACTGGTCCTGACACCATCGCAGGCAAAGTACTAAAACAAAACATCGAAATATGTACAGATATCCTCACTTTAATATTAACAAGATCACTACAAACAGGCAAAGTACCATCTGACTGGAACCACGTAAATGTTACACCTGTATTCAAAAAAGGGGATAAACACAACCCAGGCAATTATAGGCCTATATCCTTAACATTCATAGCTTGCAACCTACTCGAACATATCTTTGCAAGCAGCATGATGAATCACTTAGAAACAAACAACACTCTATATGAATTAAAACATGGATTTAGGGCAAAACGATCATGTGAATCCCAAGTCATCTCACTGATACATGAATTATTCCAAAACAACGAAAGGAACATACAAACAGATCTTATAATCATGGATTTTGCTAAAGCTTTCGACAAGGTACCACACAAAAAATTACTATACAAAATGAAATGCTTTGGCATATCAGATCAAATCATTAACTGGGTAGAATCCTTTCTTTCAAACAGAACGCAAACAGTACTTTTAGAAAACATGTCATCTTCAAAAATACCAGTCTCATCAGAGTCCCACAAGGTACAGTGCTAGGACCAATACTATTCTTAATTTACACAAATGACCTCCCAGATTACATCCAAGATAGCAAAATCAGACTCTTTGCAGATGACAGCATAATCTACCGACAAATTAAAACTCAAAACGACTGCCTCAAGCTTCAAGAAGACCTAGAAGCTGCCATACAATGGGAAAAGATTGGCTTATGTCTTTCCATCCAGACAAGTGTAACATCATGAATATATAACAACAAAAAAGAAATCCCATCCACTTTTATTACAACATGTATGGACACATCTTAGAATCTGTAAAACATGCAAAATACTTAGGTATCACCATCTCAGCAGACCTAAAATGGAACACCCACATCCAACAAACCGCTGCAAAAGCAAATAAATCCTTAGGTTTCATACAAAGAAACCTTAAAGTCCAATCGCAAACAATTAAAGAGTGAGCCTAGCAAACATTCATAAGACCAAAGTTAGAATACTGTTGTACTGTATGGGACCCATTTACAAACGAACATATAAGATCACAAGAAAAAGAACAAAGACGAGCAGCAAGGTACATGTGCAATAAACATCACAACACCAGCAGTGTGTCTGAGATACTAAACACCATGAAATGGCAAACCTTACTAGAACGCTGACTACGAAAAAGGCTTATAATGTTCCACAAAATTGTAAATGAAAATATAGCCATTCCATCGCAAAATGTATTACAACAGAGTCAGTCTACTACAAGATCCACCAATAAAGAATCCTACAGACAAATTCAATGCAATAAAGACAGCTATAAATTTTCTTTTTTCGGTCAAACCATCAAAGACTGGAACAAACTATCCTCTGAAATTACCAAAAACACTACTACAGTAAACTTCAATGATGCACTCACACACGACGTACTCCTTGATACATACCCTCATCTGAAATAAACAGATACTCTCGTTTTTATCTTATACCAAAAAATAAAAATAAAAAAATGTAATATTTAAAACTAAATAAAAAATTGTATAAATTAAAAACAAAGAAAATTGTAAAAAATTGAAAATACGAAAATATATGACCAAAAACAACTTTGAACAAGAAATATTTTGTTAATTTATGTTTTGACAACAATTATTCACATGAATTTGTTAAAAAAAAACATTTACCAGGCATGCGCCGGAAAGTAAACAGCAGTACGTTGATGGTTTTCTGTAAGAAAAGAAGAAGAAGGACTTCTCTTACTCATTGTTTGCACTTAATCTTGGATCTGTTATAACCATTTTTTATTGTAAATTTCATTTTTAAAGTCGGACTAGTTTACAATCACTTGGATAATTAAAAATCATTATGTTATAAATATGGATTCTTATATGAGGCCCTAATAACGCTTTGTAAACAAATCCGTATTCTAATTAGCACAAAATATGTTTGACACATGCGCACAAACTTACTGTTTACATTCTCGTTATTTGACACACGCGCACACACTTACTGTTTGCATTCTCGTTATTAACGAGAATGTAAACAGTGAGTTTGTGCGTATGTGTCAAACATATTTTGTGCTAATTAGAACACGGATTTGTTTACAAAGCGTTATAAGAACGTCACTTATTTTCAATATTTCCTAATAAAATATATATATTTCAACTGCTTACATGTACATATAATAAAATTGTATTATATATTGTTATAAAAAATCATATATTTATATTTATTAGATTTGAAAATATCGTGTACATAATTCATGTGGAGGAAGCGGGAATAGCTAAACATTCTTACTGTATTTTCGTATGCTTTAACCTATAGAAATGTTGTATTTGTCCTATACGAATCGAAGTAATTCTTTCATGTCATGCTATATGCTCATGTTAACATGGATAGGCATTATATTTGACCATATTTTACATCTTGATAACGCTCAGTGTAAAATATAGACAAATATAATTCCTACCCATGTTAAAATGAGCTTGAACATGAAAATATGACATGGAGTATTTCTTTTATTGAAATCACTGTAAATTCCGTTAAAAAATGAAGTGTGTGCATTTAATATTGGGATTGGGAAAATGGTAAAAAACACGATATTTATTTTTATTCGATTAGTTTAGATATGCAAAGCCTTTGATTGCAATTTTCGCAATAAAAACATTGCAAAAATATCTGAATTTATAATTATCCTTATATTGTAAATATCGGATAAGTTATAATCAATATTTTTTAAATTATTTGGTCAAACTTGTATAATTGCATTCAATAATAATTGCCGTATTGAAATAAAACTAGTTGAATATTGGATCAGTAGAAATTAACTTTAGCGTTGTTGCAGTGACTTGACTGTTAGTGTTGCTCTCCACCAATTGCAACTCATTCAAAATTTTGACCAAATTGCAATTTGTTTTATAATATCAAATTGTTCAACTGGTCAGAAATTTGAACCAACTGCTGTAGAAAACCACAGCCAAGTCATGAAAGTGCAAGGTGATAAAATAAAACATACTTACAATCCTATAAGACTTTAACTCCACTTTAATGATGTTGTTATCAGAGTTGGGTTTCTGACTGTTATCTGAGTTGTCGGATGCTGGGTTGTATGTACTGATGTTTGCCTGTTATGGTTGGACTTAACCAACAGCACACCTTACGGACTATTGAGTATGGGTAAGGGCCTGAAAACAGTTATAACAAACACAGTGAATTTGGTTTTAGATGTTATATCTTCTAAAGCGCATTCGATAATCATATATAATTTACAACAATATAATAGTATATAATGCAAATATTAGAAACATGTAATTCATATAAATGATCAAATAATATATATAGTATACAAATTTTATGTAAATGCATGAGCATATGCATTTAAACTGACGAACACGTATGCTTATAATATTTCTTATATTATAAAGCTTATTTAGCATTCAAATATATGAGCAAGATGCGGACTTAATCTTAAATATATGAGCATAATGCGAGACCGACTATTTGAACCTAACAGAGCATAAAGCACGTGCTGAACAGCATAAAATAATGAATATATAATAATTTGACAAGGGGCATGTAAGAACATGTTGCGATCTGGTATCTTTTGAAATATAAACATGGTAGAGCATATATGGCGCTTGTAAAAACTAAAACTACAAACCTATCAACCCAAAAATATCAATTCCGACAATGAGCATTGGTTGAGAAATAATCGAAATCGAGACAAACTTAGCATTAGGAAACTAATTGTGAATATTCAAATAATATAGATATGAAACAATATAATATGAAATGGGGAAACTAGCTATTAAAATATAAATGCTTGCTTTGTATCAAAAATTCATGACTCATAATAAAATAGGACTAAACGACAAGAATAGATTACGATAAATAATTTCTTATTACATTAACCTACCGTGACATGTGAAAATTACGCATAACGCGTTTATTAAAATAATCAATATCTTATCCTTGCGGAACTGACCTTAAATCGTATTAAGTATGAACAAGCGATAAGTTAAAATTATCATTCCCAACATGCGAGCGTAAAACATAATTCTATAACGCGTTTAAAAATACCCTTGAGTATAAAAAGTTTGTGAAGAATAAACCAACCTTTTTTTGAACATATATACATCTATTTACACTGATCGAGAAATCAACTTTACTAAAATAAAACGGAAATGAAACTTAACGAAGTTTCATGATGCAATTAAATAAAATAATAAATAAAAATACTTGACTCACCTGAAAACAGTTATAACAAACACAGTGAAGTTGGTTTTAGATGTTATATCTTCTAAAGCGCATTCGATAATGCCACTTTAGGGACCGAAATTCACTTGTTCGATTTTGCGTTACTGTTTCAGGTTCGACCAATCAGATTCGTTAAACAATCAAGCTATCTTAGTTACCCTGATATTTTGGGGTAAAAAGGGGCGTGGAAAGGTCTTTGCTGGACAAGACAAAGAACCCTAATTGACCAGGTTACCTAGACATAGGTTGTTTACACAACAACTTGTTTGTGTTTACCGGACAATGGAATTAGTAAAAAACATGTCTGATTGTGTCCACTTAGCTTGTCGCTAAAACATCTTAAATTGATAAAAGTAAAGCCTAACAAAGAGAAAATCTAAAGTGACAAATGCCAAAATTAATATCTGTTAGATTTGAAATTCTTATCTTAAATATATCGAGAATATAAAAATGATTTCCTTCAACAATAATGAACGATTATAAAACAAAAAATACTTTTAATTAATACTGCATCTTCGAAATGATCTTTAAATAAATAAAATATCTTAAACTTTTGCCTTTTTGCTGAAAACTAAATTTTCACCAAAATATAAAATGAGGTCCAAAATGACTCCATGACAACTCCCCTCTACTTCGGCTGATTTCGTCCCGAAATCTTGTACTTTCTACATCATGATCATAATATTAATTGGTGGGAGTTGTAATCATAAGAACAAAAATTAATTAAAAATCCATATACATATATATAAGTATTTACAAACACATCAACATAACTAACGACCAGTCAGTAGTCCTGTTCACTAAATATTGTTTTGCCGTTATTGCTTTACTGTAGTTAAAAAACATATTCTAGTAGAAAGATTACACACAGTGTTGAAATATACATTTAGATGTCTTCAAACAAATATGTGGGGGAAATATTGTTAAGTATGAATTACATTTGATGTACCTAAGATATCTAAATCAGAATAGTATGTATTATGAACAACTTTTCTATTATAATAATTCTGTGGTTCAATACCAAAAAAAAAAAAAAAAAAAAAAAAAAAAGAACACGAAAATGTGTTTTACTCTAGATAATGACTTGGAAGCTCATTTTGACTAAATGATGTACATATATCAACACTGAACCAACTGTGAAAGTACGATATAAATATCAAGTTATGGACGCTAAAATATACACTGACTAACCACAAATTTGCTTACCAGAATGTAAAAATAATAAAACTTTTAAACACAAAGATGAAATGCAAGTCGATTGAATGTATGTCACGAACCGGCGCGAACATACATTTCTAGCACTGAACAGGTGATCATGACACCTATAAAAAAATGACTTGAAAACACCTTGTGAAAAAAAATTTAAAAAAATCCAAAACTGTATAATGAAATAGTGATTAGCTTTAGTGATATTTCCGAACGTTTTCAAAACATTGACTTTCAAGATATATGGTGTGAAGATATAGACTTGTACTATAGTCTGAAAATTTTGAGTACTAGCATAAGCTTATGAGTACTTGTGTGATAAGTGCGAACTTAGCAGATAATTCTGCCAGCAAAATGCAAGAACATCAGCATCTGAACCATACAGTAGTAAAATATTACTGATCAATTCTATATGAATCACTATAATACTGACTTCTCCATTTAAAAAAAATGTATTGCAATAAGTACGGACCTTAAAAATATGAGTACTTATTCAATACTGGGCACTTATCGATTACACCTGATTCTACAATCTCTGTATTAAACAGCAAGAATTAAACGTCAATGTGCTGTAAGCAGTAAAAAGTATTTTGTTTTTACAGATAATCTATTACAACACATGATGACCTTGTCAAATTTTCTTCTATAAACACCAACTTATGAGAACCATTCATAAACTTATGAGTACAAACCAAAAATATAAGTACTTACATACATGTGTAAAACTTAATAAATATACATGTAATCTAACTTATAAAATGAGCATTGACTTGTATAAATGAGTAATTTTCTCTAAAGAACAATTATGAGTACTTCTCTTAGCAGAATATGCATACATATATTAATATATTTAAACATACTGATACGTGTTTCTCATTTAATGATTGATTGATTGTTAGTTGCGTAACGTTCAGTGGCAAATGTTTCTAAACAAACGACAAAATATTGAATTAACTAAATTTGAGTATAAATGTCTTTAAGTTGAATACTTTTAGAAAGAAAAACTATATGAAAGCTTAGTTTGGACAATTTTATAGCAATTCAAAATAAACAGTTCCTCTTCAGCATGGAAATGACTATAATATAACTATACAAACTGATAAACTTATTTTGTCACAGCATCATTAAAGTGGAGTTAAAGTCTTATAGGATTGTAAGTATATTTTATTTTATCACCTTGCATTTTCACATTTTGACTGAACAATTTGTTCAATATTCTGACCAGTTGAACAATTTGGTTTAATAAAACAAATTGCAATTTGGTCAAAATTTTGAATGAGTTGCAATTGGTGGAGAGCAACACTAACAGTCAAGTCACTGTAACATTATTTTCAAACTTGTATATTTTAAGTAATATCTATTGTATTATGAATATCATTTTCAAACTTGAATCAGTAATACTCTTTTGTTCAGACATACACTCATGGTACCGAGGTTTTTTTTAACTAATTTTTGAATCATATGTGAAAATGGATAAACTTTAAAAGTTGTGGTGTATGTGTCAATCAGAAAGTGATCCAACCATGTTAATCCAAAAAAAAACTTATTTTTTGTAAATAATATACATTTGTGAGCCATTGCAATTTCTATCATATAGAATATCTTCTCGTACAGAAAAAATTCAAAATATGTACACGGCTATTTAAAAACATGACTGATCACTTAATTAAAACTCATATGATCCAAATTAAGGGGGCTCGCGGGTATAAATCTTATTTTTTTCCAAATATAGGATTTCGATACTTTTTTTTTTCAACTTTAGATACTTTATTTCACTATAATAGTTGATAACAAAGCCCCTTAATGTTACAACAATGGCACTAAGGTTCTGCCCTGTATGGTTAATTACCAATAAAACCAGGGGATTTCATTGGCAAAACTTTTTTCTATAAATACACTTTATCCTATACTAAATGGAAAAATGAAATAAAATTATGGGAACAGGCACGTTCATATATAAGCTCTCAATCTGCCGTCGAAAGAAACATGAATGTTTGTTTAGGTATTTTTATTTTGTTGAACTAATAGGAGAAAAAAGTAATATCGAAATAAAAAAATAACTTAAATACAGAAATTGCTTAATTTTTACAATAGTTAAATTCAAGTTCAGTTAATTTGGAAAAAAATAAAAAGATATAGGTCACCGATGAGTTAAAAAAGAGTTCTTTCAATTTTGTGCGAAAAAAGATTTTTTTTCCACCAAAAGGAGATAATTTGGAGCTTTTTCAATGATATAAACATTTTTAAAGTCATCTGGAGCCAAAACGAATTGATTTTTTTGGTTGATTACTGTACCCTATCATAAAGTTACAACTAATAGACGTGTAATAAATAAAGTTTGTTATGAAAAAACGGATTCATGAATTATTGCTTAGTTATTCTCAGCAGACGTAGGTAATTGGTATAAGGTATATTAGTCAATCAAAATGTAAAGCACACACAACAAACATGACAAACGCAAAACAAAGTCAAAAGTAAAACAACAAAATGAGGAACTCCGGAAGCGCCCTAATAAAATGGCAATATATCAAGCTCAAATAGGTAAAACTGTGAAAAAGGGTGCAACAGTCAACATTGTGTTATAATCTTAATCACTACGAAATCAAAAAAATAACAAGATGAGCTAAAGAGACCAAAACTCAAAAACTTAACTTTGACCACTGAACCATGAAATTGAGGTCAAGATCAGATGACACCTGCCAGTTGGACATGTACACCTTTCAATCATTCCATACACCTAATATAGTAGACCTATTGCATGTGTTATAGGAAAAACATACCAAAACATAAAAACTTAACTTTAACCACTGAACCATGAAACCAAGGTCATGGTCAGATGACACCTGCCAGTTTGACATGTACATCTTACAATCTATAGTTATCCTATTACTCAATATGAGAGAGAAATTGAAATTTCAAAAAATCTTAACTTTTTTTTCAAGTTGTCACTGAACCATGAAAATGAGGTCAAGTACATTGGACATGTGACAGACGGAAAATTCGTAACATAAGGCATCTATATACAAAGTATGAAGCATCCGTACGTGTCTTCCGCCTTCTAAAACATATAGCTTTAAAGAAGTTAGTTAACCACCACCGCCGATACCGCCGCCAGATCACTATCCCTATGTCGTGCTTTCTACGACAAAAGTCGTAGGCTGCACAAAAATGATAGAAAAGAATACAAAATTGTACTAGATCGCAACCAGATAATGACCAAGCCACGTCAAATGTAAAATTAAAAAAATATATATATAACAACGAGGAAAATTATAAACGGAATATATACCTCAAGACCATCGTGAATCATTTGTGAAGTTGATATGGACCTTTTTTAATGTACAGTTGAGCATGGAATTAGTCATTTTAGTGCAATTAGTAATTCTGTCATGTTACATACTACATTTTATCCCAAAGATTATACTTAGAGGGTTTGAAAGTACTTTTCTCTTTAACATTTATAACCGTGAATAGTATGATCAGTTAGTCGCAATGTATGGTTCTCCAAAATTGTTAAATACAAAAAAAAAATAGAACATGTGGTATGTTTTCAAATGAGACAACTCCCATTAAAGACCAAATCACATAGAATGTACAACCATAGGTCATCGTATTTCCTTCAACAATGAGAAACGCCCATACCGTAAAGTCAGCAATAACAAGCCCGAAACAGTGGCGGATCCAGAAATTTACATAAGTGGGGGCCCACTGACTGACCTAAGAGGGAGCCCACTCCAGTCACGCTTCAATGATTCCCTATATAAGCAACCAAATTTTTTTCCAAAAAAGGGAATGCCCCCTGCCCCCCCCCCCCCCCCCCCCTAAATCCACCTCTGCGAAATGACAAGTTTAAAACAATTAAAAAGAAGAATAAATGACCCTTTGATTTATGTAAAAAAAAAATGGTGAACGAAATAAAATATGATATACAGCTACAAACGATAATCAATAAATTACAGGCTCTTGACTTGAGAAAGACTCATACAGAATGTGGCTGGGTTAAACATGTTTGCGGACCCCAAACACTCCCCTAACTTGGGACAATGTTTTGTTTTCTCCAAACACTATTACCGTGCGTAGTACGATCGAATCGTCCACTGTCTGTTCTTCAACACACCCTTACACCATGCAGAATATACTCAGAGAAAAATTCAAACATGAACGTCCGTAATCAAACGGCAGAATCAAACGCTCAAACACATCAAACGAATGGTAAAACAATTGTATAGCTAGCTGAAACTCTCACTTGTATGACAGTTTAATAAATTCAATTTTTTTATTGACAACGACGTGTGAACAAATAAAACAGAAATTATGTGTAACAATGTCAAAAATAAGGTACAGGAGTGAACATTGTGTTATAAAAACATTGTTACTGAACAGATTATGATAAGTTGGTGCTCCACAAACACTATTATTGCGCAAATATAACTAGAGGCTCTAAAGAGCCTGTGTCGCTCACCTTGGTCTATGTGAATATTAAAGGAAGCAGATGGATTCATGACAAAATTGTGTTTTGGTGATGGTGATGTGTTTGTACATCTTACTTTACTGAACATTCTTGCTGCTTAAAATTATCTCTATCTATAATGAACTTGGCCCATTAGTTTCAGTGGAAAATGTTAGTAAAAATTTACAAATTTTATGAAAATTGTTAAAAATTTACTATAAAGAACAATAACTCCTAAGGGGGTCAATTGACCATTTCGGTCATGTTGACTTATTTGTAAATCTTACTTTGCTGAACATTATTGTTGTTTACAGTTTATCTCTATCAATAATAATATTCAAGATAATGTCCAAAAACAGCAAAATTTCCTTAAAACTAACAATTCAGGGTCAGCAACCCAACAACGGGTTGTCCGATTCATCTGAAAATTTCAGGGCAGATAGATCTTGAACAGATAAACAATTTTACCCCAATATCAGATTTGCTCTAAATGCTTTGGGTTTTGAGTTATAAGCCAAAAACTGCATTTTACCCCATGTTCTATTTTTAGCTATGGCGGCCATCTTGGTTTGATGGCCGGGTCACCGGACACATTTTTCAAACTACTAACACAAAAGATGATTGTGGCCAAGTTTGGATTAATTTGGCCCAGTAGTTTCAGAGGAGAAGATTTTTGTAAAATATTACTAAGATTTACGAAAAATGGTTAAAAATTGACTATAAAGGGCAATAACTCCTAAAGGGGTCAACTGACCATTTCAGTCATGTTGACTTATTTGTAAATCTTACTTTGTTGAACATTATTGTTGTTTACTGTTTATCTCTATCTATAATAATATTCAAGATAATAACCAAAAACAGCAAAATTTCCTTAAAATTACTAATTCAGGGGCAGCAACCCAACAACGGGTTATCCGATTCATCTGAAAATTTCAGGGCAGATAGATCTTCACCTGTTTAACAATTCTACCACTGTCAGATTTGCTCTAAATGCTTTGGTTTTTGAGTCATAAGCCAAAACCTGCATTTTACTCCTATGTTCTATTTTTAGCCATGGCGGCCATCTTGGATGATTGGCTGGGTTACCGGACACATTTTTTAAACTAGATACCCCAATGATGATTGTGGCCAAGTTTGGTTTTAATTTTATTGTCATGTATTGTAATTTCAATGAAAAAAATCAACACAATTATTTGTACACTTTAATTTAAACTGTAATTGTACTGCTCCTCGGGGCGTCTTGATTGACAAATAAAAATTGTTGTTGTTGTTGTTGTTGTTGTTGGTTTAATTTGGCCCAGTAGTTTCAGAGGAGAATATTTCTGTAAAAGTTAACTACGACGACGGACGACGGACGCCAAGTGATGAGAAAAGCTCACTTGGCCTTTTAGGCCAGGTGAGCTAAAAAAAAAAAAAAAAAGATGTGATATGATTGCCAAAGAGAACAAATTGCACAGAAATTTGCAATTATAGGTCACCGTACGGCATTCAATAAATGAGCAAAGCCCATACCTCATAGTCCGCTATAAGAGGCCCCGAAATGACAATCAGTGTAAAATGTCAAAAAGTATGTTTACTGATTGGTCCTCCACAAGTCCTATTACCGTGCTGAGTATTTCCATAGCTCTCGTTGATCACACACACACACACACAATAACTGAGTCGACTATGCTCTTTATTTCCCTGTTAGGGTCTGCATAGTGTGCATAGTATGCTCAGTTTGTTTAACTACATTGACTGCCACAATAGTTTACTTAGTAAGTCGAACTGTATAGTCCACCGCAGGTTATGTTTAGTAAGTTTTTCTGTAAAGGTCAACAAATACTATAACCTTATCGCGTATTCTAAGTTGGTCCTCGGTGCGGTCTTCCACAAACACTATTACTTAGCATATTATGCTCATTGTGTCTAGTTATACGGGCTTCCATAAAATTAAATGCAAAGTATAATCAGTTGGTCTGATGTGTAATTCGTTCTTCACAGAGTATGCTGAAGTGGTCCTCCACAAACACTATTGAGGGCCCTCATGGGGTTTTTGATTATGTGATTACTTGGCCGTTTTTTTAATGATTATTTGATTATTAAGCCAAATATTTCATGATTATTTGATTACCTAGGACTGTATTTTTAGTTTATGATTATTTGATTACTAAAGATAAGCAAATATTTAATGATTATGTGATTATATTGGCAAAAAAATGGTGATTATGTGATTACTAGGACCCCCCATGAGGGGCCTCACTATTACCGTGCAGAATACGCTCATTTTGTTTAACTACTAGTATATTGACTTTCACCAACGGTAATAATGCGCATAGTTTGATCAGTTAGTCTCACTACTAGTATATGATCCTCGGCAGATAATATAACTGCGCAGATTATGATCAAGTAGTCATTCTGATTGATCTTGCAAAATGTTAACTCACAGTAAGACACTGTATGGTCTTCCATGAATTGTATTACCACACAGTGGCTTAAATCAGATGTTGAACTAAAACATTCCAAAGATATATTAGAGTACATACAATTTTTAAAGACTTTAATTATTTGACCTTCTATGCTTTACCGGCTTTGTGATCACATGAGCAACACGACCAGTGCCACATGTGGAGCAGGATCTGCTCACCCTTTCGGAGAACCTGAGATCACCCCCAGTTTTTGGTGGTGTTCGTGTTACTTATTCTTTAGTTTTCTATGTTGTGCAATGTTTACTATTATTTGTGTTGGTCTTTTTCGTTTTTAGCCATGGCGTTGTCAGTTAATTTTCGATCTTGATTTTGACTGTCCCTCTGGTATCTTTCACCGCTCTTTTACACCAGTATTCCCCATTCCAAACTAAAAGACAATTGAAAGAGTTGGTATTGCTTTGTTTCCTGAAAGAGAATGGCCAACGTAGATACAAGTATCTTGTCTTAGGGAGGGATAAATCCTACTTTGTAAAAAATAACTCTGCTTCTAACAAAAAAAATTCTGAAACTGACATTATCAAGATGCTTGATTTCTTGATTGACAACATATTTGCTACGTTTAGAGGACATTTTTCAACCAACTATCGGCATTCCCATGGGAAACACTTGTTTCCCTCTTCTTGTTGACTCGTTCCTTTATTCTTATGAGGATGATTTCATAAAGAAACTTCTTAGGAAGAAACAAAAGAAGTCAGCAATATCCTATAACTTTACTTTCCGTTATATAGATGATGCTGCTTTGTCACTAAATAGTTCAAAGTTTGGTGACTATGTTGAAAGCATCTACCCCATGGAACCAGAGCTAAAGGATACAACAAATACAGTTATGTCTGCCTCATATCCTGACTTGCAACTACTTTTACATATCAACATACCAACAGAACCTCTTTTATAAAGTTGATAGGGTAGGGTTTGTATTTTCTATAATTATTCTATTGATAAATGTGTTGCCAATAAAGAACGTATTGAAGCAATAGTTCTTTTAATATGTTTACAGATGTCATCACGCTTTGGTTGACAGTTCTAGTATTAATGTCTGAGATACATTCTGATCTGCCCTACTTACCCTAAACATGATAATGGTTCTCTTTTCTTTCACTGGTAATGATAAATTATCTTACTGTTAAGTATATATTTACTTGTCATGATCACCATGATCATAGCTATAGAGGAAAAGGAACTGCTTCTCATGGAATATCAAATAGATATGTTCAAAGTGTCGTAACCACAATCATGTCCTCTTTTCCTTTAATATAACCTACCAGCTCTTTTTATTTATTGTGACTTATCAAATTACACTCATCACCAGTTTTGTACTTTCATGAGTAATACTTCACTACCTAACCCTTCCAGATCACCCCAGGTTTTTTGGTTCGTATTTCTGACTTCAGATGTATATGTTGTTTTTGTATACTTTGTCGTTTGTTCAGGTTTTTTTATTTGGCATTATTAGTTTGTAATCTTTAATAAGTTTGAACCTCACTTTGGTATTATTAACCTCTCATTTACCCTACAGCAGCCGCATGGTTTCTTTCATTTTGAAAAGAAATTGTGCCTCAAAATCTTTTCATCTCAGTCAAGATATAATAGTTCTAGTCAGCTGATTATTTGTAGCTTGAAGTTCTGTAAAGTTCATTCTCACAGATCAAAATGTCACTGGATGATAAGCAACCAACAATCAATCAATCACTAACCAAAACATATAACAAAGCTAAAGAAAGTTTAATTTTTAATATCTGACATTTCACTTAGTTTAAACAAAGTGAAACAATAATAAACAACAGAATGTAAACAGAAATTGGTCTATATATAACAACAAATAAATAGTACCGACCCTTGTCAGTACAAAACATTCTTACAAATAATTGCCCCTGGTGTCAACCTTTAAAATTGGAGAAACATGTCTGAGAAGAGGTTTTACCATATTATGTTTTTAAAGTTGTATTCATCACTAAGGTTTTGTACTATTTCTACTTCAAAACCCTAATTATTACCAATCATTTTAATCCAATTATAATAAATTAATTAGTTTAAAAACAAGGTGTTCTGAACTATGTATTATGTAAAATATGTATCAATGTTTTAATTGAAAGATGGTGAATATAGAAAGATGGTAAAGTAGAAAGTGTGGATGTGTTATTTTGTCCCTGCTCCTTGTGATGGCTTGATTTTAGGCTCCCATACATCTATATAATGGTTGAAACCTCTGACCTCATATTAGTAGAGATAAGTAAGCAGCACTTTTACAAGATTATAAAACCAACACTTCGACACTCTGTCTTAAATGTGATAGGCAATTACCACTTAAAATCATTTCAAAATCATGGAAATAACAAACAATGTCACAAACTCATATTGTGTCAGCTTTTATAAAACAACATTAATACATAGTGCTTTCAGCCTTTCAGCCTTTAACATAGATGTGCCTTAGTTGAGGAGAATTTAGACTGTCATGACTGTAACTATTGGACTTTAATCTCATAATAGAAGATTTAACTATTCATAAAAAGAATAGGAAAATTAAATTAAACCAAATCTTTGAAATTGGATGATAATAATTTCAATATGAAATTGCTATAAATATTCTCATGTTATTGTCAAAGAAAATGAAAAAATGAACAAAAAATGCTAATCTCCACAGGATAAAGTAGCATACATACATGACATAATGGAGGAAATGAAATAAAGTTATCCCCCTTTGACCAGGTAATCTATGTTGGGTAAAACTTAAAAACATCTTGACACTACCAAACCAAAATGTGCATAACATAATACAATCCATGGTCAACATATTAGAGGGGAGATAATCTGTGGGAACACTACCTGATGAGGTATATAAAGGAATATTTCCTTTTCAACAGATAGAAGGGAAGACGACCGAATATTTTTGGCTAGAGGAGACTCACAGTGTTTTAAATGCACATAAAATTTATATAATTTTTTATGGAAATGTATAGGTGACAAACACATATTTTCTGATGTATTGTAATTTTTTTCACACAAATACATAATACAAAAAATTAACTTTTTAAGTTCATTTGGCTTAAAATGATTATAAGTTAACAAAAACATTCAGTTGATAGGTCACTTTTTGAGCTATGGATTCAAAAACCAATAATAATTATATTCCAGCCCGAATTACAACATTTTGATATGACATAAATATGTGTATTACATGTAGCTTGATTTCTACCCCAAAAGACATTATGTCCCAAACAATAACTATTACAATTGAGTAAAAGGGTTAAAAGAATTTGACTAATTTTAGGATCTTAATAATGTATCTTTTCATACCTCCACCTTTTACGGAATACCTGACATATATGACATACTGGCCATTGATTGTACATAATGCATTGTTATTCTTATCACTAAAATAGGACGAAAACTATGATGGAAAACATATAACACAAAACACATGGCAATATGATATCTACTGAATGGATGAGAGAAATTTGGACTTGGCTCGTATGGATTCAAGGCAATTTTATCTTTAGGAAATGGATATAATACTTAAAACAACATAGATTTTTGATAAAATAAAAAAAAAAAGAAACTGAATTTTTACCTGGCATTTTTTATCTAAATATTACACTTGTGTTTCATAAAACAAAGAGATAGGGTATAATTGCCAATGAGACAAGCAACCTCCAGAAACTAAAAAAAAAAGAATGTTGACAGTTACCATGGTTACCTTACGTATAGGGTACATGAAATTACAAATTTTTCAAATATTTTTTAAATCAAGTTCTGCAATGTTCCGTAATATTTTTTACATTATCAAAAGATTTAAGAAATTCTTACCAAAGTATAATGCTTATTTACATGGTTGTAGTTAACAGAAGGTATTTGTATTGAAATATTTGGAAATGTTTATTAGATACAATATGAATATGATTACTTTCATAATAATTTTTCATAAGAATTTTGGGGTAAAAAAAAAAAGAATGAACAAATTGTGACTGAGGTAGTGAGAGTTGAAGTTTTCATTAGATATGGTGATTATAATAAAGATGTGTCCTATTCACAAGGAAAAGAACCATTATCATCAATAGTCAGAACTCAGGAGAAGTTAGTGCCATCCAAATCTTATTGAAAATAATTATTCAAAACGTTGTATGTATCATATCAATTACTTTTTTCTTTTCCATGTTTTCTGCTAATATTGTTATTTAAAGTGTCTAAAGATTAAACGGGTAATCTCGATCTAATGAAATATCAAAAAAGGGTGCTTTAGTTATAACATTTATTGGGCCATAAAAAATTGCTGTGACATACTCCCAAGAAATCATGAGACTAGGAAATGGACATTTATTCCAGTTTCTGTGTTAATAAAATTTAACTGAATTTTTGTAATTTTGTATAAGCATTGTCAAAGATCAAAAACCAATATTATCAAAATTTGAATAACTGATTTTAAACTACAATAAACATAATCAGATAATAAACTGATTTTTAAAAAATTAACAGAAAAAACATGACTACTGTAACAAAGACAACAATGAACTGTAGTGAAAGACTCTGGTACACCTCGTCTGTATAAAAATGTCTTCATACAGCATTTCCATTGGACATGCTGGACAGGTATGTATAGTTGTCTTGTCTTCATACAGCATTTCCACTGGCATGTTTAGTCTGGTCTTTCACGAGTACAGTAACAGATGAACCTAAAAAAAAGAAAGAAATTCTTTTTTTACATTTAATGACTCTTTCTGAAAATAATTCAATTGATGAACCCTTGAAAACAGAAAATTTTACATTTTATGAACTTTCCAAAATGTGTCAATTTCATTTTGGCATTTGGCTACTGAAAATTCAGAAATTATTGCAATGTTTTTATTAATGCAAAAAGGCGACAGGGTTATAATCGCAGTAATTCAAACTTGCATTTTGAATTTTTTATATGAATTAGGCAGGATTTTTTCACAATATTGCAAAAATTAAAATGCATTTTAGTCCCAAAAAATAAAATTGCAATAATTTCTGAATTTACAGTATCAAATAATGCAGATTTGTTTATTTCAAATATTGGAGAAGGCTTATGAATAAACTGGGGTATTTCTACTTTTTTCATGCTCTTTGTAGATGAAATTCTGTAAAATTTGAAGAAGAAAATAATCTCTGTATGTGTAGAATCCTCATAGGAATAACAAGGACTACATACCAATTATCATGATCATGATGATTAACAGTTTTCATGTAAATGGATTAATTCCAATATTCTTATTTCGATAACTTACATGATTTCAGTCCAAGATTTATAACTTTAGAAAAAGTTACTCTGGCAGGCGATTCTTGCACACCAAGTTTTATAAAATTGCAGCCTATTTGAATATGTTGAAGTGTTGTTGTCATTTATAGGTATTTTAAGTTTTGCAATAGTTTATATTACTTTATTGACAACCCTGCATACAGTATTGACGTACATGTAAATTGACATCAGGAGTAACTATCCAAAGTAAACACAACAGGGTTGGTTCACCACATGGAATTTAGCATGATTAGTCATCATGGCTTGCAGGTTTAATTATTGGACCCCCAACTGCCTTTATGAATATTCATCATTTAATTATAATTAGAACGTTTGTTTTAATATAAATTTACATGGCAGGTTAATATACAAGTATAGACTCCTACATTGACAAGTCAAATCTAATTTACATGATTTTATGTCTACAGATGACAACAAGTATTTAAAATCAACTTCAGCTTCCATTGATTCCAAGACAGTTAAATTACAGCTCATTTGCATATTAAATATTATAACAATTTGTCATACACATTACAAATAAATTTACAGGGACATAACAATATTGTAGCAATGTAATCATAAATTGTTTGAACCATAACAGTAAATTTATACTAATGATGTCAACATGGTCAATACGTCAGTTATAAAAGAAGAAAAAACAAAAGAAGTAATCCGTGCAATGTTTGACAGTTGCAGTCAGCATTTCCAACAAAAATATTAAAAGCATGTCTTTTTTTGGTCACTGGGTTATTTTATTCTTGCATTTACTTCCAATATCCTTTTAGATTATGGTTTTATACACATTTGAACAACACAAAATACTCCCCGATAGAAAGTACCCGCTAGATTATACACAACAACTGAAATTCAAGACACCTTATTTAGAACAATAGAGTCCTCTCCTTTGACCAAGAGAAAGTGCCCCCCTCCCCCACCTGATTTTGACCAACAGAAAGTGCCCCCCCCCCCCCCACCTGATTTTGACCAACAGAAAGTACTCACCTGATTCAGACCATGAAAAATGTTTTCTTCTGTGAAAGGGCTTAAAATTAGCTTGCTTCATCAGAAAAAAAGGGTCTGGTATTGAATGCTGTTGCATATTTTCAGATTCTGGACAATTAACCTTTATAAGTATTTAAATGTACTGGTCCAAAGTCAGGAGTCTGTAATTGGATGGTTGTCTTTCATATTCATGATAATTGTCTTTTCCCTTTGTATTTTTGTTTGAATTGTTCTACATTTTGTCGCATGGGGCCCTTTTAAAGATCTTGTTTATTGTTGAAGGCTGTACATGCAGTGACTTGTGGTTGCTCACTTCAACATCTAAATGGTTTTGTAGATAGTTGTCTCATTGGCTGATTGATTTAGAAGAGTGCTGTAGTTTTGGAATAATGAGTTAACACAAGGACAAATAAGGTTAACAATATATACAACAGCCCAGGTAGATTTTGCTTTTTCCACCAGCCCACCGTGGACAGCCTACCCATGCCCACTCCAGCTATAATCTCTTTTTTTTGTAAAAATATTGATTACAAATGCCTATCTGCTTTTTTTAATTGATTGTACTTGCAAGTCTTTTGATAATTAAACAAAAGAAATTGCATGCCGACTCCAATGGGTGGACAGAGTGGACAAGCTAGAAATTTTGCCCATCCCACTTCAACCATTTGTCAACTGTGGACTGGAGGACAGAGCAAAATCCACCTGAGCTGTAGTGTATTCCTGAACTACTTATAAATTATCATGATCATCTCAACGAGCGATTTTCTCGCCTGAGCAGGTACAGAAATGTACAGCGAAAGTGAAAAAAGCAATTAAGTTGAGATGACCAATAATAATCTGTTTATTACTATTTTGCCTATGACAATGTACACATTGCCAACAGCACATGTGCCCTTAGTTTTTAGCGATAATTTTGCATATCACTCTACTACACTGAGAAGGAAATAATCAGTTAGTAAGATCAAAATCAAATTTGTAAATAGCTGTAATGAGCTGTACAGCTTAACAATCATAAATTGATAAATTTACCTTGAGAGGTAGCTGTAACTATAGAGTCTTTGGGTAGAGGCTTTGGTTGTCTATAAATAACTCTGTCACGATGACGATCTGCATTAATCCTGATTATCGGTAAAATATCACATGACCTACTCAAACGAAAACTGTGCAGTAAGTCTCCATTAGAATTTTTAAAAGCTGATTTTTCTTTGGTCAATGTACTTGCAGCAATGTTGAGTGTATTGCTAGGATAAGATTCTCCCTGAGTATTAAAATGTAATTGTTGTGTTTTCATGTCCTGATTTGTTAATCCATTATAGCATCCTGAAGAGTGGGGTAGATTACAATGTAATTGTTGTGTTGCCATGTCCTGATTGGTCAATCCATTATTGCATCCAGAAGAGTGGGGTAGATTTCTACACTTATTTGTGTTAAATCCAATTTTATACATGTTTGGGTCAGTCTTTTGAGGATTAATAAAGGATCCACTTCTACAATCTACACAATTTGTCAGAATTTGTCGTCTATCTTTTGGAAAGGTATTTACAGTGTTATGAACATGGTGAACCATTCTACACTTATCCTTCCTGGGCAGTGTATTACTTTCCATTGGAATATCATTACACAATTCAGTTTCAGAATTCAGATTACAAGAACAACAAGTTTTATGACTAGACGATGTCTCACTATCCTCGGTGAGACCAGAAATCTCACTCAAATTTAATAAACGATCTACAGACGGACAACTATCCAATTTACCTGACATTGAATCTAAACTATCAACTGTGTCACAACCACTGAGTTCACTGAGGTTTAACGTTGAAGCACTATTTTTAATATCACAGTTTTTACAGCTGCCAATTTCTCCAAAATTATTACAATCTGAATACCTGCGCACATTGTCCAGACATGATGCCTCTGAAATAGATGTTTTCTCTGAACTGAGGTCCGTGCACATTTGATCTGGGGCTCCCCCACCCCAGAACACATTAGAATCGTAACTTGTGTTATCACTGCTGTCATGGTTACCACTACTACCATAAGTACTGTGGTTGCTATCAACAACACACTGCTGAACACATTCGGGACATTCTAAACTACTGTTGCTCGGGTTCCTGTCTGAACAACTGTCGCTACTGCAACTTCCGTAATGAGCCTTGATACTTGTGTCTTTTCCAGAATTATATTCTGGTTCACTATCACATGTTTGTCCCGCATTGTTTTTCATTTTATATTGGAATAATCGTGTACTTTGCCCTAAATAATAATGGTGAGTAGAATTATGAATCTGTCTGTGTGTCCCACAATAATTTGTATGATGATGAACAGATGATGAAGTCACATGATGTGAATAAGATATCCCTGAGTTGACGAGTGAAGAATTCCACGGCAGAACACGACCAATTTCTGTAGTTCTATTTTTAGCACAACACGATTGCAATGCCTGATGATAACTGTGATGATAAGGCTCTCGTGAAAAATTTCGATGAGCATTTCTGTGATATTCATGACAATAAGAATTGCACGAGGAAACAGAGGATCCTACTGTTCCCTCGCAGGATGTGCATGCATTGTGAAGTTCTGAACGATAATTTAAATAATGTAAGTATTGAGAATGTGTAATCTGATGATAAATATTGTTTGTTGGAGGAGGTAGTTGATAATATTGTCTTTGGTCTGAACTTCTACTTTCAGTTTGTCGATTACTGGAAGACTGGTGTGATTCAGGTGGTTCTAAAAATAAAACATATGGAGTGAAGGTCAAATTCAACATGACTACAATAAAACATATATTCAGATTACAATCAATTGCTCATTCTTTTAGACATTCTGCAATAGCTTTGAGTACACAACTTTTGTAAAATACTGATACATTGTAGTATGTCAGCTGATAATTGTCCCACATAATGTATGTATGTATGGGTGTTAATGACGTCATTTAAAGCTCAACTAAATGATCTCATACAATAACTTTAATAATTTATACTTTTTCTTTAGTCTTAATTGATAGTGGCCTCATTGGCAATGAGACCACAACTCCTATAATTTTGCTTAATAATGTTTAAGACATAGAAATTAAAATTGAGAATGGAAATGGGGAATATGTCAAAGAAACAACGACTTGACCAAAGAGCAGACAACAGCTGAAGGACACCACTGGGTCTTCAACACAGGGAGAAAATCCCTCACCTGAAAGGTGGGCCTCAGTTGGCCCCTAAATAAAATTATGTACTAGTTCAGTGGAAATGGATGTCACACTAAATTCCAAAACATATAAATGAAGTAAAATTAAAAATCATAAGACTAACAAAGACCAGAGGCTCAATACTTGAAACAGGCGCAAAAATGTGGCAGTGTTAAACATGTTTTGGGAGATATTTCCATCAATTCTGGAGCATCTTATTCCCCAACAAATATCCCTGACTGTCAATGTTGATCACTTACCTATAATATTGTACATACAAAATGGACATGTTCTATGATTGACCAACCAAGGATCTACGCATATACTGTGGAATTCATGGCAACATGGCAGTACACGTAAAACCTGAAATAATAGATAGACACATATACTGTGGAATTCATGGCAACATGGCAGTACACGTAAAACCTGAAATAATAGATAGACAGTGGAACTCATGGCATCTCACTTTTTTTAATCTTTATAGTAAAAGCAAATTTTGAAATCAAAATGGCAATAATTAAACATGTTCACTATGCAAAATATTCTAAGTCAATGAAACATGACTAATGATGCAGGCTGAATAACCTTTCTGATATTTGAATGTACAACAGATCATTCCTGGTTTGTCAATGTTGTGCTATATATCTATATATGAGTAATTGAAATGTTACCTGTCCTTCTTTATATTCTTCTAAACATATTGCACAACTATCACCATTAGAGGAAGTTTGACTATAAACATCTGAGGTAGGGGAAGTAAGTCTTGTCAAACTTTTTTCTTTTATACACTGGTACTTTCTGGTTTCTAGTTTAGCTATTGCCTGTTTTGCCAGCTCAGACATGGACAGCTGAAATGAATAAACAAAATCTTTATGGTAACATAATTGTTTGTTTAAATACAGATGTGTATTGCAAGTTCACACCAATAACAAACTGCATTAGGCATTATTTTTTGGTGAACAAAGTATACGCTTTGCTCATTAGTGAAGGCTGTATGGTGACCTATCGTTGTTAATTTCTGTGTCATTAGGTCTCTTGTAGAGAGTTGTCTCATTGGAAATCATACCACATCTTCTTTTTTATATTTATACCTCCACTTTCACCTTGATTGATGTTTTACAGGTAAAGATATTACAAGCTCTAACCATGATGTATTAGGTGATCTTAGGTATAATAATAACTATCAAACTTTTGATGCCTTAACATATTTATTTAACAGAACATCATGCAAGGTGTCACATGTTGAGCAGGAAATTCTTATTTTGTAATTTGTTTCATTAAATAATTCTTATTTTCTATCTATTCCTACAATTATTTGTATCTAAAGTGTATCTAATGATGCACATTTAACTGTTTAAAGTCTTTGAAGGTTAAGTCAGAATTTTATTTTATTTCATTCTTAAAACTGGTACCGATTATAGTCTTAAAACATACCTGCTGCTCTCTGTGTCTGCATTTAAACTGAAACAGAAACAAAGGGACATTACTCATGTTACAGGAAAAACAGAATTTTAAAATCAACACCATTTTTTTGCAGGTTAAAATATAATGAAATTGAGAATGGAAATGGGGAATGTGTCAAAGAGACATCAACCCAACCATAGAACAGACGACAGCAGAAGGTCAACAATAGGTCTTCAATGCAGCAAGAACAGTCTGCATGCTGGCAATTGCTTGATTAAACTTATTACTTCCTAAGAGGGCAGAAGACTTTGTGAAAAATTCAATTATAGATACATATAAACTGTAAAAACATCAGCTACTTGCTTAAGCTTCTAGCACAGGAGTTTGTTACTATTTGCCAGTTTCACTATCCACTGGAACCCAGAAAAAGTAACAAAGCCCTGTGCTTGTATTCCATATTGTCCTATTGTTAAACTACTAAAAAATAGAGGAATAAAGACGAAAATATATAAAGGGCTAATTTTTTCAAATTAATTATATCAAAACAGGGCCATTTAAATCAAATCTTAATTTTAATAAAATTGCAAGTAAGAGAGCCTCAGATAAGTGCTTTGCAGTGCTAACAACATCATGCCACATCATTGAAGACATTGCACTCAAGTTAGAAATGATCAAAGATGGTTCAACTCTCTTTTTTTATGGTAGATCTGACCAAATGTGATTGTAAACGTCACAACTAAAATTTTAGTGAAAGTAGTCTGGTTCACATTGTCTCTTTGATACAAATGAAACTATTTTGGTTCAGGATGTTTATGAAAAATTTGCAATATCATATATTTTATAAATGTTGCCAACATTATACATGTTATATAGTGCCAAATAACCTTTGATTTAACATGTTTGACAAATCTTTTTAAAATTTCTTTCAGATCCATTTTTATTAAAATTCAATAATTTTTATCAATTTTCTAGACGGCGACCCTAATAGTTTTTCTGAGGAAATATTTCATGCCAGTCTTTTGAAAATAAATGAAAATTATAAATAGTTATTGCTTGATTTTTTTCTTGAGGGAAAGCATTGAAAAATTACAACATTGACAAAAATTTTATTCAATGGCTTATACTATCAAAAAATGTTTATTTATTCAAATTTTGAAGGTCATATGACCTTTAAGAAACATAAGTAGATAGCAATCTGAAATTACTGATGTTTTATTCCTTTTGTAACATAACAATGACATAAAGACTTGCCTAACATGCTTTTAATATGTTTTATGCATGATACTTGTCAATGAAACTGTACTTTGATCAAATGCATCACCTAGCATTTAAATGAATGAGAATTTGTTGTGTAAATCATTTTACATTACATGTGAAGGTATACTACCTAGAGAATACAAAACAGAAATGTGTCGTGCAATGTGGGAGAGTTCTAATATATCTAAAGCATGCAAGAAAGACATGAGATGATCAGTTTTTACCTAAATTAATTCAGCCATAAATAAAGTGAAGGTTGATATAAAAGCTCTCACATTGCAACTCTTGTCAAGAAATCTTCTCTTTTTATCTAATAGACAACTTATACAGGTGGGAGAGGAATATTATTCTATTCAAACAGAAAAATGTAAATAGAAAAAGAAACATTTTTAACTTCTTGGTCAACCATCCAAAATAATTATTTAATGACCTTAAATTAATTAATCTAAACAAAGGGACATAACTCTTTTAATACTACAATTTATAAATTAGCTTTGAGTTGTCAGTTTGATGAGTGGTTTGTATTTCGTATCTTTTGCCACTCTTTCACATGCAATATGTTTTTTATATATAGAAAATTTCTTAATCTACACTCTTTTATTTGTGAAAAAGTTCCCTTTTTAATTATAAGTATTCTTAAACAAGAAATGTGTTGGCAATTCAATTTTTTCAATTTGATTTAAGTAATACTTTTTCTCACATTTAGTTAAACAAAATCTTTTTTGTCCTGTCAAATTATATTTCCATAAACATGATAAAAAAGAATATAATTTATCAAATGAATCGAAGTTTATAAATCAAAGCACAACAAAATAGCCTTAAAAATAGATGTTAAATAAATGATAATATACAGTCATTTTGTTTGATATCAAATCAGAACACACCACACTGACTTTTATATAAAATATAATCCCCTCAATTATATGGCAACATATGAACAAATCTATACTCAGGATGCCATTATTTTTAAATTTACTTTATCAAATTTCTCATAAAACGCATAAAAATCCATGAAATGGTTACAAAAATCACCAAGTCTTTATACAGCATTGAAAAAAAGTAAGATTTTGTTTAATATTTAGATAATTTTGACAAAAAGCTTGTTAAATGACTTAAGCAATCTGTTTCAATAGAAATTCTCTGATGCATGATAAACATAACTACTTAACATCAATCCAATGAAATAAATGAGACAACACCTGGATGATCAAAGCCTTTCCATACAGGTAAAAAAACCAAGAAATTCCAATCTATAATTCATACTGCATCATTACTAAATACAAACTGACATTCAACTTATTTTTCTCTAACTTTCTGATCAGGGTTTAAACTAGTTATTTTAGGGGCCCTGTATGGCTTGCTGTTAGGTTTGAGCCAAGCTAGGCTCTGTTTTGAAGACTGTACTTTAACTTATAATGGTTTATGGGTGCACCATAACATGGATGGAGAGGGGTCTCATTGGCACTCATACCACATCTTCTTATATCTAACTTTAAGTCTTGATAAAAACCAATATATTATAACATAATAAAATGTCTTGTTTTCTGGTTTCAATACATACTTAATATTATCATTATATTACTATTGCAATGTTGCACTAAATGAACACTTCAAAAGTACCAAGTTCCAGTAGTGCTGTGCCTTACTTAAGAAAATAAAATTAAAATTTCTATTTCAACTAAATTGGATTATACTTAAATGTTTGTCATCTTTACAAATTATTATTAATAATTAATGAGTGTAGATGGTCCACAATGTGTAGGAAATGTGTTATAAAGTCCATGAGTATATAAATAGAATAAGATATGATTGATTTTTGGTGTTTAAAATGCCACTTTCAGCTCTATATTGGCTATATCCTTGCAGCCATTTTTGATTGGTAGAGGAAGCAGTAGTGCCAAGAGAGAGCCACAGACCTTGATCAGGAAAACTGGCAATCCTAGCCAATAAAGATTGAAGTCCAATACTCCTGATGGTGCAGGGTTGAAATCTTAAAATCAGTGCTGAATTTGATAAAGAACTGTTCCCGTTTATATAAAAAAGAAGATGTCGTATGATTGCCAAATGAGACAACTGTCCACAAGAGACCAAAATGACACAGACATTAACAACTATAGGTTACCGTATGGCCTTCAACAATGAGCAAAGCCCATACCGCATAGTCAGCTATTAAAGACCCTGATATGACAATGTAAAACAATTTAAACGAGAAAACTAACCGCCTCATTTATATAAAAAAATGAACAATAAAAACAATTATTATGTTCCCTTGAACTACCAGCCATATTGTTCTTTCAGTGAAGTCCAAATTACCTTGAGAATTCAGTGCAAAACCTTTAGGGAGGGATTTGGCTACATCTCAAAAATTAATAATCAAAATAAAAATCTACTCCATTTAAAATCATAAATTATATGAAAAACTTGAAGAAACCTATTGCTTAATGAATGAACATTTAATGATACGTTTCATTCTCAAATGTTCCATTTCCTATTTTATAAGTCTTTTGATATATTAGATAGAATTCAAAGATCTCACTTAATATAATAAATCTCTTTGTAAAATTATATAACACTATAATTAATTACATCTGAGATTTCAAGGGTCTTACTTTTCAAAATCTCCTATTTAATATAACTGCATGGAATGCTTTCAACTAAACTGTACTAAATTACATGGGTCAAGGTTGTCCATTCTTAATTTTTCTTTACAGATATTTTTATAATCACTGCATCAGTGCAATTGACAGGAATGCAAGACATTTTATTCAAGATATAAATCAGAAAATGTTATCTCAGTAAGATATCTTTGAATCCTGCATATAATATCCTCAATACATTTTTTTTTGTATGCAATGATTTATAAAATATTGAATTCAAAATCAGTTTGAAAATAGTTTTTTTAATGTACAGACATTATCAATTGTTAACTGTAAGATAGGGTACATTTATATGTAGGACATAAATTCTATTGTATTTTAATGGATAATTAAAATTACATAATATACTCTCTAGAGAAAAGTCACCAGCACATCATCAAAACTTTTAAAAACATAAAGAATTTTACATGTTATGATTGGATTAATTGAAGTTAACAAATTTCCTTGTAATCAAAACAACAACAAAAGCTAAGGCAACTGAAATAACTATATTAAGTCATGGATATAACTCTTACTTTTAGAAAACAGTTAAAATTGAGAACCTTAAAAAATAACACTCAATACTTTACCAGAATTGATATCAAAAACTGAGATCAGCAGATTGATTTGTTATACTGTTCAGTGAGAAAAAACAAATTGGTTGCTATTTGTAATTACAAAAAATTGAACCACTAGACACTTGCAAACTATGATTTTATAGTTCTAGCTATATAGGATGTAAGTAGTCTTTATTTTGGTGCCATGACCAGGTATTGAATATAATAATACTTACCTTTATAAGTATCACAATAACAACTATGCACAAAGCAACAAAAACAGCTACAAAAATTCCCACATCTAAATACTCTTTATCATTTTCCTGAAAGACAATATAAAGTTCCATAAAACAGTATTACATTTGTTATACTGCATTGTATATACTGTAAAAGCAGAAATTTTCGTGGAGGATTTAATTTCGTTTATTTCGTGGAAAGAATATATCCACGAAATTAAAAACCCCACGAAAATTTAACTTCCATATAAAACCACTTCCAGTTTAAGGAAACCACGAAATTAAATCCCCATGAAATCTTACAGAGAGACAAAACCACGAAATTTTAACCCCACGAAAATTAATGTTTCTACAGTATGTCAAGTGTATATTGAAAATATTAAGATGAAAATAATGCATCTACATCAGAGACTTAAATTCTGATCTTTAGTTTTCTATGAATCAATTGTGGACTTTGCCTTTCTATTTTTTGCAATAGTGTCGCCAGTTTTTCCTTGGACTTCTGAGTATTGAACCTCCCTTAGGTATCGTTTGCCTCCATTTTAACATCAGTATCCTGGACTAATCATTTTGTATCTGTTTTGATTGACTGAGCAAGGACACAAGTTTTCTGAAGATTTTGTTGTTGCTGTAAGGGATATTAGTACAACAAGGTCACAAGTCATATGCATCATTATGCATCAAGTACTTAGTTCAACAAGGTCACAAGTCCTATGCATCATGTACTTGACAGTCTGTTGACTCAATGTAAATATAATGGAATTTGATGAGACTCACAGTCATCAAAGTTAGAGGGTTAGCGCTATAAAACCAGGTTTAATCCACCATTTTCTACATTTGAAAATGCCTGTACCATATCAGGAATATGACAGTTCTTGTCCATTCGTTTTTGATGCATTTTGTTATTTGATTTTGCCATGTGATTATGGACTTTCCACATTGATTTTCCTCAAAGTTCAGTATTTTTGTGATTTTACTTTTTTTTTTTGGACACATGACAGTAAAAATTGTGGTATTTCAGCCAATGTGTCTTGCTGTGTTTGAGTCAGACAGACCTTGCTAACACAGATAAATATTTTTTTAAAGAGAAAAAAATGAATTAAACAAGAATTTGTTTACAGTACATGGATGCCTTATTCCCACTATTATTTTCTATGTTAAGTGGAGTGAAAGGAGTAGGTTCAGTAAGACCCCTTTTTGGCCCCAAAATTAAGCAGTTTTGCAAAATTGTGAAAATGTAATCTTTTAGCTATTTTTTGGAAAGTAGAATGCTTCTGCTACATAAACATGTGCTGTTTTTGACAATACAATGCACATATATCGTGTACTAGCATCAAAAAGTCATGCTAAATTAATGAAATCTTCACAATTATAGCATTTTAGTTAAATTTTAGACGGTTTCCGTCTTAAATGAAAGTGGCCGCATTCGTGTTCATTCATAATATTGAAATGTAAGTTGTATTTGATGATAATACATAACATATATAAAGGTTGAGGATGAACACGGATGCGGCCACTTTCATTTTTGACGAAAACCATCTGAAAAGTGACGTTTTTTGGCATATTTGATAGATTTTTCATATTTAAGCTTCAATCGGAGCGTTTTTAATGACTGAATCAGTTAAAATCTTTAACATAAACTAATCGAATCAATTGAAATAGACACTTAAGTGTTTAAAAAGTGTCCTAAATATCTCGTTAGATGAAACTGAAATTTGGGGCCAAAATCGGCCCTTACCGGACCTACTCCTTTGGGTAACAACTCTAATTTGGCATTAAAATTAGAAAGTTTATATCATAGGGAACATGTATACTTAGTTTCAAGTTGCTTTGACTTCAACTTAATCAAAACATACCTTGACCAAAAACTTGAAGCGAGACAGACAGACAGATTAACGAACTGACCCACTCACAGACCAGAAAACATAATGCCCCTCTACTATCGTAGGTGGGGCATAACAAAACTTATTCTGTTCCATACAAATTACATTTGTACTATTGGCCATGTTTTACATTTGTCTTTATACTTACTTTTTTGGCTGGGACATTGGACGGTAAAGATCTTATTCTTGCCCAGGCATTTTGTTGTGACTGTATGATGGTCATTAGTTGTATTATACTTACTTTTTTGGCTGGGACATTGGACGGTAAAGATCTTATTCTTGCCCTGACATTTTGTTGTGTCTATATGATGTTCATTAGTTGTATTATACTTACTTTTTTGGCTGGGACATTGGACGGTAAAGATCTTATTCTTGCCCTGGCATTTTGTTGTGTCTGTATGATTGCCATTAGCCGTATGGCCTCATTACCATGAATAGTTATCACAGGTCTCTCTAACTGCTGCCAGGCATACTTTCTCAACTATAACAAAAAAATGACCATTGCATAAAACATTTGTATCTTTAGTGGGACTTCAGTGTAAGTTTATTTTTTTTTTTTTTTTTGTGTATTACTTTGAAATGTAATTTTTGCTACATTGAATATCCATCAATTATTTGCATGAAATTGAAAAGACAGAATAAAGTGTATTTTAAAATAAATTTCAAATTATTCAACAATGAAAAATTCCTTGTGATTAATATCAAGCTTTACTAGCAGAATTCAGAATGCTCTATAAGTAGTTCTTAAGATTTAGGAGACAAGAATTTCAAGGGATAAAAAGGATGGACAGAAATAAACCAGTAAATTCTTACTATCAAAAATAGGGGAAATTTAACAAAACAAATGAATTGCACTAATATTGGGTAATGTTTGGGTCAGATTTTGTTCAGTTTTCAGCCTCAAATGGGAAAGACTTAAATCTTTGCTGAGTATTTTTTCAACATTTTACAAGTTTGTAAAGTTTTCTTTTAAATAGACAGTGCAGTGAAATATATGCATAGCGGAAATTTTGCAATTAGTGAAGATAAGGAGCAAATTTCTTATTTCAGAAAAGGTATTCAATGTAAAAAAAAACAACACAAACATTGAAGACCATAAACAGTGTTTCCAGAATGACTTTTATACGATCCACTTATTAAGAGACCAGAAATTCAAAAGCCAAAATACTTTGTACTTTAAACCGATAAAACCAATAAGGCCTTTTATAAACAGAACAGACAATATCGACTGAGATTTACTCAGAATTACCAGACAAAGTTAAAAATTTTATTTTAATTAGAGTATTTAAAAACAGTTTTAATGAATATATAAACATAAATCTTATATATAATACCACAATGAGAATGTTGCGATAATTATTCTACATTGAAAAAAGTCAGACTATAAATTTGTTAAGACCACCCATAGCTGTATTAATTTATGATCTAATCATGTGACGTATAAAATCTGCAGTGTACCTACCAGGTGCACCCTTAATGCACATTTGGTATCTTGCATATATATAGTGCAGGTAAAAATACACCTCATTATTACATTGAAATAGAATGTGCACTGGACAATTAAAATACAATGCATCTCTGCTGTCTACCTTAATTACTGAGGATTTAGCCTATTTTTACAACTATCAACAAGTGCTAAAGACTCATTAAACCAAGTTCTGCATATGTCTGTCCATAGTCAGGAGCTTGAAATTCAGTGGTTGTCATTTGTTGCTGTGTTACATATTTGGTTTTTGTTTATCATGTTTATTATTTTGTACATAAATATTGCTGTTAAAGGCTGTACCATTACCTATAGTTGTTAATTTCTGTGTCATGTGGTCTCTTGTGGAGAGTTGTCTCATTGGCAATCATACCACTTCTTTTTTATACTAATACTATCATGACTATGTCTCAATAAGACCATATGAATTCTTGAAGCAAAGTTTTGCATTGAAATCTTGCTTCTTTTAAGATGATTTTTATTCAAACAAGATTAACTACTGTGGAATCATTATTATTTGTTGGATACCTATCTTCCTGGATTTCGTGGGTACAGGTGAACCACAAAATTAAATGGTCAAAAATCAAATTTTCTTTTAGCGTGTATGTCGAATTCTGCAAAGCCACGAAATTATAATCCAGAAACATGTAAGTTTTCTGTAATTTATGAAAATTGGTACCCACGATAATAAATGAATCCACAGACCATTTCAATATCTACATACCCTCTTTGAAGCCTCTGGGACGTCACTCACATCAAACACCACAGCAGTCGCACCTCGTCTTATTGCTACTTTGGCCTGAAAAAAATAGGATATAGAATTGAGAATAAAAATGAAGAATGTGTCAAAGAGACAATAACCCCACCAAATAACAGAAAACAGCTCAAGGCACTCAATTGGTCTTCATTATATCGCAGTAAGAAAATCTTACATCTAGAAATTAGTGTTGTTGAATTTCTAATGATTGATTACTTTTGGGGGTGACATCCAAAGTTCCAGAAACAGAATAATTCTTTCCTCTGGATCTTGAAACAAATAAGCATAATATTATTGGATCACATGAAATTGCCCATTCAATTTATATCTAGTATTCATGCAGTATTCTCCAATGAAAGACAATGGAAGAACAATCCAACATCTCCCTTTTTTTTGGACGATCAATGCATTTGAATGGGGACATGTAATTGGAACCCCCCCCCTTTGTCCTGGGTTAGGACCCCCCCCCCTTTTTAAAATGGCTGGATCCGCCCCTGATAACATACAACCATCTTAAACATCACATCTTGTTTTGTGTAAAATAAACAGAAAAACTTTCAATTCATGCAAGAAAGGATATTTATTTATAAATGAAAATTGTAAAATTCTAATGTTTTGACTAAATCATTTATATATCATTGTATATATATGTACAGTAAATAGGTGAAATTAGGAATTAAAATGAAATTAACCATGTTTAATATAAAATATCATAATCAAGGTGTAAAAATGACTACAAAAATCAGTAAATACCTGTAATTACTAACCAATTTAGTAATTACATGTATTTACTCATGGTTTCAGTGATTACCGGTATTTACTGATTTTTGTAGTCATTTTTACACCTTGATTATGATATTTTATATTAAACATGGTTAATTTGAGACATAATTCACGATACCAAATAAGAAAGTAACGGGGTAAGGATTGTAGGGATTACTTTGGAGGTAATGGAGTCAAAGATTGTATGTTCTATATTTATGTTTGTGAATTGAAACTGGAAAATGATTGTTTTATAATTTTTGAATCTCGCTAAAGATCATTTGCAATATGCAAGACAATGATACCCAATATGCAATACAATGATACCCAAGGTTCACTTGTAGCACAAAATGGCCTAAAATATCAACTTTATCATAAAATGATCATAAAGGTCACATTATTTGTTTTGCAAATGGGTCTATTTCAAAAGCCTTAAGGTTTAATAGATCAGTTCCTTTATAAAAGTACATAATATTCTTCAAAGTAGTACATGAAAAATTAGGGACTATCAGCAACACGAACCACACCAAAAACTAGGGGTGATCTCAGGTGTTCCAGAAGGGTAAGCAGATCCTGCTCCACTTGTGGCACTTGTCGTGTTACTCATGTTATTACAAGACCGTTAATAGTACAGGTACATGTATAATAATGATCTTTTCGTGAATTGAACCAGTCAATCAAATGTTTCATCCCTTTTGTTTTACTTTCAATTTTGATACTCTATTTGTAATAGCTGAATACATGTGTTAGTGTAACCCATCTCCAGCTAAACAGTTACATTGAGGTTGAACTAGTCATTTGCAAGTGAATAACTCATCCGCCAATTGTTTCTTAGCTTATTTTGAAAACAAAGAACTAAATTTATCTGCAAAAAGCGAATTATGATTTGATTCAACAACAAAAAAATCATATTTAATTTGTTTGTATTATTTAGCTATAATGCCTCTTTTATATAGCAAAACGGTATATTTTAGGATGATCACTTTTTGATAATATTGACTGACCTTCTTATCAGATTTACCCTATTTTGTTTATCAGCTGACAACATTGTTTTAACAGTTAGTAAATAGCTGTAAAAATTCAATTAAAAATTAGCAATTACTGGTAATAACTGGGCAGATTCAGGAATTACTTGTATTTACTAAGTGCATTGGGAATTACGTGTAATTCCTAAATTGTAGTAATTACCGGTACATGTAATTCCTAATTTCACCTATTTACTGTAACATATATATACATGTAGATACACAAAGATATATGTAACTTAGAAAAAACTTTAAAAGAGATGTTTATGACAATGAACTGATTGTCAATTCGTATGTTAAGTGGATAAATATAAAAGCTGATCTGTGTCTTTATGATGATATAATAGGTCCTCTATATCTTTAGTACAAGGTGATTACAAAGTTTCTTAAAAACAAAAACACACACATCAAAGACAAAAACACACACATCAAAGTTAGTATGTCGGGATGCAATGGACTGATTCTCTTTCATGTGTCATGTCACCATGTTGATCTTTAGGTATGATAATTAACTACATTAAGATGTATGACTGGACCGAGGTCATCACGGTCAAGTTATGTACAAAGGAATAAAACTCTATTGATGTGCATAAAGGTTTTAACATGTGACTTTTACTACTTCCTGTTCTGGTATCCGCAACACAATACAAAAATGTCAAATATTCATGTTAACATTCTTAAAAACCATAAGTTAATAAGGCAGCCTCAAATATGTTGTCTTGTCTTTTGGCTAAATGAGAAAATCTGTCAAGTCTGTGGTTTATTATGTTTATGTTTAAAATATCCTTCATCATAAAATGTAAGGGCCTTCATCAGTCTTGAAAACAAAATCATTATCCACAGAGAAACACAAATCTGAACATTTTAATTTTAGTTTCGAAATCTTTTATATATTTCGGAGTTTAGTATGACATCCATTATCATTGAACTAGTATACATTTTTGTTAAGGGGCCAGCTGAAGCATGCCTTCTTGGTGCTGGAATTTCTCGCTGCGTTTAAGACCATTGGTGGCCTTCAGCTGTTATCTGCTCTTTGGTCAGGTTGTTGTCTCTTTGACACATTACTCCATTTCCATTCATAATTTTATTCTGTGATCTTGTGCTCATGTGTATCATCTACTCACACTGACTAGCTGATCTTGTGCTCATGTGTATCATCTACTCACACTGACTAGCTGATCTTGTGCTCATGTGTATCATCTACTCACACTGACTAGCTGATCTTGTGCTCATGTGTATCATCTACTCACACTGACTAGCTGATCTTGTGCTCATGTGTATCATCTACTCACACTGACTAGCTGATCTTGTGCTCATGTGTATCATCTACTCACACTGACTCGCTGATCTTGTGCTCATGTGTATCATCTACTCACACTGACTCGCTGCAGACAAGATTATTTGTCTCATTCATTATTTCATGGTCATGTTGGTTGAGTTGTGTTGCTGTCTATCATATTTGATTTATCTAAACTGTTTTGAACATGAATCAAATTTAGCCATTATTGATTTCTCGTTTCAATTCATTTCCAAAAAATTGTCATTTTCAGGCCTTTTACACCAGACTATGTGGTATAGGATTTGATCATTGCTGAAGGTTGTACACTGTGACCTATAGTTGTTAACTTTTAAATCATGTGGCCTATAGCTGTTGGAGAGTTGTCTCATTGGAAATCATACCACATCTTCTTATTTTTACATTGACAAATTATGCCTCCAATTTCTAATTTAAAGCCAGTTGGTGTGCTTGCCTATAGACTGCTCTAAAGTTTTATTTCTTTTTTCATATGGCTGCTGGCTGGCCCATAGTCTTTAGTTTAGGGTTATATTTCTTCTGTCATAGGGTAGCTGGTCCATAGACTTTAGTTTAGGGTTATATTTCTTCTGTCATAGGGTAGCTGGCCCATAGACTTTAGTTTAGGGTTATATTTCTTCTGACATAGGGTAGCTGGCCCATAGACTTCAGTTTAGGGTTATATTTCTTCTGTCATAGGGTAGCTGGCCCATAGACTTTAGTTTAGGGTTATATTTCTTCTGACATAGGGTAGCTGGTCCATAGACTTTAGTTTAGGGCTATATTTCTTCTGTCATAGGGTAGCTGGTCCATAGACTTTAGTTTAGGGTTATATTTCTTCTGTCATAGGGTAGGTGGTCCATAGACTTTATTTTAGGGTTATATTTCTTCTGACATAGGGTAGCTGGCCCATAGACTTAAAATTTAGTTTAGGGTTATATTTCTTCTGTCATAGGGTAGGTGGTCCATAGACTTTAGTTTAGGGTTATATTTCTTCTGTCATAGGGTAGCTGGTCCATAGACTTTAGTTTAGGGCTATATTTCTTTTGTCATAGGGTAGCTGGTGCATAGACTTTAGTTTAGGGTTATATTTCTTCTGTCATAGGGTAGCTGGCCCATATAGACTTTAGTTTAGGGTTATATTCTTTTTTCATAGGGTAGATGCCCCATAGATTTCTTTGTGGAGTTTAAATACTTTTTCATAAAGGGGTTGTAGTTCTCATTTAATGTAACACAATGCCCAACATATTTCATTAAAATAGCATGTGCATAATTATACTAAAAAGAAAACTCTTTTCAACAAAATTTACAAAAAATCATATTTTGTCCTTTCCTCAAATTTCTCTTAGATATATTCTGAAAATCTAAAATAGTTTTCCTACAATGCATGTATTTGTATGTCAACAAATAGCCTTTTGTACAATACCACAATCCCCCTTCACATAGACCTCATAACTATATGATAAAAATTTGTCTTGTCACCAGATTAAATATTTAGAAGACAGTTTGAAAATGAATGGTATTTTTTACCTAATAATTAAATTATATGATAATTATTGCACTCTCTGTGAAGTGACATCAAAGATTGTGCCTCAGGTAACTTACTACACCTGTGGTTTGTATACCTGTACAGTAAGGTAAATGTGTTATAAAAGAGACAAACGTTTCTAGTATTAAACACTCTTATACATATGGAAGCTTAACAACAGAAAGAAACTTATTCAGAATCAACATTTATAAATATGATAAGGCTTAACAAACTAAAACAGCAATGATATTCTGTATTAACATTGATACATAGGCTTAACAAACTAAAACAGCAATGATATTATGTATTAACATTGATATGTAAGCTTAACAAACTAAAACAGCAATGATATTCTGTAATATTATTAATTAGTATATTTTAACAAATTTGATTCGTTTAGGGATAGTCACATGTTAAACTATATTTTCGAAGGTAGAGAGAAAACGGCGGATAGCAAAAAGCATATTGACAGGCAAAAAGCATATTGCACGGTTATTTTTAGAATATCTAAATACCGATATACTTTGTGACGTCATGTAATGAATTTCAGGATATTGTTTAACGTTTTGAAACAAATGATATCTGTGATCGGTTATTTGACGAAAAAAAATCTCTCAAATACATAAGATGTCAAAAAAAAAGTAAATGAAATAACAACTAATATGTTGTTATTGCCAAGGAGACAATGTAATATCTATAAAGTTCCAACAAACCTAAATGACGATTTTGATACAAACATGGTCGGAAATTAATAATATAACAAATATAGCCTTTGTATGAGGTCAATACAGGATATATCGACCCAAAGAAGTATATCGACCTCGGACTTCGTCCTCAGTCAATATACTTCTTTCAGGTCAATATATCCTTGTATCGACCTCGTACAAAGGCTATATTTGTATATTAACATTGATACATAGGCTTAATACAATCGCAAACTATTATAAAGCCTTAGTGGCTGTTTTCTGCTCTTCGGTTGGGTTTGTTGTCTCTTTGTCATATTGTTGCTGAATCATGAAAATGAGGTCAAGGACAATGGATATATGACATAAGAAAAGTTTTTAACATAAGGCATCTGCATACAATATGAAACATCCAGTTCTCCTACATTCTTAAATATTAAGCTTTATATAATTAGTTTGAGCAGCCTATGGAAAGTAATTCCTATGTCTCACATCTGTGAAGAAAATCTGGAATGAAAGTTGCAAGCAAGACAAAAAATGGTTTGTAAAAATATAACAGACTGGCTAAACAATAAGACAGCAAAGTTTTGATGGGTTCTACAAAGATGTTTTAAACTTTAATTACAGTTCTAATTATTTCATACCTGACTTATAATCATGATAATACAAGCACATACAGGGGATTTTTTCAGTAAGTTCTAGCATTCATACCTGATTATATATAAGCTCATACAATAATTTCTGATAGGTTCTAACATTCATACCTGATTATATAAGCTCATACAATGATTTCTGATACGTTCTAACAACATTCATACCTGATTATATAAGCTCATACAATGATTTCTGATGGGTTCTAACATTCATACCTGATTATATAAGCTAATACAATGATTTCTGATGGGTTCTAACATTCATACCTGATTATATAAGCTCATACAATGATTTCTGATGGGTTCTAACATTCATACCTGATTATATAAGCTCATACAATGATTTCTGATGGGTTATAACATTCATACCTGATTATATAAGCCCATACAATGATTTCTGATGGGTTCTAACATTCATACCTGATTATATAAGCTCATACAATGATTTCTGATGGGTTCTAACATTCATACCTGATTATATAAGCTCATACAATTATTTCTGATGAGTTCTAATATTTATACCTGATTATATAAGCTCATACAATGATTTCTGATGGGTTCTAACATTCATACCTGATTATATAAGCTCATACAATGATTTCTGATGGGTTCTAACATTCATACCTGATTATATAAGCTAATACAATGATTTCTGATGGGTTCTAACATTCATACCTGATTATATAAGCTGATACAATGATTTCTGATGGGTTCTAACATTCATACCTGATTATATGAGCTCATACAATGATTTCTGATGAGTTCTAATATTCATACCTGATTATATAAGCTCATACAATGATTTCTGATGGGTTCTAACATTCATACCTGATTATTTAAAGCTCATACAATTATTTCTGATGGGTTCTAACATTCATACCTGATTATATAAGCTCATACAATGATTTCTGATGGGTTCTAACATTCATACCTGATTATATAAGCTCATACAATGATTTCTGATGGGTTCTAACATTCATACCTGATTATATAAGCTCATACAATGATTTCTGATGGGTTCTAGCTTCATGACTCCAACCCAACCATAAACCATCTTTTCTGACACGTCTCTGCTACAAATACTCATTGGATGGATCTGAAATACAGAGAAAAGTTGTCATTGAACAGTCTTACTTCTATTATAGACAAATAAAAGTCTCCAATGAACAGTCCAACTTCTATAGATAAATAAAAGTCTTCAATGAACAGTCTTATTTCTATAGATAAAACAAAGTCTTCAATGAACAGTCTTATTTCTATAGATAAATAAAGTTTTCAATGAACAGTCTTATTTCTATAGATAAATAAAAGTCTTCAATGAACAGTCTTATTTCTATAGATAAAACAAAGCCTTCAGTGAACAGTCTTATTTCTATAGATAAATAAAATTTTCAATGAACAGTCTTATTTCTATAGATAAATAAAAGTCTTCAATGAACAGTCTTATTTCTATAGATAAATAAAAGTCTTCAATGAACAGTCTTATTTCTATAGATAAATAAAAGTCTTTAATGAACAGTCCAACTTTTATAGATATATATATATAAAACATATCTAATATTGGCAATTTTTACATGTTCCCTTTGATTTAACTTGTCACCCTATATTTCAACTAAAAATGAGAAATAATACTTTAAATTCATATTCTACACAAGTATATCATCTTTTACAAATTTAGATTTTTTTCAAACCGTGCAGCATTTTTCATGTTTATTTTAAGATTTCAACTAAGATAAATCCTGTAGGTTTATTCTAAGACTTTATTCATGGAACTTAAATCCTTTCTGTAGTAAACTAGCTGATCCTACTTAAATCAAGTCATTTCAATTTAGATTTAAAATTGTATGTCTAAAGCTTAACTGAATTTAATGGAAGAAGCTTTCGAAACAAGATTAAATCACTTTAAAAACCATTTACATATGAAAACTACCCTTCCTCTAAACAATTATATGTTAGCAGGAAACTGAATTCCTCGGATAACTTTTAAGACTGCTACTCAATCAGAAATGCAGTGTATAGTTTACATAGATATCACATCACAGAATATATGGAAATAACGACTTAAAACCTGGATTTAATGTCTAATAGATACGCGTACATTAAGTAAAGAGGATGAATTCTAACCCAGCAGGACTGGAGTAAACAAATTAAGGATTACATATAGACATATACATGTGGATCACTATAGTACAAAGAGATTAAAGTTCTATCTATATCTACCAACTCAATTATTTAAAATATTCCTTCAGGTATAGTGTTTGTATCAAGTGCTAATCATATTATAATACAGCTCAGCTCTTGGGCTCCAGCTATTTGGGTCCCTCCTTTCTATATTTCAAATTCCTTACATCCTTTAAAGGTGTTTTACTATTTTGTTTAGTAGTTAGGCCAACTAAAATTAGTTAGTAGATTTTCATCCAAATTTTTGAAAAAAATGGGGCGGGTGGGAGGATTTAATTTTTTAATTTTTATTTCTTATGAAACCCTCTTGTGACGTGTTCTTCAAATATGCAAGTGTAATAATAAGCTTATATCATGTATATACATATATAAGGAATCGTACACAATATTTCAAATCTTAACATGAATAAAAATCTCTAATTGGCAACCACTGTTCTACATGTAATTGCTGCTTTAGAAATCTAATCAGCAAAAACATAAAAGAAGAATGCTCTCTTCAGTTGGACCACCTTCACCAAATTTAGTGTCTTTTTAAGCGACCATTTTTTTGTCTCCATAAAATGAAACAAATATGCAACTAAAGAATTACGAGTTCAGAGTAAAATGTAACTGTTTTGAAAACAAAAGGGTTGGTGCTTTTATGATTCTTATAGATGCAAATATAATTAATATGTAATACGTGAACTTAACCAAAAAGGAAAAGATGTTTAATGGCTCTATTGAGGGTATTGGGACAGAAGGTGTTTGTGCTGTTTGTCAACAAAAAAAGCCATGGGTAAATCTAAGTGTATGTTTGCCGACTTTTAAAACTCGATTATACTGTCATAAATCTAACCAGTTCGTCCTTGCGTCATTTCATTTAAATACAGTTATGGTTTTGTACGAATGTGTTCCACGATTCGTGCTCTTTGGGTATAATTCACAGTCCAAAATTCCTGCCACAAAGTCATTTTATCAATAAAAAATCAACGGTTTTCTAAATCACAGACATTTGTGTCATGCCACGATTTGCCATCTTGGACACAATTACAATTACTTAATTGTAACCCGATTATTTCATGCCCTTCTTGAAATCAATCTCTATTCTTGGTAAATGATTTTGTCATCTTAGAGTTGCAGAATCTTTTTTAATTACTCGAAGTAATACGAAAACCGAAATTTGAAACAGGAAGTTTGGAAGGAAACAAAATTTTTGACGGTTACTGGAAACGGAGATGAACAAATCCGGGAATCGTAAATTTTTCAAAATTTATAAAAATCAGGGCGGGCGGGGATGAAAATCTATCAATTAATTTTAATTGGCCTTATTAAGTTTAGTCTTTAGTTCTATTGGTCTGTAACCTTTGTATTTACAGTTTGTAACTTGTTGGGTTTAAAGTACTACAGAGAACAATTGAGCCAATTAGAGTGAGTCATTTAACAGCAGATAGCTTGTGCTTGTACAATGACAGCAATATGACTATAGTTATCCATGCCGCTGATGTGTTTTTAAATTTTGATTTAGACATTTAATAAAGGACTTATGATTTGAATTTTTGTATTGTTTTGGTATTTTGTTTGTTTTATATCTTTTTTGTACATTTGTTCTAGCAAACTTGACATTTCATTAATATGTTCAAAAAAAAAGTCAAACTGTAGCTGTACTTACACTTGTTATTATTTTATATTTCATTATATTATACCGTTTTCATCATCTCCAAGAAATTGTCGAGTAGAATTGAATTATATTGTAATACAAAAATATATTTTTTATTTTATTTGAAAATATTTGAAAAAATATTTTCATAAGATTATACTGTTGAATATGCCCTTATAACTAAAAGATCATCTGAACCCCTTTCTCTTTTGTATCATTTGCTGACTACACTCTGTTTATGTCTTTCTTCATTCAATATAATATGTAGTTAACAATCTATGTAAGGTTCTTCTTATGTTTTATATTTAAAAACTTATTTCAGAACTATCAAACCCCAATCCTAATAAAACATGTAACAGCTTTACAGAAGAAAAGCTCAATTACTCCACTTAAGTTACAATGTCATACACTTCTTGATCAAAGACAGTTTGTTTCACTAAATATCTCATATTGACTAAAAGAACACAATTTACATCTCAAACCAGATTGTTATAAATGTCGACCAAAAATGATCTATCTTTAATAAATATGTTTTCTTCAAAAGTATGAATAAATTATGGGTTTAATAATACATAAATGTATCACAAAATTAAGGCATTAAATCATTGAGAGAATTTAATGAAGGTATTGGAAGAGAACAGCAGCCTGGTATCAAGTTCAAATTACTGTAGTCTATTCATAACCAAGTGTTTCATATAAATATATTGTCTGAATTGGGAATAAGCTAACATGGGTAAATAACTCAACAGTTGTTGTGGAATCTGGGACTGTAATTTGAGTTATCTCCCACTAAACAAGTCAAACAGATTATAAACAATACAAAGAATTTTATAGTTGAAGGTAATATTGTGAATTCAAGATGACTGTTTGGTTCTCTTTTATTGTGTCTTGGTCAAACAGATGACATCTTATTTCCTACTAGAAGTATTTTAACCTACCAAGGATATTTGTTAGACCAAGTTATTTTACTATCAATTCTATCTTTCTAAGATATTTACAATCAATAAAATGTAAAGGTACATTATGGTCTTTCACTATTACACAGCAAATTTTTCAATTTGTCATATTTTCATTTTCAAAACTTGTTAAATTAAACAAGAAGTTTAAATATAACCAAAAAAAAGACATCTCCTGTTACCTAATTTATCATTCTTTTTCTTAACCTTCAAAAATTATGACTTCAAAAGATTTGACTATATCATATTAACATAATCATGATGAAAAAGTGTTGTTATAGATATAACATTGTATACATCTAACCACATTGTCGGTCAAGTTTAACACCTAACAGTGTACAATTTATAAGATGTTGTTTTTTTACAAAGAACAATTATGATTTATTATCATGCATCTAACATGGCTTTTTTTTCATTGTTTTTTTATTTTTTGACAAATCTCTTATGAACCATGTTATGAATCAAATAGTTAACAAATGTTGACAATCTAAAGCTATATATGTTCTTCAAAGTACAACATAGAAGGTTTAAAAGGATAAATATCTAATATCCAAAGTCATGAACATTGCGATTTCAAACTGATTTGATGAATGGGCAACTCTTTACCATTTAGTGGCAATTATTACATGCATACTCAGAATGAGAACGCATAAATGTAACAATTTAGAGTAGACAAACATGCTGAGCTTGCAAATTCACAAGGTAACAATTGATAATATGGTCCTCATTTGCAGACATATTATCCTTAATCATAATAATCTGAGAGTCCTCAAATACTGTTCAAATTAAAGCTACTTTATTTTTAAAATATAAATTTCAAAACCTTTTGGGATAATTAAGATAAAGCCAATATTGTCACCAAATTTTGGTCAGTGAAAAGTTAAACACAAAAGAAACTCAATTTTTGTTTTGGAAAGTTTGTGCTATATATCATATCTGAACCGGTATAGAAATCTATTCTATCCTAGATTAAGAGACCATGCACAGTTGAATTGACAATGGTAATTGGTTCCATAACAAATGTAAACATTGAATATTGGTTTATAATTTCAGCAATTGTATGTCACTGACCACATCTTAAGACTAACTAATACAAAAACTTTTAAATCGTTAACCTTCATCATTAATTTCATCTGACAATTTAATGGAAGTCATTGACCACAAATATGGTTTAACAATTTATTCTTAATGAAGAATACAAAGACCTGTCTTTCCACTAAGATTTGTGATCATGACTTCTTCTTAATGTCATTACTATGAGTCACAAATACTTCAAAGTTTTTTTTTTAATTTATTTGATTTTAATTTGTTTTTAATATCAACACCTACACCTCTAGTCACACAATGTCCTATAATAGTCACTAACTGAAAAAAAATGACAAAATGTACTGATAATCTCCCATATGAAAGAGAGAGAAATCCAAAAATTTACACATAAATAGAAATAATAAATATATACTTTATAATGCCAAACAAATGTGTTTTGTAAAAATGTAAACATGTTCTATGGTCAGGTTGTTGTCTCTTTGACACCTTCCCCATTTCCATTCTCAATTTTATGTAACATTTAAATAACTTCTTGTACTAAGGTACTAACAGTGTGTCTTGTACTAAGGTACTAACATAGTCTCGTGATTGAACTTCCCTCCAGTACTATAACAATCTATCAATTAGGTTTTTATTTTACCTGTGCGGTTTTCACTAAGATCAAAGTGGAGTCACACCAGAGACAAAAGGCTTAACTGTGATTTAATAGGTAATAAACTGATCATTAAACATATTAAATGAATATTTCTTCAAACATTAAGGTAAGATATTACCTTCCCTGTAAAGGTATAGCTCGACCTATAATGTGATCAGCATACAAATGTAAACAAACCCAACACTTAATTAGCATACTGCCAAACCTTTGTAAAAGATGATAAAGAAAGAATGTGTTATTTACTAGGTGCATAATTTCAGGCACAATACTTATTTAATAGGGACGGGAAATGACATTTGAACTCTTGGTATAATAAGGAACAAAATGAAAATATTTTATTCTATGCTGCTCTTTTCCTTTTGTACAAGAAATCTTTAAAAAGATAGAACTGCCTGAAATAGGCATTTGGGTAATTCAATTCAACTTTATCAACCTACGGAATATTCTTTTCTGTATAACATTTGAACAATGTGTTATGTAAATATATATGCTTTCACTGCTAAAATTTACCAATTATTGCACTTCATATGAAAATATGGGTCAATGAGATGTTAGTTTCCAATAAAGTCTATTAGTTTTAACTCAGCATGCACTATTTTGTTAATGTAAATGAATATGTTTTAAATGCAAAAATTGTCCAATTGTGCTTCATTTAAAAACAAAGGATGTGGTATGATATGTTGCCAATGTAACAACTTTCTACTAAATGTGTATTAGCTTTAGTTTAAAACATATAAGCTGAGCATGACTTCTGAGGATTGATCCATATATATATTATGCCGGCGTCACACATTGGCATATAGACCGGCGTGCATCAAAACATACAGAGAAAATTGACAAAGTAGGTATACATAAGTTGCACGCCAGTGGAACGCTAAGCAATCGTTAAACGCACTTTGCATAAGTTTGAAGTAAGTCAAAATACAAAGGTATATGCTTGGTGAAACTTAAAAATTTCATCCAGCTAAAAAGTGTGTCTGGTGTATGTACGCTACATGCACATAATACAAACGCTACAAGCGTGTTTAAGGTGGTATGGGAGTCTAAAATAAAAATGATAGAATTTGTTCATACCTTGCCAAAATGTAGCATCTATTGATATATATCCAAAAATATAATAAAAAAGATAAGGCATGATAGGTCACAGCACATTTTCTCAAGCTACAGATTGTGACAAAATTATGGATTATACAGGGAAAAACACCATTTTGTGTTTAGACTCTAAACAAAATGATAGAATTGTAAAGTAAATTAGGAAAAGATAGCTTTCAGACAATATTTGCTTTGATAATATATCAAAAGAAAAGATAGGGTCAATGTACGTTTTTTCAGGCTAAAATACAAAATAGGAAAATTCCATGTAGATTCCTTCAGAAAATGCACTGATTAAGAGTTACTTCCCCTTAAAATGCAAGTTTAAAAATATATAAAAACAACCAAAAATAATCTACATTTGTAAATTAATAATTTTTAGTTATATTCTTATAAATTGTTTTTTTTAAAATGAAAATTCACTTTAAATATCTGCATCAACTTTTGCTATCTTGATATAAAATCTGGACCTTGGGTTCTTTGTTTTTTACAATCCAAGATAGCGGAAGACACCCATACCACCTTAAAGCGCTATAGATAAGTTTGAGACACATTTAAGGCACGTTGTAAAGGCTTCAAGATCGTTCAACTTTATCTCCAAGACTGAGCAGGTGTGTTTGTAACAAACAGTTGCACTCCATTATAGAACGTCCAAGATATATAACCGGAACGCGTCTCAAATATGTTCAAGAGGTATTTTTCATACGTAGCGTGCATTCCATTTACGTACGACACATGCCAGGCATACGGCAACATATGTTACTTGAACGCCCGATATACTCTAAGGTACTCTTCTCGTATGCCCAATACAAGCTTAAAGCTCGTTGTGCATACGATACAGATATGATTGACAGGTTGAATGCATCGAAAATTACTATAGCGTATTGGCACGTACATGATTTGTTACCATGCCCGTCGTACGTCGAAGCTATACGCTGATGTGTGATGCAGGTATTATGAAGGTATTAGTAAATTATTCCTCAGAAGTTAGTCAAAACTGATACAATTGTACAAATATGGCAAAACCTAAATGAACAAACAAAAGTATAATGGTTAAAAATATAAGAACTTATTTTTTTACTGCGCTACAAATTGTAGTATCATGCTACGTTCTGAGATAGTATTTACAAGTGTGTAAATTTATACCCATAATTTATTGAAAAAAATATCTTTAAATTTCTTTCCACATTTTTTCTTTGTTTATAAGAAGCCAAGATTTTCAGTAGTTTGTCAACATTAATCCTTTATGCTTCATAACAAATAATAGCACTTAAATATTCATCTTAATGTCAAATTCCACAACTATTTACTGCCTTGTTCAATTTATTTCTTTCCAAATTTCAGGCCATAAAAAGCTATAGAGTTAGTGATAATCCTTTTTATAAAGGTGAAAGTTCTCAGTGTTGTGATGAATGTTAAACAACCTATATCTTCTACAGGGCAAATAAAGCTAAGTTTGAACATCAAAATTTATGAATTAAGAAAACATAAAAACATTCCAAAACTTCTAATGTCAACAAATAGGTCAACGAATGGAGTGATTTATGTTGTCCTTTAAAACAAATTTTATTAATGAAATAAGTTGGTCATGTTAAAGTCTGACATTGAAATTAGAGAAAATGTCACGACTATAAGACTCAAATCAAACATTTGAATTAAACCTGAAACACAAAAATAATTAAATATCTTCAACTGTAGAACCTAATCATATAAAACAAACCTGAAGAAGTACATACTATATAGGCTATGAATCAGGTCACAATTGGTAATTAAATGATAAATTAAAGACTTATTCAAATATTTTCGAAAAAAAATAATTTCATAAAATTATACTACATATTATTATTATAACATATATATCAGTCATTTGTCAGTATATAGAGCAAACTAAACAAAAATGTGTCCAAAGTACATGGATGCCCCACTCGCACTATCCTTTTCCATGTTCCATGGACCGTGAAATTGGGTATTAATCTAATTTGGCATTTAAATTAGAAAGATTATATACTATAGAGAACATAAGAACTATAGTTTCAAGTTGATTGGACTTCAATTTCATCAAATAAAATTGAGAATGGAAATGGGGAATGTGTCAAAGAGACAACAACCCGACCAAATAAAAAACAACAGCAGAGGGTCACCAACAGGTCTTCAATGTAGCGAGAAATTCCCGCACCCGGAGGCGTCCTTCAGCTGGTCCCTAAACAAATATATACTAGTCCAGTGATAATGAACGCCATACTAATTTCAAAATTGTACACAAGAAACTAAAATTAAAATAATACAAGACTAACAAAGGCCAGAGGCTCCTGACTTGGGACAGGCGCAAAAATGCGGCAGGGTTAAACATGTTTGTGAGATCTCAACCCTACCTTGACCAAAAACTTTTACCTGAAACTCCCACTTTCATTTTCTATGTTCAGTGGACCATGAAATTGGGGTCAAAAGTCTAATTTGGCTTTAAAATTAGAAAGATCATGTTAACAAGTGTACTAAGTTTCAAGTTGATTGGACTTCAGCTTCATCAAAAACTACCTTGACCAAAAACTTTAACCTGAAACTCCCACTTTCATTTTCTATGTTCAGTGGACCGTAAAATTGGGGTCAAAAGTCTAATTTGGTTTTAAAATTAGAAAGATCATATCATAAGCAACAAGTGTACTAAGTTTCAAGTTGATTGGACTTCAGCTTCATCAAAAACTACCGTGACCAAAAACTTTAACCTGTAACTCCCACTTTTCATTTTCTATGTTCTGTGGACCGTGAAACTTGGGTCAAAAGTCTAATTTGGCTTTTAAATTAGAAAGATCTTATCATAAGTAACAAGTGTACCAAGTTTCAAGTTGATTGGACTTCAGCTTCATCAAAAACTACCTTGACCAAAAACTTTAACCTGAAACTCCCATTTTTCATTTTCTATGTTCTGTGGACCTTGAAACTGGGGTCAAAAGTCTAATTTGGCTTTTAAATTAGAAAGATCTTATCATTAGCAACAAGTGTACCATTTTCAAGTTGACTGGACTTCAGCTTCATCAAAAACTACCTTGACCAAAAACTTTAACCTGAACCGACACACAGACATACAAACGAACAGAGCCACAGACCAGAAAACATAATGCCCCTCTACTATCGTAGGTGGGGCATAAAAAGTATCCACTTGTAAAAACATCACCTTCTTCACAACTTTGGTAAGAGTAAAGCTTAAATTAACTTTTTATAATAGTATAGGCGTCTTGTGTGAATTCAAGTATACGTTACTGACTGACGTTGGTAATAAAAGTTAAACCTAAGACGATATGAAAATATGAATTCAAACAAATTCTTATTAAAAAGGAAAGTGTATTCACCATTTCCAGAAATTCCTCAATTAAAATTAAATGACCTGTGAAAATTGGCTTCCCTATGTGATTTGAGTTATCATTTTATTTATTTTGTGAAAAGATGGAAAAGTCATGCATCAGTTCGTTTGATTTCTAAATATGGACGTCTTCTTTTATGTACAAAACCGACAAGAAAACGGGTGAATGATGACAAATATCCCATTCATATTTCTTAAAGAGGTTATCACTACATTCCCATTCACCGAATCACTCGATTCAAATCTGTTCAATATCAAAGTTTTCATACAATGAATAAGGTTACATTTAATTTCCTTTTTTCTCCTATAGACGAGATCTATCTGATACTGCTGTGGATTTCTAACCCCAATAATAAACACAGATCAATTCATAATTCTGGTGTGTTAATAACATTCAGTCTCGGTTGGCGTAGCAAACATTATAGCGGAATCTTAATCAGTTGATAGAACTACGTTGTAATGGAGCCAACCTGCTTAATTCAAATTCTTTATCACAATTTTATCCATTCAAATAAGCTTACACTAGGTTTTATATTATCGGTAAATGAATTTGTAGATGCAGTGTATACGTACACCTTGGAGAAAGTTCAAGTAAAAGTATTTATGAATGAATTTTATCTTTGATTTCCCTTAGGCTGCTTGTGACAATTGGAATGTCATGGTACGCTTACAACAGGCACTAACAGATTGTTTTTATTGGTCATGAACATGTGACAGAGTTGTCAAGCCACAACTGGAGATTTGGAAATTTTCAGCTGGAGTTTGGGCCTCATAACTGGAGATTTTTTATCGACGTACGCAATGGTTTTTTCGTTTGTGTTTAAACCGCATATCTTCCTTTTTTTGACCAGGTCATGAACGTGTGAAAAGCAGTTGGTAACTCAAAAACCAGACATTTGCTACTATTGTTGAAGGCTGTTAATAATTTTTTGGTTCATTTGCGTCATTAGGTTTCTGTCACATCAACAATATAGCCTCACATCTCTTTCTTTCACATAAACAATCATCAACAGAAGATGGATACTGATTAGTTAAAATTGGCAAAGTTGCTTAAGATTAAAAGTTGAAATGTATTATAAATATCAAAGAACTACAATGGACGTCAATTAAATGTTAAAGCTGCATGGTTATTAAATGTTAATGATTATTATTTATATTCTTGTAAATGGAATCATAATTACACAATAAATCAATTGTAAATGCGAGAAAATTATGTTAGTTTTGACCAATTTCTATTAATGCATCAAATTGCTTATTTTTTAACTCCTACTGGGCTTCCACTAACATAAATATTTTTACCACTTTATCATATTTGGTCGATGATTAGAGTCAATTCAGAATAAATAAGGTTTATCACTCCCTAAATAACTGTCAATCATACAGTGTTGGGTATGACCTTAAATAACCTACTCAAATTCTCAAACATCCTTTAACAAACACAGTTCTTTTCTGTGTAAATAAACATTTATGTGATAGGGTTATCACTTGAGTTTAGATACAAGTTACCTATCATGTATAAAAGATACATGGCATTCTATTGGTTGTATGGAGTTTCTCAGCAACAAAAGCATCCAATCAAATACACTTATCTATAAATTGTATGGCTGTAGTACTATTCCTACTAATCCTGATGGTAGCTGAATGAAATATAAAATGTTTCATTCATGACTTCATATTAAAAGTTTATTCAACCTACATGACCTATATTCTAACCTTTTTGAGAAAGTTGCACACTTGTACTACCTTCTTGTTAACTTTGATAAAACATCATCAAGTCTTGGATGCTATGATGCTCATATATTAAGGAAGTCTTGATAGCAAAATATATCTCTGAGATATATGAGGGCAATATACATGGCAAATAAAAAAAGATCGCCAGTGAGACAACTCTCTACAAATGACACAGAAGTTAACAATTAACTGTAGGTCCCCGTACGACCTTAACAACTGTAGGTCCCTGTACGACCTTAAGAACTGTAGGTTCCTGTACGACCTTAACAACTGTAGGTCCCCGTACGACTTTAACAACTGTAGGTCCCCGTACGACCTTAACAACTGTAGGTCCCCGTACGACCTTAACAACAATGAGCAAAACCCATACCACATAGTCAGCTATAAAAGGCCCTGAAATGACAATGTTAAACAACTCAAACGAGAAAACATACAGCCTAATTTATGTACACAAATGAACAAAATACAAATATGTAACACATAAAGAAACAACAGCCACTGAATTAAATGCTAATTCTAGAATTGTGGTTTAAAATGCTCAGAGTATACATCAATTGTTTATATATAAATCATTTTTATGGTCAAAGCTAAAAAAAACTAACAGCAATTCATGATTTTTAACATAAGATGTTGAGGAAGTGACTGAACTTTACAAGTAATAAATTGCAAAACATAAAATCTGCAGTAGTGATCAAAAGTCCTTTAAACAGGTCAGGAAATTAAATAGAAAATTATTTTGCACTTTTTTCAAACGTTTTCCTTATTTTTTAAAATATAATTTCACTAAACAGCTGTCAACTATCCAAAAAATGTTTTGTTAGTTTCCCTCCTCTTATTAACACAGAAATGTACAGTAATTAGTGTTTCACAGGTGGCCATAAAAGGCAACAATGGATGATTATTTTAATGAGTGACATTTCTTACATTCCACGTCACTAATTTGAAGATTTCAACACTTTTTTTACAAATATGAACAAATACTATTCAATCTTCCTTCTCAGTGTTGTTCACCCATTAAATAAATTAGGTTTGTGGAGCCTTGATCTTTACCATTGTAATGTAGGACCCGGTAAACACTTAAAAAAGAAATCGTTCCTGATAACAGATAGTCTACTTCAAGTCGCAGTTATCATAATCAAACAAGGCCGAAACAGATAGGTTAAACCGCAGAAAGTCACACGTACAACATTTAGAACAACTTCGTAAAGAAACAAAATATGAGAATAATCTTCTGATCCTGGATCCTGGTCTGTGCTTTTTGTTTTGTCAGATTCCTGTATCCAGCTTACACTATGTACATTAAAGCAATTCTCATATTTTTTTAATTACCCGTGTCCTGCTAGATTTTATTTCCCGTTTTCACAGGACAATGACTTGACTTTCATGTGTCACGCTTACAAAAAAATCAGCAATCCTGGGTCACGTTTAGACCCCAATGAGACCCACTTTAAGCAAGTGTTGCAGACACCATTATTGGCAATGCTGAAATAGTTTGCTTAACACCCATTTTCTTTTCATTCCAGATTAAGGATTTTCTTAATCCAGGCATAGATTACCTTAGAAAAGTTCTAGAACGTTCAAGAACTTAAAATCTGTTCTAGAACATTTATTATATAAGGTAAACATCTGAGTCAGCCTTTTCCCACCATTTTTTAGAAATTAAATATCTCAAAAAAGGAGCTTCATAGATAATCTATGAATAGTTATAGCTTTTATTGTTCCAACTTATGAAATCAATTCTAAATTCTTAATTTGTTAGATTTCACCTAAGTACATGAAGTCCATAAGTCTCATGTGAGGGCTTCATTGAAGTGTGATACAAAATGTTATTAAACTGCAGTGGTATTACCCAGACTATAGAGGACTGAAGTTTTTAATCAGTGTGATCTAAATGAGAGTCAACATCTTCCTAGGTTTATAGCTTTAATAATAAGGATGACTGATACAGTACCTGAAATGAATACACAGTATATTAGTAAATGATTAGTTATCTCCTCCCCCGGGGACAAGTTTTTTTTGTATACGAAGAAAAAAAACTTAAACAATTAAAGTCAAGTCTATTAGAAAATAGATCGATCTTCAGGAATGTTCTGTTAAAGTCATCTGGAAGCGAACAAGATTAAACGTATGGTGTCCTTTCACAACTTAAAACGTATGGTGTCCTTTTACAATTTAAAACATATGGTGTCCTTTCACAATTTTAAATGTATGGTGTCCTTTAACAATTTTAAACGTATGATGTCCTCTCACAATTTGAAACATATGGTGTCCTTTCACAATTTTAAATGTATGGTGTCCTTTCACAATTTTAAACTCAAAGTCTCTAGATTCACTTATCAATGTCTTTGCATATATATTTCATTAATCAGTTCCTGATTCATCAACGTTATGTTCTGTTGTGTTGCGGCGGCTCGGTCTTCGTGGTGTCAATAGTTCCTTTTCTCCAGCTTTATTATGTGGCTGAAGACGGGATAGAGCACGTGGTATTCTAGACGTTGAAGGTACATCTGGTTCAGGGGTCTGGTGAAATGACTGGTCCAAATCTATTTGTGAAGGCTGTTGAATTGTCTGAGTCTGCGTCGCCTGTTTTTGAGTGGGGACTATAATTGGTGTCTCATTCAATGCAGCTGGTTGACTTAAGATTCTTGTTGGTGATAAAGACACTGGAATCTTGGGCACTTGTGGCTGTGTCGTCTTTGCTGTAGATGGAGAGCTCAAGATCACTTCTTGATGTTGAACTGCAGTAGGTGCCATCAAAGTACCTTGTGTTTGGTTGGTTTGAAAAGGAGTGAACTTTCGAAGGTGTTGGCGGTTGCGGATAGTTACTCGGCCTGTGCCATCTACACGTATAACATACTGGTGGTATTGGCGTACTTCAACAACTGTTCCTGTACGTTCCCATCTCCTGGGATGGTTGCCTACCAAGTTTTGTATGTATACATGATCTCCAACCTGTAGTGTTGGCAGGTGATGAGTGTGTTCATTCCACCGTTCATGTTCCCTTGAATGACGTTTGGCAAGAGCCATCTCTCGATGAGACATTAACTCAGTCCATGTTTCATGTGGAGAATATCTACCCATCAGTATGGGAATGGCATCACGAATGGGTCGTCCAAACAGAATCAATGCTGGTGATGCTTTTGTCTCTGGGTCAATAAAATCAAAACAAACTCATCATGAACAACAAATTTGATGCATTAAAACAAGAGGATAGCGGTGAGGATGATCAAACAGAACAGAAAAATGAACAAGAAGAAACAGATTCTCCATTTAAAGTTCGACCTTCACCAGTACTGTATCAGTCATAAATGAGAGTCAACATCTTCCTAGGTTTATAGCTTTAATAATAAGGATGACTGATACAGTACCTGAAATGAATACACAGTATATTAGTAAATGATTAGTTATGATCTATTTTCACAAATAAATGTAAATTATACATAAATATTACAGACAGCCTTCAAAATAATATATTGCATACAAAATGATATATATAATTAATATTCTTATTACCGCACAGTTGTTAAAAAATTCATAAAGGGTGACTTACAAAAAAAGGTATAAACATCAAAAGCCTTTAACATGTTTAAAGAAAACTACAAGTATTAGATGTGAAAATAAATTCACATTATCATGAAAAAATAGCATTAAGTTTACAATGGATATGAAAGGGTTGTATACGTGCAAGATAGCGCCAATAATTGAGGGTTTAAAACATTTTCTCTTTCCTAACTATTACTTAACTTCCATTCTTTAAAATCTGTTCATTCATTCATAATAGTCAACATTTCAAACAATTTTTTTATCAGGGTGTAGTTGTCTCCCCTGATGTTTGTCTGGACTATTTATTCAATGTTAATCAAAAGATTCAACATTCAAGTTTAAATATTATTAACATCTTGTTTAAATAAAGTCAAGGGCAAGCAAACAATGTAGTTTATAATAATGCAACTGTTTCACATACTTCTATTACAGACTGTACTTATATCCAAATATGTACTTTGTTATAATTCTCTTCACATCATCAAAAGAGATATTTAAATAAAACTGCAGTCTTAAGAATTTCACAAATAGGACCATATACCATTATTAAGTTTTATCCTGCAATCAGCCAACTATGGTACAATTATTTTACACATAGACAAATATTTTTTTGTGTTTTTCATAAAAAAATAAATTATGATTAATTCTAAAGAAAAATAATCAAATTATCATTGATCATTCGATAATTTGGAACACAATTTAAAATTCCTTAGTATTTATTTAAATGCTCTAAAAAGACTAAAATTAGAAAGACTTATGCATAGCTAGAACCCAGACATGAATAATTTCAACTTCAATTATTGCCATTGGTATTTAGATCTCTATAATAACATATATTTGAACTAAAGGCCTGGACGGAAGCCAAATATTAAGCGCCCTTACAAGTACCAGACAAAACAGACATCATTGGACACAGTAGACATAAACTGAATTTGGGTATTGTCCAATACTTTTATTTCTTTTTCTTTCAAAATTAACAAATTTTCAAACAATCTTCAAGAAGAGACTTAATTCCTCAAAACATGGAAGGCATATATGTATTATATACTATGGTCTGGTTTATTTTTTAATGGATGTATTTAAACTGGGTTAACAGGACACAGGTATCTATACTTGGAAGTTATACAGTTTATCAACAGTCAAATACTTTAAATATTGCTATTCTTCATCAAAAAGTTTACTTAAGGGCTAGATAGTTATAACTGTAACAGCTCACACAAAGATTAACATGACCCATGCCATTTGTAACTGTGGGGGTAATACACAAATTAAGTTCAATATCAGTAGGGTTTAAATATAAAAGAAGCTTAAAGACATTATACCTCTCATCTGATACAAATGTACCTAAATTACTTAAATGTATTTTACATAGATCATGCGTAGGAAATATTTTATTTAAAATTTGTAGTACTTCCAAGTATATTCTTTTTGGGATTTGGCCCATGTAACGGGGGTCTTACATCTTGCAAAGTCTATCCAAATTATTTTTGCAAAGAATTTCTCTCAAGCTCAGGTTAAAACTTTCAGTGAGGGGAGTTTTTTGCTCTATGTTGAAGGCCTCATTGTGACTTTGAGATGAAGAACAGCAATGTTCTTTTAGTTTTAGTGTGTATAATGGCTGTGCACCTATACTGATTGTGTGTCATGGATGGACACCCCACACCACTTTATTTTTTCTGTTATAATTTAATACATTAAACACTTTAATTGTCTGGAAGTATTTTTTTTAAATAACAATTATCAATAACTTTATATTATTTGATATTTCTTTGATTTTTATAATTTATGCATTCCACAGCTGACAATTCATAATAAACATAACATAACAGCTTAAACTTACTTAGTTGTATAATATCTAATTATAGATTTTAAAAATGTGATTATGTACTGAAAAACCTACAATGACAAAAAAAAATGTATCCTTAAATAGTACATAAGTGGTGAAATCTGAGTTAAAATTAACAAATTGTTGACAACTTATAATGATCATCAGAATAATTAAGTTTGAAATATGTTATTCCATGATAAGATTCTTGTAGATATATTTCACTCGTCAAATATAAAAATATTAGCAATCTGATTGGTGTACATCTTTCGACCTGGCATCTTATTCAAAAAGGACCTGTGACCTTTAAAACCCAAGTCAGTTGGTAAACATATCCCTGTCCAGATTTCTTTAAGATGACCTCAGGTGAGTGGGTAAATTTTAAGATGGACCTTAATTATGATCTAAGGACTACTCTCCTTAGTGGCAGTCCCAATATACATGCTTGGCATATAAGTACCTTAATTATGATCTAAGGACTACTCTCCTTAGTGGCAGTCCCAATATACATGCTTGGCATATAAGTATTTGTTGCATTTATTTTACTTTACCTTAAATTAGTATCTTACCATTGCAATATTTTTAATTTGTAATGTTTTTTTTTATAGAAATATTTTCCCCAGTTTGATAGAAATATTTCTTTTACTGGAAGGGCAATTATTCATTTTTCAATTTCTGATAAAATCATCATTAATTAGCAAGATTGAAGGTTAAAGATGGAACATTTATTCCTTTTCTCAAGGTATAACCATACAAAAACCTGAGCTCTACACCCATCCAAACCCTCTGTATTCCATTTAAATTGTGCTGACTGGAAGGTTTATTTTACCATCCAAAGTTCAATAACAATATACTGAATACACTCCTATAAAATACTTGGACAATTCTATCAGATCAAAAGCTGAGACATGTACTTGTATAAAACCTATAGCCTTCTCAACACAAAAACAAATTGGATTTTTACTTCTTTGATCTTATTGCTATTTGTTAAGTCTTATTTAATCTTTGTGTACAAAAACATACCAGTTTCTCTTAATACAAATCTCCAAATCAATCGTAGACAAGCTGCCATCTTAACGTTCAATCAGCCCCGCCAACATCAAACGAGTTATAGGCAAATGAGGAGGTGTATTTATTACCATATCAAAGTAAATGAGGTGAAAGTAAAATCTTAACAAATAGCTTACGTCCGATTTATAAAATTATAGACTATATATATATATATATATATATAAATGGTTGTACATGTATGTACTGGGACACAGACTAAATGGTCCAATGTACTAGAACAGAGCTTAAATAAAATCTTAACAAATAGCTTACGTCCAATTAATAAAGTTATAGACTAAATGGTCGTATGTACTAGGGCACACTTATGTCCCCAGTTATATATGTTATAGACTAAATGGTCCAATGTACTGGGGCACAGATCAATACCTTTAATCTATATATGTTATAGACTAAATGGTACAATGTACTAGGGCACACTCACTCTGCTAACGTAAGCTTACATCTCAATCTATATAGTTATAAACTAAATGGTCCAATGTACTGGGGCACAGCTAAAGAAAAATCTTAGCAAATAACTTATGTCCGACCTATATAGTTGTTAAATGACAGTTGTTAAACCATGGTAAACCTAAATCCAAGATTGGAGCAATTCTATGACCAAGTAAAAATCATGGTGAACTTTTATCCAAGACTGGACCAACTCTATAACAGGTTGTTAAACAATGGTGACCTAAATCCTACACTGGAGCAACACTATGACCAAATAAAAACCATGTTGACCTAAAACCTATATTGGATATAAACTCTGGTTGTAAAATCGGTGACCTTAATCGTAGACTGAACCAACTTTCCATTTGAATTCTACTTGTTATTCATAAATGCAGTGTATTACACATCAGTAATTCAAATCTGTACCAGAACATTTATCTTTCTTAAACTGAACTTCTTTTAATGGCAGAGAATTTTCAATTTTCGACTTTCACACACTTTGTCCAAGAAAACAGTTAGTTCTCCCGATTCTTTCACCCACAATATATAATGTTATTCTGATTTCTATAAATCTCTTTGTAACTCAAATCAACATTAAAATGATTTATGTCGCCAAATGAAACGAAAATGAAGGATTTGAATAAAATTATCATTTGTGGGAGCCACACAGAGGAATGATATTCGATTCATATTTATATCATATTAGGATTACAATACTGTTCATTCATCAGATCACATCAAACCTGTATACAAAGTTCACTTGTTGTTAGGTACAACCCAAACACGCTTACCAGGCTCATTCTTATAAAAATCAAATTCATTTAAATTGGCATTTTTATGCTATTTCTCAATGCAACCAAACATTTCCCATTGATATAAATACAAGCAAGGGAATGTATTGAAATGCCAACATGAACATTTCAGTAATAAATAAAAAATATGTATGATATTTGATCAATTGTTGGTGTTTAACGCCACTTTCAGCACTGTATCATCATGATCATGTATAGTGTGGTGGTCAAGTTTTATTGTTGAAGGAAGATGTGCCTGTAGAGAACTTTAACTTGTAATTCATTTGGCAACCCAGTCAGCTAGAAATACAGGAATGGTTTCATTGGCAACTTGCATCTTCATTTTCAAAATTTTCAAACTTCGATCATTTTTAAATTTCTCATGTTTATATTGATAATTTATTTTTATGATATGATTTTGCACAATCAGGTTTCTTCTTCTAAGTGATGACAATTAAATTTTTTAATTCAAAGAGCTCAAAGGGGCCACCAACTCAAAAGTGGTAATTATGAGTGGCTAAATTGGTGTTCTTTACAACAGTTAAGGAAATAATGTTACTAATAAATGGCTCTTAATTGGTGTTTGTATATTTCATTAGCAGGAAAGTAAATTTAAAGCTATTATCTATTTATCATTTAATAAAGGTGTTATATTTTGCCTGGTATTTACTGTTAATTTTTCCAAAGATGAGTAATTCTAATGAATTCATTATTCTGTTTTTATTATGTTGTTTAATCGCTGTCCAATCACTGACATTCCCTACATATGTTTTCTGTTGGAAAACTCCTTCTTACAAACTAATACATTCTTTTCATTTACCATGTTTATAGCATGTTGATTTGTAATAAATATTACAAAATTATAAAATTGAGAATGGCAATGGGGAATGTGTCAAAGAGACAACAACCCGACCAAATAAAAAAACAACAGCAGAGGGTCACCAACAGGTCTTCAATGTAGCGAGAAATTCCCGCACCCGGAGGCGTCCTTCAGCTGGCCCCTAAACAAATATATACTAGTCCAGTGATAATGAACGCCATACTAATTTCCAAATTGTACACAAGAAACTAAAAAAAAAATTTAATTTTCTTATTCTATTTTCATAAAGTCTTGTGATGGTTTGTTTAACCTTCCTTTTGGTCATAATCATAATTTTCAATATGTTCTAAAATTAAACATTTTAACATACGAAAAATAACCAACAAATTGAAACAGCAACCAGGTGCTCCGCAGGGCGTAGCTTTATACGACCGCAGAGGTCGAACCCTGAACAGTTGGGGCAAGTATGGACAAAACATTCAAGCATGATACAGCTCTGAATTTGGATTGTGATCAAATTTTTGACATTACATGGTTTTTTTTTACACAAAACAAATGCCAAGATTTTACAAATCAATTAAAGATTTCTTCTTCAAACTTTTTAAATCTAAAATTAAATAGTTGACACAGCATAGGTTTCTGACACAGAATGAATGTGGTCTAATGAACTTAAAAGGTTTTTTTTGCCTTTGAGCAAATCACTATGCTGTTGAATATTAATCCTCTCAAAAAAATGTTTGAAGAAATTTTCTTTTTATTTATGAAATCTGAAATGAGAAAAATTTAACCCCCCCCCCCCTTTTTTTTCACATCCCCGTTTCCCTTTTTCAAAACTGATATCAATTCAAATTTCTAATGGAGTTTGCAACAATAACTACTCATTTAAATACATCATAAAATATTAAGATGTAAAAAAACTGCTTGTTATCACTGAATGGTAAAGATTATTTAAATTTATCAGTTGGTAGTAAAAAGTGTATATACATTGTATATTGTATATAACAAAGATTTAAGTTGATTCTGGACAAAGAAAGATAACTCCAATTAAAAAAAATTCTTGCTATTGCACAAATAGGATATTTCTTGCTTACTATTCTGGACAAAGAAAGATAACTCTAATTAAAAAAAAATTTGCTATTTCACAATATTGTGCAATTAGATATTTCTTGCCATTGCACAATACTGTGCAATTGAAAAGACTTGCTATTGCACAATACTTAAATAATTTTAGATCCTGATTTGGACCAACTTGAAAACTGGGCCCATAATCAAAAATCTAAGTACATGTTTAGATTCAGCATATCAAAGAGGCCCAAGAATTCAATTTTTGTTAAATTCAAACTTAGTTTAATTTTGGACCCTTTGGACTTTAATGTAGAATTTGAAATTTGAAAACAGGACCAAAAATGAAGAATCTACATACACAGTTAGATTTGGCATATCAAAGAACCCCAAGGATTCAATTTTTGATGAAATCAAACAAAGTTTAATTTTGGACCCTTTGGACCTTAATGTAGACCAATTTGAAAACTGGACCAAAAAAACTTCAATAATCAAGAATCTTAGTACATTTTTAGATTCAACATATCAAAGAACCCAACCGATTCATTTTTTGTCAAAATCAAACTAAGTTTAATTTTGGACCCTTTGGACCTTAATGTAGACCAATTTGAAAACGGGACCAAAAGTTGAGAATCTACATATACAGTTAGATTCGGCATATCAAAGAACCCCAATTATTCAATTTTGATGAAATCAAACAAAGTTTAATTTTGGACCCTTTGGGCCCCTTTTTCCTAAACTGTTGGGACCAAAACTCCCAAAATCAATACCAACCTTCCTTTTTATGGTCATAAGCCTTGTGTTTAAATTTCATAGATTTGTATTTACTTATACTAACATTATAGTGCGAAAACCAAGAAAAATGCTTATTTGGGTCCCTTTTTGGCCCCTAATTCCTAATCTGTTGGGTCCTAAACTCCCAAAATAAATACCAACCTTCCTTTTGTGGTCATAAACATTGTGTTTAAATTTCATAGATTTCCATTTACTTAACCTAAGGTTATTGTGCAAAAACCAAGAAAAATGCTTATTTGGGCCCTTTATTGGCCCCTTATTCCTAAACTATTGAAACCAAAACTCCCAAAATCAATCCCAATCTTTCTTTTGTGGTCATAAACCTTGTGTCAAAATTTCATAGATTTCTATTAACTTAAACTAAAGTTATGGTGCGAAAACCAAGAAAATGCTTATTTGGGCCCTTTTTGGCCCCTTATTCCTAAAATGTTGGGACCAAAACTCCCAAAATCAATACCAACCTTCCTTTTATGGTCATAAACCTTGTGTTAAAATTTCATAGATTTCTATTCACTTTTACTAAAGTTAGAGTGCGAAAACTAAAAGTATTCGGACGCCGGACGACGACGACGACGACGACGACGACGACGACGACGACGACGACGACGACGCAGACGCCAACGTGATAGCAATATACGACGAAAATTTTTTCAAAATTTGCGGTCGTATAAAAATGAAACAAACAGCACAATCTGTACAAAGTAGGGTAGGTATGTAAAACATCATGTATCAATGTTAACTTTCAAAATAATATAAAAATGACATATTATGATGCATATTACAAATAGCATAGTAAAATTCTACAACCAGGTCAGTTACAAACTAAATATTTCAATATCTACGTTGTACTTTATGTTTACAATGATGTAGCATTATTAGTACACGGATTGGTGTAAAATCTATTTGACGAACAAAATATTAGGCCTGAGTATTTCTGAAGTAGTCACTCTACCCCTGTTCATGAGATGCTCTTCTAGTGTTGGGAAATTAACGAACAAAGAAGTTTATCTTTAGAATGTTATCGTGTTTACATAAGAAATCAGGCTAAGATAACCTGGGATGATATATCTCTATTAAATATGATATTTACAGATATGATATAGACATAATAGATATAAAATCTATTTCAAGTAGAGTCATTATATTTTAATACAATCCTCCTTCAAATGATCAAAGCAATCCAAAAGAAGCGGGATATCTTGTAGTATAACTGTAAAAAGGCTTGGTCGGTGCTGTGTGGCACACTATGTGGTATGGCTGTTAGAATGGTTTCATGACGGTGCTGTGTGGCACACTACATGGTATAGTGGTTTAAAGGCTTAGTCTGTGCTATGTGGCACACTAGGTAGTATAGCGGTTATAAGGCTTGGTCGGTGCTGTGTGCAGGCCAAGGCTTGCATGGTCAGTGCTGAGTGGCACACTATGTAGTATATTGGTTAAAAGGTTGTGTGGCAGACTACGTGGTAAATCAGTTAGAAGGCTTGGTCGGAGCTGTGTAGCACTCTACCTAGTATAGTAGTTAGGGGGCTAGGTCGGTGCTGTGTGGCACTTCAAGTGGTATAGCAGTTAGACGGCTTGATCAGTGTTGTGTGGCACCTTTTGTGGTATAGCAGTTAGAAGGCTTTGTCTGTGTTGAGTGGCACACATTGTGGTATAGGGGTTAGAAGGCTTGGTTGGTGCTGTGTGGCACACTATGTGGTATAGTGGTTAGATGGCTTGGTTGGTGTTGTGTGGCACACTATGTGGTATAGTGGTTAGAAGGCTTGGTTGGTGCTGTGTGGCAAATCTTCTCATTTTATCACAAATAAAAACTAATTTTTATGTATCAGAAGGCAAATGAGACAAATTTAGAAAATTTTGTCAACTTGCTGATCATAATAAAGAACACCTTAGTTTTTGATTTTTTTATTAAAGTAAATCTTAACCTTGATATAATTATAATGACCATTGAATAACTTAACAGGATCCCAAGGTTAAATGAAGTGAATATTGTATTGAAACATGTATTTCAAATGCAGAGAATTTATTTTTGTGGACTTCATAGGTAAAGAAAAACCATGAATAAGAACTCAATAAAATACATATATTGCAAATTAATATACTGATAGGAACATTAAATAGGGAACATACAAAAATGATATTTCTTTTCACCACCAGAAAAGAATTCATCGAAGACAATATGTGTTCACATGATGTTAGAACATAAATTTGAATTTATATTATGTATATAAGATATTTGCACTTGAAGTAGTTTTTTTGTAAGTTCCTACATTTGCCAATACTTCTGCTGGTTGTAAAACAATAATTCTTATAATAAATCTTGCCATTGTACTTGAAAACAAATTACAAGGGAATCTATTAAATTAGATTGAGATGAACATACACTATAATTCTCAATAAAGGCAGGATATATAGGTAATAAAAGAATGGAATCCGGCTGGGGTATAATTAATAAATGTAAGAAGGTTTATCTTTTATTACTGATGCAGGCTGGGTAATAATCAATAACTATAAGAAGGTTTATCTTTTATTACTGATGTTCTCTTTTCTTGTATCAAAAAGAAAATAAGAACAAAATTAAAGGAAATAGACTTATTATATTACCTTTACAAATCATGAAGACTTAATTTCTACACTCACATGACTAAACCATACCCAACAAAATAATATATCAACTAAACAAGGGGGATAACTCATGAAAATAACCAATTATTTCAGTTCTGGTATTTTTACGTGATACATGTACATGTATATACATCTTTTGTAATTTTGTCTTAAACATGCTCAAACTGAAACAAAAAATCATTCAAATTACCACTAAGTTGAACCAATTTGACTAAAACTAATTTCAATACTTTTAGTGATTAATACAAAACTGCAAGTCTGTGTTAGCAAATGGTTAGATACTTTTTAGTCTTCTTTATTTTTAATATTTTTTTTGCTACTTTAAAAGTCAAAACAAGGTTACCTATATCTGTGCTAACACCTACATGTACTACATATGAGTTCTGACAAATAGTAATCACACCACCTCTTCTTATTTTAGTATTTTAATTACAGTATATTGAGTAATTCATTGCCTTATCAAAAGTTGCAACAAGGCATCAGCCCGTTTTTTCTTGCCACTTTTGAAAATCTACTTTTTGTTCCCAATCTAAAAACTGTCAAAGTTTTTATTATCTAAATACAATTTTCTGTAATAAACTTTTTGTTTATTTCAAATCCTTTCAAACACATACATTCATGATATAGAAAAAACATACGACTGCAAATCAGTACCTACGGTGAATGCAGGTGTTAAAGTTACCATTAATTTGGCAAGCAATTTAATACAAAATCATATCCTTCGCGTTGCTTTATCATTTTCTTTCATTGATAATCTTTTTTTGTCAGAACTTCAGAAAGACATATCAAAGAATCTCTACTTGCAAACCCATAAATATTGTTTGCAGCTCAGTAAATCATTATAACATTATACTATCATTAATTTCATAACAAACTTATCATTCATATTAGAATTTTAAAAGGCAGTAATTTCAATTCAGTCTATCAACATAAAAAATCGTGTATTGGTATTTTCCTGTATTACAAAAAGGTCAAGTAATCTGATCTTCAAAGCTTTTCACTACCTGTATGATAGCTTTAAAAAAAGACTTAAATTAAACTTTTACGACACATGACTTTTACATTTACGGAGGTAAAGAATTTAATATGTATAAAAGTGGTTTAGTAAGACACATGACTTTTACGGAGGTAAAGAATTTAATATGTATAAAAGTGGTTTGGTAAGACATCTGATTCATTAAAAGATTTTGTACAAGCCCGTGGAGATATTATCGTAACTTCAAACGTTTGTATATCTAACACAAGGTGTACAGCGTAGATATGATAAACTACTAAATCTCCGCTAAGGTCGTGAACTTTGTATCATAAAACCGTTTATATGTCTCTCATTGTGGCCCAGTTTTATATTTGGTCACATTTTCTACAATGTTTTTAATATTTTATTATTTACAATATTAATATGACTGATAAAAAAATTAATTGCTTAAAAGGTTGGGCACCTTTTTATTTTCATAAGGATTAAGTGTCCATAACTTATGTAATAATTTCCCAAAAAAGAATAAATTCTTTGTAGCAACTTATTTTTCTTGATTGGACAATTCTTGGTGTTCTTCATACAGTAGGTATCTTGTAAGGACTGATTTAAATATTAAGACTAAGAGTGAACATGGTGAAGAAAGAATACTTCTTATTTCTTCTAGTCAGTATAATATGTATACACAACACAGCCTCCAGCACATGGTGGCCTTGTGGCAGTCACCAGGTTAAACCAAAGACTTTAATAATGCCATAATTAATACGGTTTTACCTGCTTAGTCTACAGAAGATTTTGATTGATTGATTGTTGGTTGCTTTTTAAAGTCCAGTGGCAGAATTTTTAGATTGGGGTTGTATGTTTCATTGAACAATTTGTTCAATCTATTTTAACGTCTAATGTAATTTGACTATATATCCTCCAAAACTGTATGTTTCCTCCTTCTAATAACAAGAAACTGTATGAAATTGGATTGTGGAAAGCTGTGTGGATTTTCCTTTTTCAACAAATACATCTTTCATTTGATTTTTTTCTTATACTTTTTTTATGTACATCATCGTCTTATGCAGGAATGCAATTATGTACTGAGTAACAAACAATCAACTGTTCATTTAGAGATTATTAATATTAATTAAGACATGGATTATTTAATTGACAAGGTAATTAAATTATTACCTTGGGGCATAATAAACATTCACGTGTTTTGTTGTAAACAATAGCACCTGGGATGGATTAATTACTTTCACAATACACAAATTCTTTCGTAATACATCTGTTTATTTAATTGTTAATCTGCAATTAACAGAGTCGACTTGTTTATAATTAATCGTTGATAAACAACGCCACCCGCATTGCAAAATATAATACTACACACAACACACTTGACAGAAATATACACCAGGTGATTGGGGTACACAGGTAAAAACCTACCTGTAATATGTTGCCCTCTGCGCTGACCGTCGATCCTGCTGCACTAAAATGCCCTACAATCTTTTCTATTTCTGTTTTATACTCTCCATTCTTTGTAATTTTGTGCATCACTATTTCTAATACGGCCTTTTCTTTACAATGAACCAACGACCACAAAACATTCATTATCAATAAACTTCCAAATATCATCGTGAAATCCTTTCCTTCTTTCGCCGAGACATATTTCTGGTGTTAAATCCCAATCACTTAAAAAAATCAACCGTAAAATGTTGGAAATGAAAACTTTTACAACTATCCTACTCCACAACTAAAGGTTATGGCGGCATGCATCAAAGAGTTTCAGTATATACCACGTGACTGACAGTGTTTTCCCCGCCTACAAAGTTATTTTTATCACATAGTTTTCCTGGACGGACGTACAATAAAAAGGCTTTCTTTGACGTCCGCAATAACATTTACAATTTCTGAAGTATCGCTTTTGTTTTAAACTATTTATAGGTGTTCATTTCCTTGCATTAAAAAAATACAACTGATCAGTAATTTTAAGCGAATTGGATAATTTTGATTGCCGTTTTCATGGTTTTAAAACAAGGTAATTAAATGATCACATATTAGAATACATTTCATTATAATGTCTATTGAATATTTTAATTATCTTCAAAATGCTTTGAATTACATTTTTAATATATAAAAATGAAAGAACCATTTAAATTTTTACATCCCACCGAAAAAATGGCAAGTTTTCCCTTTAGAAATTCAGATGAAGACCCGATTATACATTACTTGTTTAAGGTTAATAATTATTTAATGCGTCTAGGTTCTATTCTTATAACATAAAGTTATAATAACAATTTTTATCGTTTTCACTGTGTATTACCGTACTGATTAATACGTTTAGAAATTTCCGAAAAGATTGATTCATAGATAGATTGGTTGCTGAACGTCCAATGGCAAATATTTCATCCGATAATAGATTGACAATGTATGCAGTAATTAAGTAATGTTTTGTGAAGTTGGACCACTTGAACCGGGATGAATTAAGGATGCTTTCGACAGTAACTAGACACCGGCTAATGGTATTATAGTAAGGAGTCCGAATTTTTGCAAAATGTGCCTGTCCCAAGTCAGGAGCCTGTAATTCATTGGTTGCGTTTGTTTATATGTTACATATTTGTTTTTCGTTATTTTTTTTACTTAAATAAGGCAGTTAGTTTTTCTCGTTTGAATTGTTTTACATTGTCTTATCGGGGCCTATTATAGCTGACTATGTGGTATGGTTTTTGCTCATTGTTGAAGGCCGTACAGTGACCTATAGTTGTTAATGTCTGTGTCATTTTGGTCTTTTGTGGATAGTTGTCTCATTGGCAATTATACCACATCTTCTTTTTTTTATATACCAACTGACCATTCATAACGTTTTTCACGTCATATCTAACACACAGGCAGATCGAGAACTGACAAATCCATAGCAGAAGAACGAAAAACGAAGCAAAGAAAATCAACGGTCAATAAAACACAACATAGAACTGTAATCAAAAATAGTTCATGAATCGTGACAGGTGGTCCATATATACCTAAAACGAAAACACTGAGCACAACTTTTTAACACGCATATATTTTGAGTTTTTTTTTACATATTCTATGAATACGTATTTTGATATCTTAATAGATTTTTCAATGACAGGAGCATTAACTCCATGCTCAGATTAAACTTATATAATATGTATTATCTTACCCATACAGTTCTTTGATCACACATTTGAATTCATTAACAATGCATTAAGTGTTTTTCAAAAAGGATATTTAACACATAAACGCGTAAAATAAGAGATTAAATTTTCAAATTATCCAGTTCGACACAAAATACATTTATGTTTAAGATACAGGATCTATATAATGCATATGTATGAAACACATTTACTTTTTAATAGGTGCATTAAAACATAGAGTTTTTTTTGGTGTGTTTGTAAAATAGACATCCTTAAAGCTACTGCGATCCTTAAAACAATAGAATGACATGTTCAAAAATATGTACCAATATAAACTGAATGGCCCAATTCAAACAACGCCATGACCAAATACAGACAACACAATGACCAAATGCAGACAACATAAAGGCCATTAATGGATAACACAAATGACCAATAATGGATAACACAATGACCAAACACGGACAACACAATGATCAAATACAGACAACACAATGACCAAATGCAAACAACACAAAGACCAATAATGGATAACACAAATGACCAATAATGGATAACACAATGATCAAACACGGACAACACAATGATCAAATACAGACAACACAATGATCAAATACAGACAACACAATGACCAAATACAGACAACACAATGACCAAACACGGACAACACAATGATCAAACACGAACAACACAATGACCAAACACGGCCAACACAATGACCAAACACGGACAACACAATGACCAAATGCACACAACACAAAGACCAATAATGGATAACACAATGATCAAACACGGACAACACAATGATCAAATACAGACAACACAATGACCAAATACAGACAACACAATGACCAAACACGGACGACACAATAACCAAATGAAGACAACATAAAGGCCAATAATGGATAACACAATGAACAAACACGGACAACACAATGATCAAATACTGACAACACCATGAACAAATACAGACAACACAATGACCAAACACGGCCGACACAATGATCAAATGCAAACAACGCCATTATCAAACATGGACACAACCAGTACTAAATACAGACGGCACTATGAACAAATACTGACAACACCATGACAAAATACAGACAACACCATGACAAAATACAGACAACACAATGACAAAATCCAGACAACACCATGACCAATAACAGACAGCAGCATGATAAAACAAAGCAGACAACATCATGAACAAGTCCAGACAACACTATGAGCGGACGAAAATAACACAGTGACCAAACACGGACAACACATTGACCAAACACGGACAACACAATGACCAAATGCATACAACATAAAGATGACAAAAAGCATACAACATAAAGGCCAATAATGGATAACACAATGATCAAACACGGACAACACAATGACCAAATGCAGACAACATTAAGGCCAATAATGGATAACACAATGATCAAATACAGACAATACAATGATCAATCACGGACAACACAATAACCAAATGCAGACAACACAATGACCAAATGCAGACAACATAAAGGCCAAAAATGGATAACACAATGACCAAACACGGACAACACAAAGGGCAATAATGGATAACACAATGATCAAACACGGACAACATAAAGGCCAATAATGGATAACACAATGACCAAACACGGACAACAAAATGATCAAACACGGACCACATAAAGGCAAATAATGGATAACACAATGATCAAACACGGACAACACAATGACCAAACACGGACAACACAATGCTCAAACAAGGACCATATAAAGGTCAATATTGGATAACACAATGATCAAACACGGACAATACAATGACCAAACACGGACAACACAATGACCAAACACGGACAACACAATAACCAAATGCGGACAAAATAAAGACCAATAATGGATAACACAATGACCAAACATGGACAACACAATGATCAAACACGGACAACACAATAACCAAATGCAGGCAACATAAAGGCCAATAATGAATAACAAAATGACCAAACACGGACAACACAATAACCAAATGCAGACAACATTAAGGCCAATAATGGATAACACAATGATCAAATACAGACAACACAATGATCAAATACTGACAACACAATGACCAAACACAGACGACACAACGACCAAATGTAGACAACACAAAGGCCAATCATGGATAACACAATGACCAAACACGGACAACACAATGACCAATCACGAACAACACAATGACAAAATGCAGAAAACACAAAGGCCAATAATGGATAACACAATGATCAAATACAGACAACACACCAAACACGGACGACACAATGACCAAACACGGACAACACAATGACCAATCACGAACAACACAATGACAAAATGCAGACAACACAAAGGCCAATAATGGATAACACAATGATCAAATACAGACAACACAATGACCAAACACGGACGACACAATGACCAAACACGGACAACACAATGACCAAATGCAGACAACACAAAGGCCAATAATGGATAACACAATGATCAAATACAGACAACACAATGACCAAACACGGACGACACAATGACCAAACACGGACAACACAATGACCAATCACGAACAACACAATGACAAAATGCAGAAAACACAAAGGCCAATAATGGATAACACAATGATCAAATACAGACAACACACCAAACACGGACGACACAATGACCAAACATGGACAACACAATGACCAATCACGAACAACACAATGACAAAATGCAGACAACACAAAGGCCAATAATGGATAACACAATGATCAAATACAGACAACACAATGACCAAACACGGACGACACAATGACCAAACACGGACAACACAATGACCAAATGCAGACAACATAAAGGCCATAATGGATAACACAATGACCAAACAAAGACAACACAATGATCAAATACTGACAACACAATGACCAAACACGGACAACACAATGACCAAATGCAGACAACATAAAGGCCAATAATGGATAACACAATGACCAAACAAAGACAACACAATGATCAAATACTGACAACACAATGACCAAACACGGACAACACAATGACCAAATGCAAACAACGCGATTACCAAACATGGACACAACCAGTACTAAATGCAGACGGCACTATGAACAAATACAGACAACACCATGACAAAATACAGACAACACCATGACCAGACACCGACAACACTATGACCAGACAAAAATAACACAGTGACAAAACTCAGACAACACCATGACCAATAACAGACAGCAGCATGATAAAAAAAAACACAGACAACAGCATGATAAAAAAAATCAGACAACATCATGACCGAATCCAGACAACACTATGACAAGACAAAAATTAACACAGTGACCAAACGCAGAAAACACCATGACAAAACACAGACAACACCATGACAAAACAGACAACACCATGACCAAATGCAGACAACATAAAGGCCAATAATGGATAACACAATGATCAAATACAGACAATACAATGACCAAATACGGACAACACAATAACCAAATGCATACAACATAAAGATGACCAAATGCAGACAACATAAAGGCCAATAATGGATAACACAATGATCAAATACAGACAACACAATGACCAAACACGAACAACACAATAACCAAATGCAGACAACATAAAGGCCAATAATGAATAACACAATGACCAAACACGGACAACACAATGACCAAACACAGACGACACAACGACCAAATGCAGACAACACAAATGCCAATCATGGATAACACAATGACCAAACGCGGACAACACAATGGCCAATAATGGATAACACAATGATCAAATACAGACAACACAATGACCAAACACGGACAATACAATGACCAATCACGGACAACACAATGATCAAACACGGACAACACAATGACCAAACACAGACGACACAACGACCAAATGCAGACAACACAAAGGCCAATAATGGATAACACAATGATCAAATACAGACAACACAATGACCAAACACGAACGACACAATGACCAATCACGGACAACACAATGACCAAATGCAGACAACACAAAGGCCAATAATGGATAACACAATGATCAAATACAGACAACACAATTACCAAACACGGACGACACAATGACCAATCACGAACAACACAATGACAAAATGCAGACAACACAAAGGCCAATAATGGATAACACAATGATCAAATACAGACAACACAATGACCAAACACGGACGACACAATGACCAAACACGGACAACACAATGACCAAACACGGACAACACAATGACCAAATGCAAACAACTTAAATGCCAATAATGGATAACACAATGACCAAACACAGACAACACCATGATCAAATACTGACAACACAATGACCAAACACGGACAACACAATGACCAAATGCAAACAACGCCATTACCAAACATGGACACAACCAGTACTAAATGCAGACGGCACTATGAACAAATACAGACAACACCATGACAAAATACAGACAACACCATGACCAGACACCGACAACACTATGACCAGACAAAAATAACACAGTGACAAAACTCAGACAACACCATGACAAAATACAGACAACACCATGACCAATAACAGACAACAGCATGATAAAAAAAAATCAGACAACATCATGACCAAATCCAGACAACACTATGACCAGACAAAAATAACACAGTGACCAAACGCAGACAACACCATGACAAAACACAGACAACACCATGAAAAAAACAGACAACACCATGACCAGACACCGACAACACAGTGACCAAAAGCAAACAAAACCATGACCAAATGCATAAAACATTATGACCAAAAGCAGATCAATACCGTTTATAGCTCGTGTTTATAAAGTTAAAATGTCGGATGTAGACCTTTTGAAATTTAAGAAAGTTTGAAGAGCCTTCTGTTACTGCAAGTACTCTGACTTATAGCTATCTTGCGCTTTTGATCTTTTTGTTTTTGGAACTTTTTTGTGTGCTTCGTGTGGATCTGACGAGTCTAGCCTGTTCACCTAATTTAGAGGTCTGGATGTGTTATAAATACTCCGTTATTCTGTAAAACAAGTTTCGTCTTCCGATTATGTGACGATTTTGAATATTTACTGACCTCTCACAATACTGCTGATTTTAATAAATATTTTATGATGAGACTACAAGAAACCTGTACAGAGTGTGATTTCTAAATGTGTTAAACTAGTTCAACTCCACCACCATGTTGTACCAAATCATAAAAATAAGATTTGAATGGGACATGTGTCAAAGAGACAACAAACCGACCAAAGAACAAACAACAGCCGAAGGTCACCAGTGGGTCTTCAACGTTTGGAGAAAATCCCGCACCCAGGGGTGGTCCGCAGTTGGCCCCAAAATAAAATTGTGTACTAGCTCAGTGAAAATGGACAATTCATTTCCAACAGAAAAACAATGTAGACAATCCGTACGATATTCACTATCCTCAATCAAATACAATCGTTTAGAAAATACAGAAGATCTTTTCCCTTTAGACTATCTAAATAATTGATGTGTTTTTAAAGCCCGTGAACTTTAAGTATGGAACAAAGTGAAATGTGGCATGATTGCCAATGAGATAACTATCCACCAGAGACCAAATGAAGTGGATGTAAACAATTACATACCCCTAGATGGTATTTAACAATTAGTTTTCCTGATATTCAAATCCATTTAATTGACAATCCAATCTAAAAGTTAGATTTCTCTTGTACATGTACTATTTATGAGTCATATAAAAAAATCGATACGAAAATCTTTTCGGACAAAGAACCAACAATAATAGAAAGTATGGTTTTATGGGATCAACGTGCAAAAGAGTGGGTGGGTTTTTGCTTAATTGGTATCTATTCTAACGGGCGTCTGGCGTACTAAATTATAATCCTGTTACTTTTCATAACTATTGTTCTATTACATGGTGACAATCCAATTTAACAAGACTGTCCTAGACTCTGACTTTTGGCCACATCAGTACATATAGGTTCTATTAGAGCTTTCTTACAAACTGACGAAAGGTACGAACGAACGTAAAGGGAGCACGTATTTCATTTCTACAAAAACAGTTAAAAGAATCTTTGTTTTATCCAGTAAAACAGCATTCTTTTCTAAATCAAGTTTATTTAAAAAAAAAAAATAATATCGCAAATAATACACGATTTTAATATAATCAAACAGAGAAAAATAGTGTCACATACACTTACGTCCGATACGTTATTTCACGATTAACATTTCAATGACATTATTGAAGATCGTTAGTCTAAATTTAACGATAAGATTCACATTTATTTTTATTTGTTACAGTACACTTTCAGCAAACTGTCAAAGTGGAATATCGAGATTTGCTATAAAATGATGATACAATGATTTTAAAAAGAAATGTTTAATAAATCTAAAAAAAAAAAAAAAAAAAAAAAAAGACTTTGTATATCAAGAAATAAATCTACAGTTTTGCACCGTATATATTGTGGATTTTATAATGACGATTTAACAGTACACATGTTTGGAAGATAGTCCAGTGGCTAATATTTCATGAATGTTCAGGACTTAGGCAAAACGCAGTTATACGCTAAAATAACCGTTCCATTGCTCCGGTGTATCATATATATATCACATTAAGGCGATGATTCAAAAGTTATGAAATGAGCACCAGCATATGATATAGTATAAAGATCATCCTATTTTCTTCATTTTATTATTTTGAGCGTTGCAAATTATGAATCAAGGAAGGCAACATTGTAATATTAAAAGTGGGGGAGGGGTCGGTTTTTAGTTTTCTAGGGGACATTTTTTTCGTCTGACAACTCTATATTTAAAATACTTTGTAGTGTTACCTCCTCCGACCTGGTGGTATCAATAATCATATTCTAACCTATCGCACGTCCCGAAATCCTTAATATATCTCAAGAAAAATCCAATTTAATAAGTGTCGTAGCATGCACGATTATTGTCCGAAGTTCCACGACTATTATAGAAATATGTCAAAATAAAGGATCCCTAAAACGAGTATTACGTATGATTCGTCAAGCATACGTACCTTTCGTCAATTTGTAAGAAAGCTCTAATCTAATAGAGCTTTCTTACAAATTGACGAAAGGTACGAACGAACCACAGGTACTTGAGGACAGGACCCTATAGGAGCCTTGTGATGCCCCCCTCCCCCTTTTTTTTTTTTTTTTAATCGAGCAAAAATATCATTATTTTCGCTTATATTCAGCTCTCTGTATGCTATTTATCACTTCAAATGCAAGGAATACTATCAAATACCAGTTTCTAAAATTTGGGGTTTCTGATATATGTATAGGCGGAAAGGTAAGTCACTCAGGTTTGTTTACATTGAGGTACTGCTCGGGATATTTCTTGAAATTTTCTATTAAATTATGTCCTACCTGTTCCAATATCGTATTTCTTCTTCGCCATATATATTATCCTCACTGAAAACATACATAAATAATCAAAATACAGGTATAAAGTCCTCCTCTGGGACACTTTTCACTCGCGATTTGAATATTTTCAACCACATTTTAGTAGAAGCTACGGAAGTGACATCGCTAGCGACATCTGTGCGGTATTTTCAAAAGGGCGGTAACCATTTCACATGTTACCTATTCTGTAACTCCCTCCTAAATCAAGAGAACCATAATCACTCCCGATCGATCGATTTCCGAATGGCAATGACGACAACGGTAAAACGCGAGAATTCCGAATATATTTTAAGTAATTGTTTTGGCGCAAAATTATGAACTGAAAAAGAATGACAAATATAAATGAAATGTCAAATAAGTCTAATTTGTTCAACTGGATAATTGATAACATTGAGGAAGGGGCTATAGATGAATCAATTGATTTAATAGATATTAAAGAAAAAACTGCAGCTGAAGGGACATCAGTTGGAAATTTAATAAAACAAATATATAAAAATGTGAAGGTGAAAAATGCACGCAGCAAAAGTAACTGGTGCAAAATGACCAAACGTTACTTTGGTATAAAGTGGAAAATTAATACACCAGTTGTGCTAGATATAAGCACATTTGGAACACATATCCCCATTGATTTTGTCTTGTTATCAAAAACTTTAAGCTGTATAACTATAGGTCATTTTAACAAAACCATAATAAATGGATTGAAGGTGCTTACTGAAGCTCAGTTAAAATTGGACCAAACTTGGACTTTAATGGTTATGGGTAAAAAGATAGACCCTGTTAGCTTAGGGGTAGACAAAACATTTAATTTACCATCATGTTTTGAAATAATAAGACAGTTGCGTTATTGTAATGGTGTTGAGGAAGTTGATGAGTCAATGCAAAATAAAGACTTCTTAAAAGAGCATGTTTCAAAACTTTTTGATGAAAACTCAGAACAAATTAGATACAGGTCAAAATTATGTCAAAAGGTGCTCCCATTTAAAAAATCACACAAAGCATCAGCATCATGTGTGCATTGTAAATGTTTGGAAAAAGCAGTTATTGTTAAAAATTTTCAACTTGAAGAAACAACGAAAAAACCTTTGAATGAGAATTTAAATTCCACAAATGCAACTTGCATAAGATCAAATACAGATCAGGATGTAATACTATCTACAGAAGATAATAATGACATGTCAGAAATTCTAACAAAAATTTTCCCTGAATGTAGTGATAAAATGAAATTATTTTTAATGTCGCAGAAAATGGCAATTGAAAGAAACCCACATGGAAGGCGTTGGAACAGAGACATCGTTCGTCTGTGTCTAACATTATGGTGCAGAAGCCCTAAGGGGTATACAGAACTTAGAAATAGTCAGTTTGTCATCCTCCCTTCTGAGAAATTACTACAAAGATTTAAAAATACTGTAAATCAAGAAGCTGGAATAAATAATGATATGCTTCATTGGATGGCAAATGAGGCCAAGCTAAAAAATATACCACCCGAGGGTTATGAAGGTGGGCTCATTATTGATGAAATGTCGATTCAGCAAGATCTACAGTTAAAAAAGATAAATGGAAAAATAGAATTGATTGGATTTACTGAATTATCTCCAGAGTCAGTAGTTTTTGATAAATTGAAATCCAACAAGAACGAAAGAATTTTAGCGAGTCATGCACTTCAACTTGTATTCCTAGGGTCGACAGGTTTTCGGTTTCCTTTCGCACATTTTCCTGCAAGCACTGCATCTGGACATGAACTCTATTTATTAGTATGGCAATCTGTGAATAGGTTAATGAACTTTGGGTTTAAAATCATGTTTGTTAGCACTGATGGGGCACAGACTAATAGAGACCTCTTTAAGCTTTTAATGCCTGAATTTAGTTCTGCCAAACCAGTAACATGCTCCTTTAATAATATTTACAGTAATGATAAGATAAGTTTCATCATGGATGTTTCTCATGTTATTAAAAAAATTAGGAACAATATCTTAAAAAGTGGAAGTGAATCTCAATGTAAAAGACATATGAAGTTTGAAGGTAATTTTATTGAATGGAATCATTTCAAAAGGGCTTATTCATGGGATATTTCAACCCATCCCTTTCCAGTGCATCATAAATTGTCACAAGATCATTTTTATCTGACATCAGAGGCAAAAATGCGCAATCACTTAGCAGAAGATGTACTGAATGCTGATATGTATCATTTGATGAAGCTGTATCAACAAACTTTGGGAGAATCAGGCTCTATGTTAAATGCTACTGTCAAATTATTGTCAAATACAAGTGTTCTGATAGCAAATTTTAGGGATAATAGGGCTATAACTGACTTAAGTGATGACAGATTAAGACAGAACCATGATGTAATGGATTTTTTCATTAAATGGGAAAAAAGTATTCAATTGGACACAACTGTCAAGCAAAAAGAAATGTGTATGATATCTCACCAAACCAGGCAGGACATAGTTTCATGTATTTTAGGATTTGAAGAATATTGTCAGTATAGGTTAAAAAACAACAATGCCTCTGTTATCCCCAGTAGACTAAATAGTGACGTTATTGAGAACGTATTTTGCCAACAGCGCACTTTACATAGTGGCGCCAACACAAATCCTACATACCTTGGTTACTGTCATGCAATGAACTCCGTCATCTTGGGCCAAACAACAGTGTCAAGAAAATCAAATACTGGTGGTGATACAGCACAACCTCCAACACAACAAAATCAAGTAAAGGTATAAAATAAGTCACTTCCAATATATACATTATGTACACTTTATCTGTTTTCATGTAGTCCTGAAATTAAAAAGAAATGTCACAAATATAATGCATGCATAAAATAAATAAGAACAATTTCATTACTAGCTGCCATTTATTATGGCGCTTTTGTGTGATGAAAGGGAGAGTACTGTAAGTGATGAGATACATGTATAATTCAAATTTAGATTGAAAAAGTATATTCAATACTACAGAACAAATTACTCATACTGAACATGCTGAATTTAGTAGTTTGAATAAAAAAAAAGATGTGGTGTGATTGCCAATGAGACAACTCTTCACAAGAGACCAAATGACACAGAAATTAACAACTACATGTATAATATGTTACTATACTTCCTTCAACAATGAGCAAAGCCCATACGGCATAGTCAGCTATAAAAGGCAAGAAATGACAAATGTAAAACAATTCAAAAGACAAAACTAACGGCCTAATTTATGTACAAAAAAATATCAAAAAACCCATATGTAATACAGCAACAAATGACAACCACTGAATTACAGGCTCCTGACTTGGGACAGGCACATACAATGTACATACATAATGTGGCAGGGTTAATGGTTGAAGCTCAAAAGATCTTCTTATAATTTCAAAATAAGGTTTATTGAGATTTGTTTTCTTTAAAAGGTAATTATTGGTTTACTTTTATTATAAGAGTAAGGAGGAAAAAAATCACCTCCCCCCCCCCCCCCCCCCCCCCACAAACACACACACACACACATTTTCTGAAAAAAAGAATCAAGTTAATAAAATGAAAATTGTGTTAGATGTATTATAACATATATAGATGGTGAAGATTGGATCAATTGGACATCAGTGTTGAAATAATATTTTCTTTGCCAAAACATCTGTAATTTCTTCTTTCCTTTTCTTGGAGGAAATTGTAATTGTAATGTCTTTGCAAATTAGTAATAAGTCTTTTTTGTGAAAGAGCTGTCATTTAAAAAAACAACATTTTGGCTTGCTATATTTTTTAAAGAACCATACCCCTTTCCCTCCTATTGCAAAAAAAAATCCATTATTAACAGAAGCTTTTATTCAACCATCATTCTTAATTTGAGAGAAATTTCAAAATGAGTTTGTATTAAAAAAAGAAAACCCTCCAAATTATTTTCTCTAACCCCTCTTTTAACTTGGAATTATCTAGTTCCTTAACATAATCAAGTATACTTGCTTACTTTATTATAAGCACAAGGGACAAGTGAATGACCCGTCCTCCTCAGTCAAACATGCCCATTCTGCTTCATCCTCTAAATTAACACATTGCCGATGAAACCATAATGTGCAAACATCACAATTAATCCAATCTTCACCGTCTATATATGTTTTATTACATATAGCACAATTTTCATCCTCTATTGTCTCTTCTACTTTCTTGGTTTTTTTCCCTTTTCCTTTCCCCTTTCCTTTAGATTTTTTTTTGCCATAATTTCTTGTCCTTTTTGTTTTAGTCAGTGTTGAAGGAGCAGTCCCAGACAAACTAGTTTCTGGTTCAGAAGAAACATGTAGAGAGCCAGAGGGCCCAATCATGTCATCATGCACTGATTGTTCAGAGACAGGCACAGACTGAGAGATCCCACTAGGTCCGGGCTGAGGTTCATAAGAATCAGGTATATTTAGAGTTTCAATACATGTATCACTATCTAATATTTTCTTTGCCAAAACATTGGTAATTTCTTCTTTCCTTTTCTGGGAGGAAATTTTAATTTTAATGTCTTTGCAAATTAGTAATAAGTCTTTTTTGGTGAAAGAGTAGTCATTTAAATATTTTGGATTCTGAAGAAGTTCTGATTTAAGACGCAAGAAGGATGACTGTTTATTGGTTGATTTGTCTTCGGTATAAAATTTCATGTCAAACTTTTTGATAGATTTCTTTCCCTTTTCAGTCACTTTTTTTCTCAATGCCTTTCCTTTTTCTCTTTTTAAAAAAGCCAGAAAATCTCTTCTAAACTGACTCAAGCTTACTTTCAGAAACAAAGTCACAACTGACTGGAATAAAATGAGAAAGTTGTCAACAGCTGTTGCCATGGAATTAAGTAATGTGCGAATGTCATGGTCATTCTCACATTCATCCTCAGAAGAGGTGGTAACGGATGAGGTCACGCACATTAACCATGCCTCATATAACTCGTAGTCATCAAACAGTTGCTTTAAAGAATCATTATACAAATTTTTACCATATATGACTAAATTTTCATGGGTCAATTTTTGGCGGCATTGAATTTCAAGCTTTTGAAAAAAATCAAAAGCAGAGTCAGAAATATTTGTTAGTCCCTCACGCTGATTTTGTTTACGCTTAATTTCATCTAAACTAGTTTTATCAGTAGATACATCTACTAACTCACCAAAGGTACAGCACATTGAATTCAAAATGTTCATTTTATTTTGTAAATCTTTCAGTTCCTTTTCTTTACCTTTTGCAAATAATGAGTTTCTTATCTTCTGTGACAAATTGTGCTTTAATTTTGCAATCACATACCCACTGATATATCTAATTTTGCCCTTTCCAGCAGGATCTAACTCTTGAGTTAAAGATGGTTTAGGTAAGGGTTCAGGTGAAGTCAGATGCAGATGAGAAGATAAAGTTTCAAAAAACTTTCTTTCAATGTAAAATAATACAGATGTTAAAAGTCTATAAGCTGGACCTTTCAATTCTTGTAGTTCATACTTTTTAAGCAGAACAGAAGTGCTACATTCATATTCTTCTGAATTTATGTGTTTATTGAATTTAATAAAAAAATCATTCCTATGCTTCTGAGTGTATTTATCCTTATCTTCAGGGAAGCAGTTCAGCCCTATGTCATCAATAATTGATGCCTGCTGATCAAACCAATCATTGAATAAATTAAAGTTTTTAAGAATTAATTCTTTAAAATATAAGATCTGCTCTTCTGCAGGGGTATCCAAAAATTCTAATAAAACATTGTCAAAGGCCAGCTTTGAAGGGAGAGGATCAGTAGAGAATACTTTCTGGTTGTCATCAGTTAAAATTGTATCTAAAAATTCAAGTTTTTCTATTTCAGAATCTGAAAAATCTGAATCATTATCAAAATCAATAAAATCTTTCTCAAATGTTTTGCTGCATGCATCACTATCACTAGAAGCTGATTCAGTTTCTGAATATGAAAGTTTTTCAAGTTGAGTTTTATTTCGGCAACATGTTAAATCTTGGTTAAGCTCACCTACACTGAATGATTCATAAAAGTTCAATACATATCCTGGATGCTTTTTGCAAAGATGTTTTTTGAAATTGACTACTTTTAAACCATTTACAGACACTGCTCTTCCCACTGCGACACCTAATTGACCTGGTTGAACACTGTGTTGGCAATTTACTGTTACATTTTCTAAACTCATACCTTGGGCTTTATGAATTGTAAGTGCATAAGCTAATTTTAATGGCAGTTGAATGCGCTTTGCAATAATAATTTTCCCAACAGGATCATAAGTGGAAAAAATTTCTGCTCCAATATTTGCCGTAACTATTTTCTCACCAATTTTGAAATTAACATCAACAGATTTATTATGCAGTTGAACAGCAATACCACGAACACCATTCACTAAAACATCACTAAGATTTTTGATCAACATAACAGGACACCCTACCTTTAGCCCTAAATTCTTTGGCGCTAAAAACTTGTTTATATAGTGTGCAGAACCTTCATCTACTGAATGGTATGTTTGAAGCTCTCCTTGTATTTGATTTAGTTTATTATAATTGAACATATCAACGTCAATGTTTCTAGCAAAAAGTTGGACACTGCCTGCTTCATCCTGCAGAGGTCTATTTAATGATTGTAGAAATGCTACTGATTCATCTGAAGGATCCCCAACCTCTAATTCATTAATACATGTTATCAAATTATGTTCGTCTTGTCGGTGTACAATATGTAAATTGATCTTGTGGGGGAAATAACTCTCAAACCATGGTAAACGAAAACAGAGGTTGCCAGGGTCACCATACAGTTCATTTGAAACTGGTGGAAGCTGATAAAAATCTCCTACAAGAATAACTTGAATGTTTCCAAATATATCTGGAGAGTTCCTAATTTGCCTACACAAAACCTGGACCTGATTTAAAACTTTAGAGCTAACCATTGAAATCTCATCAATAATTAAAGTTTCAACAGATTCAATATTGGATTTGGCAACTGTGTATCTCTCATCTGTTCTAAGTAAATGAACAATTTCCTCTATTAAATACCTTCCGTCCCTTATTCCTGACCACTTGTGAAGTGTTTGTGCACCTAGGTTGCCGTAGTGTGTGGCAGCGATACCAGTTGAACACACGATAGAGACGTTTTTCTTTTGACTATATCTCATAAATTCAACAATTTTCTCAACAAGAAATGTCTTACCAGTGCCTGCTTGGCCTGAAATCAGTAAATTATGGCCATTAACGGCCAAATTGAATGCGAATTTCTGGTCTTCATCCATTATTGTTGTTGTTGTCTGTTGTTATAAAATTTCCCGCAAAATATATTCGGAATTCTCGCGTTTTACCGTTGTCGTCATTGCCATTCGGAAATCGATCGATCGGGAGTGATTATGGTTCTCTTGATTTAGGAGGGAGTTACAGAATAGGTAACATGTGAAATGGTTACCGCCCTTTTGAAAATACCGCACAGATGTCGCTAGCGATGTCACTTCCGTAGCTTCTACTAAAATGTGGTTGAAAATATTCAAATCGCGAGTGAAAAGTGTCCCAGAGGAGGACTTTATACCTGTATTTTGATTATTTATGTATGTTTTCAGTGAGGATAATATATATGGCGAAGAAGAAATACGATATTGGAACAGGTAGGACATAATTTAATAGAAAATTTCAAGAAATATCCCGAGCAGTACCTCAATGTAAACAAACCTGAGTGACTTACCTTTCCGCCTATACATATATCAGAAACCCCAAATTTTAGAAACTGGTATTTGATAGTATTCCTTGCATTTGAAGTGATAAATAGCATACAGAGAGCTGAATATAAGCGAAAATAATGATATTTTTGCTCGATTAAAAAAAAAAAAAAAAGGGGGAGGGGGGCATCACAAGGCTCCTATAGGGTCCTGTCCTCAAGTACCTGTGATCAAACAGAGAAAAATAGAGTCAAATACACTTACGTCCGATACGTTACTTACGTAAATCACGAGTACACACATTTCCGCGGGAATATTTTAAGCACGAGTTTCACGATTAACATTTAATGACATTATTGAAGTACGTTAGTCTAAATTTATCGACAAGATTCACATTTATTTTTATTTTTTACAGTACTCTTTCAGAAAATTGTCAAAGTTGAATATCGAGATTTGCTAAAAAATGATGCTACAATGTTTTTAAAAAGTAATGTTGAATAAATCTAGAAAAAAAGACTTTTTATATCAAGAAAATAAATCTACAATTTTGCACCATATATATTGTGGATTTTATAATGACTATTTAACAGTAAACATTATTGGGAGATAGACGCGAAGTTGTCACTTATCGCCCAGTGGCTAATATTTCATGAATGTCCAGGACTATATGATATACGCTAAAATAACCGTTACATTGCTCCGGTGTACCATATCTACAAATTTAGGGGGGGGGGGGGGGGGGGGTGGGGGGGTTGGCTGGGGGGTTGGCAATGAATATTACCAGGGGAGAGACGATGATTCAAAAGTTATGAAAACGAACACCAGCATATGGCATAGTATGAAGAATGAAGATCATCTTGTTTTCTTCATTTTCATTTTATTATTTTGAGCGTTTCAAATTTTGAATCAAGGAAGTATTTGTGTTTCTGTTGAGGAGGAAGACAATGTATTTGCTTTGACATTTTAAAATAGTGCGACATTTTAATATTGAAGAGCGGGGGAGGGTCCGGTTTTTAGTCTGACTAATCTATATTTAGAATATTTTGTAGTGTTATCTCCTCCGACCTTGTGGTATCTATAATCATATTCTAACCTATCGTACGTCCCTAAATCCTTAATATATCTCAAGAAAAATCCAGTTTAATAAGTGTTGTTGAATGCACGATTATTGTCCGAAGTTCCACGACTGTTATTTAAATATGTAAAAAATAAAGGATCCCTAATACGAGTCTCACGTATGATTCGTCAAGCATACGTACCTTTCGTCAATTTGTAAGAAAGCTCTAGTACATGCTGACAATCCACGAACCTTACGAACGTAAATAACTGTAAAACAATCGACTCGTGTGTCAGATTAGTAACAGCTTAGATATATGAATAAGATCATGTAATACCAATGTGTTTTGCAAATAACTTGTGTTGTTTGACGCCTTCCAATTAATTGATTTGATGAAATTAAAGGTTTAACATATTACAGATCAAAGACATGCAGTTGAAATGAATGTGTTTTCTCTTTGATCGTAATCCGTTCTTGATTCATAAACTATGAATGACAACACTTAGGAGACTGGTATCAAACGATTGGTAAAATCGATAGTTAGTTATTGGTTACTACCCACTGCTGTGTTGAGTATCTTAGTACAAAAAATACAATAAATACAGACCAAAATCAATTCGGAAAAAGTATTCGAGAAAAGATTTTCAATTAACGCTACAATTAGGAAGGTGCAAGACAACTATTATTTTATCAATGTTTCCCCACAGGTTAGATGTAGGATAAGTTGAGGCAAAAGTACAGAGCACATGCCATGACAGAAACACTCACGTTTTGACAAGGAAGAGTAAATGGGCTATGTCACAAATTTTGGTAAAATGTTGCATACAATTTTGGCTCGTTAAACTAAAATTATAAATAAAAAAAAAAATATGCATATATCTCTTTTATTCTCAGCAATATTTACTGTTTGAAACAGAATTCTGTCAAAATAGGTAAACATTTGTATAGAAAGCACATTCAATCGACTAAAACATAATTTATCTTAACAGTACAGTCAAATCCATAGATTTTTCTTCAAATAATTGTTGATCAGTTTTCGTTTTGATAGTGTAAAAAATACAAGTCACCACATATCTTCTTATTTCAACTACTATAAACGTATTCCATTTTTGAAATTTTTGAAATCCGTAAGATGTGACTAGTCAGTGGCGGATCGCCAAGAAATTCAGAAATGGGGCCCTCTGACTGCCTATAAGAGGGGGTCCACTTCGATCATGCTTCAGTGATTCCCTATATAATCAAACATGTTTTTCTCCAGAAGAAGAGAAAAAAAGGGGGGGGGGGGGCTCTCTAAATTTGCCCTTGGCTAGTAACATCACCAGACTCCTTATACTTTTGTTTACCCTTTACGCAGAGTGTAAATGATAACACAGTAAATGCTGGATAAATATTGTTCTTTTCCATCTCCTTCCACATGTTTATGCATCAAAATATATAAAGGCTGGGATAAAATCGTTATACCACCAACTACTTTGCACCAGGAGTCTTTTATTATGTTGTCATCTCAACATCTATCACTGCAAAGGGAACCGTTTATTCTCACAATGCTTTGAATGGGTTCGTGGCAAAGGGAACAATGCATTCCTGACCCGGTAGCTTAAAACACTTGTTAACATTGTTTGTGGAAGCCTTGACAAACTTGTTAACATTGTTTGTGGAAGCTGAAAGGGCTTCCCGGTTACATTATTATTATAAATCAATACATTTCTATTGGACTTACAATGTGCCCAATTGTGTAATTGTATTATTGCAGTACTACAATGTCTTTTGTATAACCTAACGGAGATTTTAAAGGTGAGTTCGGTACAAGATGTTAGATTACTGCTACATATTGATCTGTATGTAGATTTATCACTGTTTCAATCATACACCAAGGATCCAATATCGTAACTCATGTCACACCCGGTCTCATTTGAGCATGTTTTGCTATATTATACCTGATATATTTTGTGGTACATGATGTAACTCATATCATACTCGGTTTGATTTGAGCATGTATTGTTGTACCTCAGATTATAGTTGGTCTTATTTGAGCATGTATTATTGTACCTCAGTTTCTACTCGGTTTGATTTGAGCATACATTGTTGTTCCTCAGTTTATACTCGGTTTGATTTGAGCATGCATTGTTGTACCTCAGGTTATACTCGGTCTGATATGTTTATACTGTGTCTGATTTGAACATACATTGTTGTATCTCAGTGTATACTGTTTGATTTGAGCATGCATTGTTGTACCTCAGGTTATACTCGGTCTGATATGTTAATATCGTGTCTGATTTGAGCATGCATTGTTGTACCTCAGATTATACTCGGTCTGATATGTTTATACCGTGTCTGATTAGAGCATGCATTGTTATACCTCAGGTTATACTCGGTCTGATATGTTTATACTGTGTCTGATTTGAGCATGTATTGTTGTACCTCAGTTTTGGTCAATCTGATTTGAGCATACATTGTTGTAACTCAGTTTATACTGTCTTATTTGAGCATGTATTGTTGTTATTCAGATTATACTCGGTCTTTTTTGAGCATGTATTGTTATTCAGTTTATACTCGATCTTATTTGAGCATATATTGTTGCAACTCAGTTTATAATCGGTCTTATTTGAGCATGTATTGTTGTACCTCAGTTTATACTCGGTCTAATTTGAGCATGTATTGTTGTACCTCAGTTTTGGTCAGTCTGATTTGAGCATACATTGTTGTAACTCAGTTTATACTCGGTCTTATTTGAGCATGTATTGTTGTTATTCAGTTTATACTCGGTCTGATTTGAGCATATATTGTTGTAACTCAGTTTATACTCGATCTTATTTGAGCATGTATTGTTGTAACTCAGTTTTGGTCAGTCTGATTTGAGCATACATTGTTGTAACTCAGTTTATACTCGGTCTTATTTGAGCATGTATTGTTGTTATTCAGTTTATACTCGGTCTGATTTGAGCATATATTGTTGTAACTCAGTTTATACTCGATCTTATTTGAGCATGTATTGTTGTACCTCAGTTTTGGTCAGTCTGATTTGAGCATACATTGTTGTAACGCAGTTTTTACTCGGTCTTATTTGAGCATGTATTGTTGTTATTCAGTTTATACTCGGTCTGATTTGAGCATATATTGTTGTACCTCAGTTTATACTCGGTCTGATTTGAGCATGTATTGGCTTTATACTTTGTAAGCTGTTTCCTACACTATAAGGTATCACAAAGATGGCTCTCAAATAATACCAGTTACCAACTCTGGTCTATTGTGTACAACTTGTGAACATGAGCAAGCGTATAAGAAACATAATGTCTCCAGTAAAGAATGTCACCTAAGCATTAATGATAATATTCTCTTATAAGATTATAAGGGTTTCTTCATCAATTCTTAATCTGGTTAAATTGCATTTATAATTTAAGAAAGTTCCAAAATAGTTCAGATTTGTTTAGCTACTGTAATTTTAACCTTTTACAAAGAAACTTCGAAATAAATGAGTGTATGCTTCACATGGGAGACACTGAATTTCTTCGTTGTAATGGTCATGCTTCTACAATACCCAGAAAGGAAACGCATAGACATACTGAAACCTAAGTACGTACAGCTATACAATCTGTTGTTTTATTTGAGAAGTTAGAGAGTTCACCATAATAATATTTCCGACTGAGTCTTACCTAATTAGAGAAATTGAAATATATTTTTTCAATGAAAATCAATAAGCTGGCATGTGAATCTTTACTAAAAAATAATAAAATAAATTGGTTTGACTTTTAAGTCCTAGTTATCTTGTCCATTGAAAACAGGGAATTAATAAAAAGGTTAAAGAGTGCACAAATTAAGTCAGATTATTCGATTTCTGATGAATGTTATCTGAAAATTATATTGTTAGTCATTCACCTTTTCATTAAAAAAAATGCCATGTTAAAGTCAATGGAGTCTGGATATAAAGTCAATGATGTCCTGCTGGTCTAAACAATCTGTATTGTATAGATGTGAACTTAGAAATATCGACATTATCATCTAATTTAAAAACATATTCTGAGAGATGAAGATAAAGAATAAAAATTCAGCTGAATGTATTTATTATACATGAATATTGAGCTTTAGGCACTGTGGTTAGTAATAAAATATATAAAAAAAATATTCTATTGTATTCAGTCATATTTTGAATAACTTGTATTTCTGATCATTTTTAATGTTTAGCTTTTTTTCAGATATTTAGGTCTTTTTGTATCTTTAACAATGACTCTCTCCAGCATTGATGACTACAATTCATAACATAAAATCTGTTTTTGGTTCATAATGTTCTGTTTACAATCTCTTTTTGACTATTTAGTTTTTGTCCTTAGCACAAAAAGGGTAAACATAACATCATTAATAGTTTTCAAAATAATAGGCAAAATCTCAACATATTGGTAAAAATTGTCATTAAACAGCAATAATGCCAATTAGGAGTCAACTGCTGATAAAAAGTTTACAACTTCAGAAGGGTAGATCTAGATACTCTAGTTCTCAGCGTCAAACCTATTCAATGATATGTAGGTTTTTTTTTTTTATTGATATTATTATGTTCAATAAGCATACTATTCTAATTTTTGTTAATTGAGTTATAGAATTTCGGGGACGAAATGTATTCTTCAAGGGGGGTAGTGTTGTGAAACTGAAATGGTATTTGGTTAAACCTCGATCTTTAATAATGATTTCTCAGGAAATCTCATTCCTTAAGTATTATTTCTGTTTGCCCAATTTGTGTAAAGGTATGACAGACCTGGTAAAGCACATTTTAGTCTTGTTTAATTTATTAATCAACGTTTTTGGTAGAGTTTACTGTGTTGACACATTTTCCGCCAAACCGTAGTTCCATGTTTAGTGCAAGAGTTGTCGTTCTTTTCACAACAAAGAAGTTATTTCTGAAATACGGGATTTAATTCCGGGTGTGCTTATTGAAATATTGTTATTATGGAATAAAACTACTTATTGTATATAATTAATGGTCATGCATATTTGTCAGTGTAATGATTGCGTATACGAGATCCGCGAAATGTAAGTAATTACGGGAAATAGTCCGTGATAATGACATCTTGGTTGCGAACGTAAACAACTTGGTAAGTTGAAATTTAACTGTTCCAGAGATCGGATGTGTTTCGTTCTCCTAACCTATTTATTTCACGTTTGGCATTGTGAATTTATATAAGAAGTAAAGTTAAGCTATTTTAGCATTTATTTACACATCTTCAGGTATTAATTGTGTAAAGAGACAGTGAATTCCGTTACACATTGTATTTGACGGTGGTGTTTTTGCCGTGAAACTATTTTAGCCCAACCCTGGCCTAAGTTTGGAATTGTTCATTTTATTATTGAAACGTATATTTATTGCTATTTGTTATTTTTGTCTAAACACTGACATTATGCAGGTTCTTTGACTTGGTTTAAATTGTGTGAATTATATATTGACTTTGAAGAATTGAAATTAATATTCCTGCATAATAAATTATTTTATTTAGAACTCTTTGTTAATTTGCAGCCTTGTCTACTATTCCGCTCGGTAGTTACATTTTTACAACATACACATGACCTATAGGGATAAGTTAGGCTTAAACTTGTGATGAAAATATTTGTTAAACAGACAAGCTGGCAAACACACTTACAAGGTTATTGCAGTATAGACCCCTTTAAGAAAGGGTCCAATATGTAAAATTCACGATAATGTAAGAAAATTATCTTCATCAGCAATATATATATGAAGTGCTGAATATCATGTTGATAAAAATATTAGGACAATTTATTGAGCAAATAATATATAAGAAATAAATTATTTTTATCCTGGAAAGAATAAATCAGCCTGTTCAGATTATACAAAGTCCACCATTCACAATGTGATAATGAATGACAGTTTCTAACTGTACCATTAGGTAGTTACCTTTCTTGTTTATCCCCCCTCTTCACAGGAGGTCATATAACAAATGCTTTGAAACTTTTTAATAAAATATTTTATTTGTAAAGATTGCACCATGAGTCTCTGTTTTTCTTTGTCTTTACCTTCTCCATCTGGAAAAAAATAAAGAATATTTAAGATAAAGATACAGTAAATGGGCTGAACAAATCATATGGTAATCAAATTCATATCTTCTCTAGAGCCAGAAACTCTTCAGGTTTGAATGGCTTCAGCTAGATTAGACAATGACCACTGTGGCACTTTTCATTCAGCTATTGATAATTTGGTCAGATTCATAAGCTACACTATTTCTTGTCTTTTGTATCAAACTAACAATACCTTCATACCTTTATACTGTAAATTCAGAAATTATTGCGTGCATTTATTATTGCGATTTTGTCATTTTACACTTGAATGCGATTGTAATTTTTACGATTTTAAGAAAAGTCATGCTTAATTTAGTTATAATATTACAAAATGCGAGTTTTAATTATTGCGTTTACAACTCAGTCGCATTATTTGCAATAATAAAAACCTCGCAATAATTTCTGAATTTACAGTAATCAAAACTAACATATACCAAGTAGGCTGTTTCTGGACCTTATACAAATGAAAGTCTTCAAGTTAGTATCTAAGGACCAAATCAAAATCTCAATTAATGTCCAACTTGGAAAAAGATATTTCTGAACCTATGTTCATAAGCATATATATGTAAAAGAATCTTCACTAGAAATGTTAAAACCTTAATCAAAACATTAAGATGACATTATAAACATTACAGAAGACATCTGTATCTCTTATATATAATATAAACAAACTATTAAAAATGAATAATGACCACTTTATTACATAGAGGTCTAACAAGGGGGACACACATTGTCATGGATTCTAGGACTTCCTTAAATAGTGGTCTTGTTTCTTGACAGACTTCATGGCTTATAAGACTGTTGAAAATAGGTTTGACATGGGGACTGACATTGTCATGGAGAAAAGAACTTCATTAAATTGTTTTAGATTACTAGTATAGGAATTCATTATAGAGGTTTTTCATGGGGACACAAATCGTCTTGGATTATAAGAATTCATTACAGAGATCTAGAATTGAGACAGAAATTGTCATGGGTCACAGAACTTTGTTACAAATAGTTATGACATGGAGACAGAAATTGTCATGGATTATAGGAATTCATTACAAAGAGGTCTAATATCTGGACACAAATTGTCATGGATTATAAGACTCCATAACAGAAAGATCTGCCATGGGGAAAGGGATTATAAAATTCCATTACAATGAGATCTACCATGGGGAAACAAATTGTAATAATTTATGACAAGAAGGTTTCATATTGGGATAAAAATAAATACACAAATTGTTACAAGTGAAAATATACATGTAAAACTCATCACTGGCATTTAGCTGCTGACAAATATAAATCATTTTGTTAAAAAGTTCTTTGGGAAAGTGTGATGAAAATATTTTGGTTGCAGTTGACTTTTTTTTCTGGTATATGAAGAAATAAAACAAATTCAGAAATCAGGATTTTCTCCCTAATTGTTGAAGACCACTTGGTGTCCCTCAGTTCTGTTTTTTGCTCTTTTGTTGGGTTGTTGTCCCTATGACACATTCACCATTTCTATTCTTAATTTCGTATAATTCCCCTCCCCATTTTTTACTGTCAAACCAAATATCTTTATCAAACAGGGACTATTTTCTTTAATGTTATCATGATGATTCAAATTTCTGACCTTATTTGCAATTCCTCTGAACTGACGTAACCAAAATTTATATTAGGAAAATTAATCTTGTTCCCGAAAAATTATGAATTGAATATTTGATCATTTGGTTTGATCAATGTAACCAGCCATGCATGGTTAGACAGAGAAGATATACATCTTGTACATCATAAGGCAGTATACAGCCATCAACAATTTTAATGGAACCTTTGTATTTCTACATGAAACACTTGTTTATCTCTGATCAATGTACCGTGCCTGGACAATTATCGTCACATAAACAGATTTACGGAACAAAGTTGTCACTTTGTCTGATGACCAAAAGAGAACTCTCAAATAAAGAGACCAAAAAGGCATAAAAATGATCAAAACAGTCATCACTTCTCATAATTTAACATCAATTTACGTCTTAAGTATAAATATTTGTAAAGAAAATCGTAAAAGTCATATGTCTTTATCTACTTTCATCAACTAAATTTAGTTACAAAAAGTAAATATATCCTACAGATCAAAGAGATACAATACAACGAACAAAACTAATCAAGACACCATTAAATACAGATCTTTATAGTTAAGTGGTAGGATTAATTCTCCAGGCTTTCATCTATTACTTAAACTAAAGTCATAAAACTAATTTGAAATAAACAATAAAGGGAAATAATTCAAAACAAATTTAAGAATTCTGATATACAGATTGTTTTACTGGACAAGTATCAAATGGTTCATTTATTTTCATTGAAATATCTAGAGTTTTACTGTTAAATTTACATTCTTTACTTTAAATTTGTTAGGTTTTTAACATTACTTTTTATCAGGTTCAAAGTATCTTACTAAAACTTATTATGATAATAATTCTGATCCCTCAACACTACTTTGTTTCACATTATTACACAAGTTATATATAAAACTGTAACAGGAACCCAATAACTAGAGGCTCTAAAGAGCCTGTGTCGCTCACCTTGGTCTTGTGCATATTAAATAATGGACAAGGATAAATTCATGACATAATTGTGTTTTGGTGATAGTGATGTGTTTGTAGATCTTACTTTACTGAACATTCTTGTTGCTACAATTATCTCTATCTATAATGAACTTGGCCCAGTAATTACAGTGGAAAATATTTTCTAAAAATTTACTAAAATTATGAAAAATGTTAAAAATTAACTATAAAGGGCAATAACTCCTTAAGGGGTCAATTGACTATTTTGGTCATGTAAAACTTATCTGTAGATCTTATTTTGCTGAACGTTATTGCTGTTTACAGTTTATCTCTATCTATAATAATATTCAAGAAAATAACAAAAAACGGCAAAATTTCCTTAAAATTACCAATTCAGGACAGTAACCTAACAACGGGTTGTCTGATCCATGTGAAAACATCAGGGCAGATAGATCTTGACCTGATAAACAATTAAACCCTGTCAGATTTTTTCTTAATGCTTAATAAGTAATAGTACAATTATTTTTATCATCAACATTTAACAAAATCAATATCAAAACTTCCAGAAATTAAAAATATGATATTATTATCAATAACATGTTTTTGTGTTGTTGTTTTTTTTCTTCTTTTCAGCAACCCGGAAATGTGAACATCTGCATCAAGTTTACATTACATTTTAATGATGCTATTTTCATTATACAACAAGGTTGTTTTTGGTACTGAACAATTGTTTATGTTTAAAGACATAATAAGGTAAGACAAATAGAAATAATTATAATAATTATATATATGTTTGTTTCAGTTAAGGTGGTACCAAACTCCTGAATTTAAATTAATTTGGCTTGTTTAATTTTCGTAAAATTTTGACAAAATATTACTTAGACCATTTGACACACATGTTTGACAAAAAAGTAAAAATTTCAAAAAACTTGAAACACAAAATAATCTGAAAAATTTCTTTGGATATATAGCAGTTTGACAAACACTAATTTCGGTCATTGAGAGGTGTAATAGTTGATTTTCCTCTATTAGTCTTTTTTAAATTTGCATTTTTCAAAAAATTGTACAGAATTTATCTTTGTTTCAACTAAAAGAAATACTTGGCATAAGTAGTTTTATCCTGTCCAGAACTATAGAAAATTTCACATAACATCTCATTGCATATATATAAGAAAATAACCATCACTGGAAGTTAACCAATCAAATTTTCTTCCTTTGTTTAACCTGTGTACAATCTTTAGTAACCATGTAATTTTATGGTGGTACCCAACACTACAGGGAGATAACTGTGTAATATCAGCTAAACCTTTTTATTATGTTGTGTTGTTAAGGGAATATTAAACTTCTCAATAATCAAAATTAGTGTTTGCAAAACTGCTATATAACCAGTGTAATTTTTCTAATAAAATGGTTGGTTTAAATTTTTGGAAATTTTTATATTTTTGTTAAATGGTCAAAGTAAATACTTTGTTAAAAGTTCTTGAAAATTAAACGAGCCAAATTAGTTTTAGTGAAGGTGTTGGGTACCACCTTAAGTTTCCAAAATATTCTATAGAAACCCCAAATAAAAAAATAATGGTGCTTTGAAATACCCAATATAGATGTTTTTGACCCAGAAATGTTTTAGTGCAACATAATGTAGGATTAATTACCTACAACTGTCAAATTCAATATACATTTTTTTCAACCTATTTTCATATATGCAACTGGATGTGACATACTATGATTTGGTAGTATAACACCTAGTGTACCTGCTTAATCGAATAGTAATAAGAAATTGTTCAAATAAGAAAACATTCTCCTTTATTTAAGTGTGAAATTAGCCTAAAAACCAGAGCCTAAAAACTATTGTTATTTTTTTTACAATTTGAAGAATACAACGAAGAACCTATGTAGTACTAAGTTAATATTTTTAAAAATTTCATAATGATTATAATTCATTGAAAGACAGCATATTTCATAATATGGCAAAATCCACAGGGTCTCTTCCTATATAAAGGTATACACAGACTTGTTGCTGGATTGGGCCCCCTTTTCTAAATGTCAAATATATATATCAATGGGTTGAAATTTCACTAAGGTCAAATAAATCTGTAATTTTTATCTTTCGGCTAAATAACTGTATATACAATGTTTTATCAATTTAAATTGAGCTATCAAATGTTTAAAAAATACATGTATATGATAACTATGAGACCTTACACCTAAACATTGGCAAACCAGACAAATGCAACGATGCACAGACCACAAAACATAAAGCCCAAATACTTTTGTAGACAATAAATAAAAATCCCATTCAATTTTTGGCATTAATTTTTAAATTTCCTCCAGTTGAATTACTTTATTTAACATTTACTTTTTTCCAGATAACTATGATGTCTAGTGTAAGAATCATGCTGATATTTTCAGCCGTAGCCATCACTAGTGTCCTGGCCAAAAACATGTTGAAAGAAGAATCTGATATCCATGGTAAAGAATTGAATATTGATGCAAGTCGCGTTCGACGAAGTTACTATGGACACTGCCACAACGTGGACACATGGTTCACTTATGACGGAAAGGGTCATACTGTTTATCTTGATAGGCAAAGTCCAAACTGTGGTTTATCTGCTATGAGATCATTTCAATTAGTAAGAAACAGTGGCCACAATCGTGTTAGATATGACCTGAACTGTTGCAATCTTCCAAAATCATACAGATGTCGAACCTCTACTTTTAACACACCATATAATAATGACGGCAAAGGGCTTAATATTTACTTAGATCGCCACCATGTGTCCTGTCCATATAACGGATTCCTAAAACATTTCCATCTGAACCGGAATGACCATGGTGACCTCTACAGATATACTTTCTCATGCTGCAGTCCTCATTATTACCAAAGATCTCAAATGACATGCTACGAAACTACAACCCCTGCAAACGCTGATGGTAAAGGAAACATGGTATATCTTGATAGACACAGACCTAGCTGCCATATCGGATACTTCATCAACGGCTTTCAACTTGTTCGTCCAACATCAACAACCATACAGTATAAGTACAGATGCTGTGCCTTTCCTCAGTAATTAAAAAGGACAAATATTGCTTTATGCATATTTCAAAAATAAAAGAAAATATATAATTTTATTGTTCATTGCATTAAAGGACTCTGCCAATTCCCCTTTTGAGCTTGTCTGATAATCTCTTTCATAAAGACAGAAAAGAATCATAATTGTTCTTTCCATCAATGTTTGGAAGACTGTAGTTTGTCAAATCATTGGACACTGGTTTTATTGTTTTACTTATTGTGATCTTCAACAATAGACAAGTTTTATATTACTCTGAATCAGATATATCTTGAGTGGACTATGTTGGAAACCTTGATAAAAATAACACTTTACAGCCAATTCCATTGAGTGTGTAGGCAAAGGTAATATCTTTGGTTAGCTTGCTTGCGAGCTGAACCCTGAAGTCATTATTAGGTCAGGTAAACTACCCTTCTTTAAGAGTAGATTAGTCCAACAGATAACCATTTTATCTGTCTGTAGGACTAGACTACTTTCAAAAGGAGGGTAGTATACCTTACCTAATAATGACTTCAGGGTTCAGCTAGCAAGCAAGCTAACCAAAGATGTTACCTTTGCCTACATACTCAATAGAATCGGCTGTAATAAACTTACATTTTAAGAACTTTATCTTTACCCCCACTTGCCACTCTTTGTCCATCTGGACTCCAGTCAACTGCATAGACCTTTCAAAATAGATAAATAGAGTAGAATTATCAAAACATTGATATGGAGTTAGTTCTTACTCTGTGGAGTACACATAGACCTCTTTCAAATTAACATAGTTATCAAATGGACCTGACATTTTTTCTTGCTGTTTTGTTAATTATTGAAAACAATATTTTTTCAATATTTAAAAAAAAAAAGATTGGTGTCATTTTTCCTCTCTGTCAAATTCAATTCAGAAGTAACAAGTATCACTTGTTTACAGCATTGGCAATCATACCACATCTTCTTTTTTAAATGAAAACAAGAAATTTAGTACTTGCTTTTGTAAAAAGTTAACTCCTGTTTAAAGACTTAAAATTGCAAATTTCATACAAATAGGTTGCTGTTTGTCATACCAGCTTTTGTCATTAATCAGGCTGTTAGTTTTCTTGTTTGAATTACTATTTATCATTTTGTCATCTTGTGTCTTTAATAGCTGACATGGACTTTGTAATGTTGAAGTAGAATTATGACTTATTTGATAACATCCACATCATTTGGACTAAAATGGATAGTAGTTTCATTGGAAACCCTTTTCGTTATTATTTGTTGAATACCAATTTTCGTAGATTTCATGGATACAGGTGAACCACGAAATTAAATGTTCAACATAAATAACAAATTTTCCACAGGCTTGTATGCAGAATTTGACAAAACCACGAAATGAAATTTCCACAAACATATAAGTTTTTCCTTATCCACAAAAATTGGTACCCACGAAAATAAATGAATCCACAGTATTTTGATTAGTTAAACACTTACCTCATCAGCATGACCTGGTAAATCTAATAATATTTTCTTCTTCGTTACATCAAAAACTTTTAATGTGGAATCAGAACTACCGCTACAAATCAGTCGACTGTCAGCTGACCAAGCTACCTGGTAAACTCGGTTCACATGACCTCTCAGTGTTGTAATAAACCTAAAATATAACATGTGTATAATGTATTAAATGATCTACTGCGACTTCTACATAAAGGTTGACTGTCTACAACAATTTTGGACAATCTCTTATGAGCTATTAGGAAAATTGGGAGTTGATGGCATATCTTTAGAATATGGAGATTTGGTATGATTGCCAATTAGACAACTGTCAACCAGAGTTCAAATGACAAAGATATCAGCAATCATAAATTATACTTTCTTCACCATCAGTAAAACCTGACAGATATTAACATATATCAAGGAAACCTTTACCAGCTTGAACGAAATGTCTACAGAGAACTTTCATTTACAAACATTAGATAGTTGACGAACATTTTGAGATTTAACATTCAATATTCTAAGTGAAATCTATTTTGTTTTTAATCCACTTACAGTCCAGTTTTGCCATCCCATAATTTCACCGATTTGTCAAAGGAAGCACTAGCTATTAATCTGGTATCTGGGGAAAATTTCACATCATTAATTAACTGTTGGTGACCTGTCATACGACAGACTGGTTTCTTTTCTTCTTCTGGGTTCCATAAATACAGAGTAAAATCATCTGAACCTGAAACCAGTCTTTCTGGTTGTGATCCCTGAATAAAAAAATGAATTATTTGAATTGAATTAGAAGTAAGATAACTAAAAATCAACTAAGACAGTTTGGTCCTATTGTAAGAACTATTTGTAATAATGGATAGTATCAGTTTTACTAGTAGCTAAACTTAGTCCTTATAAGCCTTGCTGCTTTATTGAGGAAATAATGATAGTCGGTTGGAAGGGGACGATAAATGGCTGACCCGTGTTAAGAGAGAGCCATATCTCTTGCACATTAAAGACACCCTTGTAGATTTTAAAAAAGAGCAGGCTAATGCTTCTACAAGGCAGCAATCGCATCTGCAAAGTGGAAAGGGATTAAAATAAGTTGCAAAACTTGTTTCCCAATCCACTATAAACAAGAATGTGTCCAAAGTACATGGATGCCCCACTCGCACTATTATTTTCCATGTTCCATGGACCGTGAAATTGGGTAAATATCTAATTTGGCATTAAAATAAGAAAGATTATACTATAGGGAACATGTGTACTAAGTTTCAAGTTGATTGGACTTCAATTTCATCAAAAACTACCTTGACCAAAAACTTTAACCTGAAACTCCCACTTTCATTTTCTATGTTCAGTGGATCGTGAAATTGGGGTCAAAAGTCTAATTTGGCATTAAAATTAGAAAGATCATATAATAAGCAACAAGTGTACTAAGTTTCAAGTTGATTGGACTTCAGCTTCATCAAAAACTACCTTGACCAAAAACTTTAACCTGAAGCGGGACGGACGGACAGACGGACGAACGGAAGCACAGACGGATGAACGGAGCCACAGACCAGAAAACATAATGCCCCTCTACTATCGTAGGTGGGGCATAAAAATGTGTTTAAACTAAACTAAGCCTTTGCTGCTATCAGACACAACATATATATATACACATGTAAGTACAAAAGATAGTTTCATATGGTGATAGTTGATTATCTTCATACACAGTGTTCACTCAAAATTCAGGCTTAAGGGCATACGATACAGTTTTGATTCTGTATTTACAGTTTGATGAAAATTTCCATATAGGCTATTTTTTGCCTGATTAAATCAAATATGTAATAAAAAAATATACCTTCATGTGCTACTTTTTGAGTTAAATGAGGTCGAAATTTTGTATATTTGCTCAAATTTCAGATTTGTTGCCATTTTTTTCCTTTCGAAAGAAAGACATAACTTTTTTGTTTTAAAAGTTGTTAAATAATTTGTAATTTCTGTATTTTATAAGTATTCAAAAAATGTATGCATTTTTAATTCAGAAATAACTCATATTCATCAAATGGTCATTTTTTGCTGTATATTTGTTAAAATTAAAAATATTCCATTATTTACAGTTTTATAAAATTTGGTCCACATAATCTCCCTTCAAATGAAACAAAATGTCAATTTAAAAAATAGGTGTCCATGCACAGGTTTCAAATTAAATCAGTTTGAATGATAAAAATCAGTCGAAAAATGCATCTTTTCCCGACCTATGTCACAGTTTGACGTCGTGAAAATAACATTTTACTTTAGGAACGTCATTACTTCCCCTGTAACTGTATCGTATGCCCTTAAGATGGAAAGAGACTAAAAAGCTACAGGTTTTAAAATTATATTTATTTGGATTATCTCCCTTTGATGCACATTTTTAAATGTTTGTTGAAAACGTCTTGAGTAATATATTTAGTGTGTCTTAACCTCTTTCTTATCTTGAGTATGAAATACCATGTGTCATATCTTTAGTGTGTCTTAACCTCTTTCTTATCTTGAGTATGAAATACCATGTGTCATATCTTTAGTGTGTCTTAACCTCTTTCTTACCTTGAGTATGAAATACCATGTGTCATATCTTTAGTATGGTCTACAATATATTAATCAACTTATTTGTGATATATATTTTTTTGGTGAATTTCTTTAACTGTGATGTATTTTGATTGTATAAATCATGTTTTATCTTGAGTGTGTATTACCTTAACTGTGTTATATCTTTCCAGAGCTTTTTTCTGTAATTCTTCACCTGAAATTATAAAAAAACCACATTCAAACTAGTCTTTTTTTATTAGATCATTGCATGTTGTCATTGATCCATTACTAGATTGTCTGTAAAGGGTTATCCTGTCCCTCATTTCTATATATGCAAAACCAACTCTAAAATTTGACAATTATAACACTATTAGGTTATAAATAAGTGTTACAGATTTGCAATTAAATCAAATATTTTGTACTTCAGTAAACTAGAATGTGAAGAAAACTTTAAAATTGAAATAAAATTGTACTTTAATGCTCGAAAGTAATAAACCCCTACTTATACATGTTATGTATGATAAATGCTTGAATTGTTTATTTCCTGAACTCAGGTGGCAGGTACCAGTTTTGGTGTACCAGAACATGTGTCCCACGCAGAAATTTTGTTATAGTTAAGTATTGAGGTATATAATTGCATCATGTGGACTGAAAAAATAAATGAATGTAAATTCTAGGCTATTGTACTACACAAGTAAGTAGTTGCATACACAGGTTGGGGATTTCCTTCACATATAGGTCCAATCAGATGTCAAAATTGTGGTCTCCTCACTTGACGGCATCCAATCACAGTGGGGGAAAAATTCAGTTTTATGTAAACAAAAATATCTTGAGATTTTGATGGTAAGGATAGGTTCGGACAAGGCTCTAATTCACTGAATATCCTTTCTCTCTTGAATTTTGGCTAAAATTCTTGTGGGCTTTTAGCAGGATTTTGCAGGTAAGGATTAGATTGGTATCAGAGCATCACATTTTTTGCCTTATTTGCAATGCATTTATAAATTTTTAAATTTCCATGCTGGACAGACACCCAAATTTATAGGTTTTCTATATATTAACATAAGCACGCACACATCTTAGTTCCTTGAAACCATACATTTTATTTGTATATAAGCTTGAATGAATTTTCAAGAAAATAAAATCATAAATCCATGAAATTCTAAAGATTTATTGTAAAATAACTGGTTTCTGCCACCTTAAGCCTAAACATGATTTTAACATATCACAAAATGTGCCTTTTTAAGAGTTCTACAGGTGTGTGGTAATATATTTCTTTTATTCACAGTCAATGTATAGGTCTGTTTGCAAGCAAATAGTTTTTACATGGATTTTAAGAATTATCAAATATCAAGACAGATAACTCTGTATCCCAATACAAACAATGACATTCAATTGATTAGTTTTAAAATGATTATGTTCACCAAACAATGATTTTATATCATAAATTATATAGAAATAGCAATTACAAAGAGAGAAAAAAGTAAAATAAGCCTCAGCATAGTACAAGAAAAAGCTGATTATACTGTATATTATCTGTTATAATGATTTATTTCATATGATATGGACATTTTCTTATTTATTTACTTTTTAACTATGAATATATGAATTCTTCTTTTTTTATAGGTCTACTACATAGTTGATACTGTAGGACAGGCTATAGAAATAAGAAAACTGGTCTCTCTCATCAGCAACAGTGTGGCAATTCTAAAATTTCAACATGCGGCCTACACAGCTAGCTCATTCTGAGATGAGATATGAGACTGATTGCGAATAAATGTACACTTAGCTTAGTGCATCATGGATCTACAAAGTGAAACATATGAACCAAAAATATTAGTTTATTCATAACTAAGCCTTTTTCAGCACTGCAGTCAACAGAACAATGATAGTGACAAGAATTGAGACTATTTAATACCTCAAACAATGGGAAAATACTTCTTGAGATCAGTTGTAAGTGGTTTTATATCATGCATGAAACAATAAACTTAAGTAGTTTTAAAAACTGTTGGATAATTCATACACTGTACCAGACAACTCACACAATAAAATTTATTAAATATGAACACAATCATTTTTTTCTAATTTTTTTGCATTCAAAGCAGTGAGACGGCAAAAGACGCAAATAATGCTTTAATAAATTTGGTCTTACAAAGCCTATTAATGTTTTCTTTTGTGCTGTAACCATATAAAATGCATGTATTTTTAATGGTAAAGGACTATAGAACTCAATCAGACTAAAAAAATGGAATTATATTGTTTTCAATGAGTGGTTAAAGGTGGCAGGTACCAGTTTTGGTGTACCAGAACATGTGTCCCACGCAGAAATTTTGTTATAGTTAAGTATTGAGGTATATAATTGCATCATGTGGACTGAAAAAATAAATGAATGTAAATTCTAGGCTATTGTACTACACAAGTAAGTAGTTGCATACACAGGTTGGGGATTTCCTTCACATATAGGTCCAATCAGATGTCAAAATTGTGGTCTCCTCACTTGACGGCATCCAATCACAGTGGGGGAAAAATTCAGTTTTATGTAAACAAAAATATCTTGAGATTTTGATGGTAAGGATAGGTTCGGACAAGGCTCTAATTCACTGAATATCCTTTCTCTCTTGAATTTTGGCTAAAATTCTTGTGGGCTTTTAGCAGGATTTTGCAGGTAAGGATTAGATTGGTATCAGAGCATCACATTTTTTGCCTTATTTGCAATGCATTTATAAATTTTTAAATTTCCATGCTGGACAGACACCCAAATTTATAGGTTTTCTATATATTAACATAAGCACGCACACATCTTAGTTCCTTGAAACCATACATTTTATTTGTATATAAGCTTGAATGAATTTTCAAGAAAATAAAATCATAAATCCATGAAATTCTAAAGATTTATTGTAAAATAACTGGTTTCTGCCACCTCAGTTTATACAGTCACGTTTGTCAGATGTAATGGGATGCTGGAAATTACCATTGATAAACAATACAGGTAAATGTTATCTGTTGCCTCCTTTTTAATATCATAATATGCATAATGGAATAACATTTTTACAGTTTGATATATAAAAATAATACGGTAATTATGATTGTTGATATATAATTTTGTTTCTTAATTTTTTTCCAACAAATTACATATATAAATTCAATTCTAACTTGTAATTACATGTACTGATGAATACTTATATAATAAAAAAGGGGGAGGGTTATGAATTACAGGAAATTTGTCAGCATGATTTTATGACTACAAAAACCTTGTAATGTACATCAGAAATGGACATGTCAATCATCCATTATAAGATATTTACCTGAGGCCCCCAGCAGGGGCTAGATATTACACTACATCATTTTTACTGCCCAAAGATACAAGGTTTAATAATTTGTTTGTAAAAATACATGTAATTAAAATGTTTTTCAAAGAAATAGTTATAAAAGAACATGCATGACTGGGGTTTGATGATGATTGACCTTCAAATGGCCTCCTCTTCCTAATTTGTCATCATTAGTCGTCATAAGAATGATTATCTAGATCATATATACACCTGATTATTTTTAATAATGGCTTCATCAAAATAAGGTAAGAAATATGGTCAAATAATATTATATATGAAAGTTTGAAAAAAAAAAGTATGGACACCTTGTTAAATATTAAGGTTAAGAAGATTTAAACAGCTGTTCAATGTAACTAGAGGCTCTAAAGAGCCTGTGTCGCTCACCTTGGTCTATGTGAATATAAAACAATGGACACAGATGGATTCATGACAAAATTGTGTTTTGGTGATGGTGATGTGTTTGTAGATCTTACTTTACTAATCATCCTTATTGCTGCTTACAATTATCTCTATCTATAACAGTACTTTCTGTGGAAAATGTTATTGAAAATCTTCAAATTTTAAGAAAATTGTTAAAAATTGACTATGAAGGGCAATAACTCCTTAAGGGGTCAATTGACTATTTTGGTCATAGTGACTTATTTTTAGTTTTTACTTTGCTGTACATTATTGCTGTTTACAGTTTATCTCTATCTATAATAATATTCAAGATAACAAAAAAAACAGCAAAATTTCCTAAAAATTACCAATTCAGGGGCAGCAACCTAACAACCAATTATCCGATTCATCTGAAAATTTCAGGGCAGATAGATCTTCACCTGATGAACAATTTCACTCCATGTCAGATTTGCTCTAAATGCTTTGGTTTTTGAGTTATAAGCCAAAAACTGCATTTGACCCCTATGTTCTATTTTTAGCCACGGCGGCCATCTTGGTTGGTTGGCCGGGTCACCGGACACATTTTTAAAACTAGATACCCCAATGATGATTATGGCCAAGTTTGGATTAATTTGTCCCAGTAGTTTCAGAGGAGAAGATTTTTGTAAAAGATAACTAAGATTTACAAAAAATGGTTAAAAATGGACTAAAAAGGGCAATAACTCTTAAAGGGGTCAACTGACCATTTCGGTCACGTTGACTTATTTGTAAATCTTACTTTGCTGAACATTATTGCCTTTTACAGTTTATCTCTATCTATAATAATATTCAAGATAATAACCAAAAACAGCAAAATTTCCTTAAAATTATCAATTCAGGGGCAGCAACCCAACAACGGGTTGTCTGATTCATCTGAAAATTTCAGGGCAGATAGATCTTGACCTGATAAACAATTTTACCCCATGTCAGATTTGCTGTAAATGCTTTGGTTTTTGAGTTATAAGCCAAAAACTGCATTTTACCCCTATGTTCTATTTTTAGCCATGGCGGCCATCTTGGTTGGTTGGCCGGGTCACGCCACACATTTTTAAACTAGATACCCCAATGATGATTGTGGCCAAGTTTGATTTAATTTTGCCCAGTAGTTTCAGAGGAGAAGATTTTTGTAAAAATTAACGACGACGGACGACGACGACGGACGACGGACGCAAAGTGATGGGAAAAGCTCACTTGGCCCTTCGGGCCAGGTGAGCTAAAAACAATTAAAACAAGATACTTTTCAAGGTAACACTTTGTACAAATTAGGCAGTAGTATTTTCCCTAATTGAAATATAAAAACAATGCAATTATATTTCACTTCTTCATTTACTTTTATATGATTTCTACCTGATACAATGTATTTTTTTTATATCTAAAATTATTCCTGACAGGAATCAAGAAATTTGTTTAGGAGATAATCTATTTATGTCCTATTGATAACTGTTATAGAGGTTTCTCACCTAGGCTATTCCTGATGCTCTATATATAATTACCATTAGGGTGTGGTGACTTTTATACAGCTTGTAGGATTTTATACTTTATTCTAATACTGGTAATAAGAGGTAGGTCTCAAGGATCAGGAAATATAAATATTTCAATTTTAAAAAAGATTTTATTCAATTTTACTTAAGCCAACTAAAATTAATAAGTAGATTTTCATCCAAATTTTTGAAGAAAATGGGGCGGGTGGGAGGATTTTATATTTAAATTTTTATTTCTTATGAAACCCTCTTGTGATGTGTTCTTCATATATATGCAAGTTTAATAATAACTTATATCATGAATATACATGTATATGAAATCGTACATAATTTTTCAAATCTTAAATAAAAATCTCTGATTTGCAACCACTGTTCTACATGTAACTGCTGCTTTAGAAACCTATTTTTAGTAAACAGCAAAAACATAGAGAAATGCTCTCTTCAGTTGGACTACCTTCACCAAATTTTTTGTCTTTCTAAACAATGCTTTTTTTTTGTCTCCATAAAAGGAAACAAATATGCATTGGTATGCAACAAAAGAATTACCAGTACAGAATAAAATGAAAACTCAAACAGTTTTGAAAAAAATAGGATTGGTACGTGCTTTTATGAATCTTCTTAAAGATACAAATACAATTTAATATATATGTGAAACATGAACTTAACAAATATCAATATTCTGTAATAAATCAAACAAGTTCGTGCTTGTTCTAATTTATTTAATCCAGTTATGTTTTTTGTACCAATGTATTTCACCATTCTTGTTCTTTGGATATAATTCACAGTCCAAGATTCCTGCCACAAAGTGATTTTATCAATAAAAAAATCACCAGTTTTTTTAATCACAGAAATTTGTGTCATACCGCGATTTGCGCTCTTTGACACAGCGTTTTACTTGTAACCTGATTATTTCATGCCCTTCTCGTAATCATTCTCTATTCTCGGTAAATGATTTTGTTATGAAGAGCTGCAGAATCATTTTAAATTCGAAGAAATACGAACTAGAGGCTCTAAAGAGCCTGTGTCGCTCACCTTGGTCTATGTGCATATTAAACAAAGGACACAAATGGATTCATGACAAAATTGTATTTTGGTGATGGTGATGTGTTTGAAGTTCTTACTTTACTGAACATTCTTGCTTCTTACAATTATATCTATAATGAACTTTGCCCATTAGTAACAGAGAAAAATATTTGGTAAAAATTTACATAAATTTACCAAATTAATGAAAATTGTTAAAAATTGACTATAAAGGGCAATAACTCCTTAAGGGGTCAATTGACCATTTAGGTCATGTGGACTTTTTTGTAGATCTTACTTTGATGAACATTATCGCTGTTTACAGTTTATCGCTATCTATAATAGTATTCAAGATAATAACCAAAAACAGCAAAATTTCTTTAAAAATTACCAATTGGAGGGCAGCAACCCAACAACCGGTTGTCCAATTCATTTGAATATTTCAGGGCAGATATGTATTGACTTGATTAACAATTTAACTCCTTGTCAGATTTCCTCTAAATGATTTGGGTTTCAGAGTTATAAGCAAAAAACTACATGTTACCCCTGTTCTATTTTTAGCCGTGGTGGCCATCTTGGTTGGATGGCCAGGTCATCGGACACATTTTTCAAACAAGGTACCTGAAAGATGATTGTGGCCAAGTTTGAATTAATTTGGCCCAGTAGTTTCAGAGGAGAAGATTTTTGTAAAAGATAACTAAGATTTACGAAAAATGGTTAAAAATTGACTATAAAGGGCAATAACTCCTAAAGGGGTCAACTGACCATTTCGGTCATGTTGACTTATTTGTAAATCTTACTTTGATGAACATTATTGCTGTTTACAGTTTATCTCTATCTATAATAATATTCAAGATAATAACCAAAAACAGCAAAATTTCCTCAAAATTACCAATTCAGGGGCAGCAACCCAACAACAGGTTGACCGATTCATCTGAAAATTTCAGGGCAGATAGATCTTGACCTGATAAACATTTTTACTCATGTCAGATTTCCTCTAAATGTTTTGGTTTTTGAGTTATAAGCCAAAAACTGCATTTTACCCCTATGTTCTATTTTTAGCCTTGGCGGCCATCTTGGTTGGTTGACCGGGTCACGCCACACATTTTTAAAACTAGATACCTCAAAGATGATTGTGGCCAAGTTTGGATTAATTTGGCCCAGTAGTTTCAGAGGAGAAGATTTTTGTAAAAGATTACTTATATTTATGAAAAATGGTTAAAAATTGACTATAAAGGGCAATAACTCCTAAAGGGGTCAACTGACCATTTCGGTCATGTTGACTTATTTGTAAATCTAACTTTGTCGAACATTATTGCTGTTTACAATTTATCTCTATCTATAATAATATTCAAGATAATAACCAAAAACAGCAAAATTTCCTCAAAATGACCAATTCAGGGGCAGCAACCCAACAACGGGTTGACCGATTCATCTGAAAATTTCAGGGCAGATAGATCTTGACCTGATAAACATATTTACCCCATGTCAGATTTCCTCTAAATGCTTTGGTTTTTGAGTTATAAGCCAAAAACTGCATTTTACCCCTATGTTCTATTTTTAGCCGTGGCGGCCATCTTGGTTGGTTGACCGGGTCACGCCACACATTTTTTAAACTAGATACCCCAATGATGATTATGGCCAAGTTTGGTTCAATTTGGCGCAGTAGTTTCAGAGGAGAAGATTTTTGTAAAAGTTAACGACGCCGGACGACGGACGACAGACGACGGACGACGGACGCCGGACGCAAAGTGATGGGAAAAGCTCACTTGGCCCTTCGGGCCAGGTGAGCTAAAAATGAAATTTGAAACAGGAAGTTTTGAAAGAAACAAAATTTTTTGACGGTTACCGGAAACGGAAATGAACAAAATCCGTAAATCGTAAATTTCTAAAAATAAAAAAAATCGGGGCGGGACGATTTCAGAGGGGATGAAAATCTATCAATTAATTTTAATTGGCCTTATATACATCTAAAAGTTAAATGACTACAGATAATATAAATAATTTTAATGAAGCATGAATGGGTTTTGCTTATTTATAGAAGGCGGTGACCTATAGTTGCTATGTTTAGTCTCTGGTTTATGGCTGTCTCATTGGTCTTCTTAATTCAACTTTTAATTTCTATAAGGAAGAAACAATAATGAGCTATTGTTTGAATGGTAAGCATCATATCCTATCTCTCTCTATAACATCAGTATTGTTTTATTTGTTCACAGGAAACAAGCCAGACAAGTACTAGAGGATACAAACAACAGGTAGGTACATTTTACTATCATAATTTGTTGGTTTGTATACATAATCACATTTCAAAAAGTTAACAACAGAAAAGATTAAGTGATACATTGGTTCTCTTTTTTTTCCCAAAAAATATTCTAAACATTTAAAGCAAAAATATTAAAATATATCTGAATAGTTTATTTAATGTTCTACATTGACATAAATGTTAATTTTCCTCCTACATGTCCTATATACATTGATATACATACTACATGTCAGTGTATGTTTTAGATAGATAAGCCAAATCAACAGGTAATGGAAATAAGATGTGGTATGAGTGCCTATGAGACAACTCTCCATCCAAATCAAAATGAGTAAAAAGATCACCATTATAGGTCAACGTACAGCCTATTACATTGAGGCTTGGCTCATACTGAACAGCTATTATGTGCCCTAAAATGTCCAGGGTAAAACAATTAAAACAGGAAAACAAACATTCTTATTTATATGAAAAAAACAAACCCACCTATGAACATAAAGGCCATGCATGGAAACCTTAATATCAATTTAGTATTGTATTAATTGGTATATATATAATATATATATTTTAATAATTTCACATATCCTTATATTTCAGATAACACAATGGGTTGTTGGTACAATCTAAAAAGAAACCTTTGCTTCCAAGTATTTTTATTTCTAGTAATATTTACAGTAGACCTTGCGGATGTTTTAAGTGACTGGTTATTTTTCAACGAAATGCGTCTTCAAGAGAAAGGCTTGGTATTCGGACCAATTGATACAAAACTCCTTTATGTTTTACTTGGATTTTCTTGTGTTGGAGTTTTAACATTTCTAGTGGAGATAGTTAATTTTGGAAGACATATATTTCGACCGGATGAGAAAGACTGGCTAGATGTAGACTATCTGTCAACTTTCGTTGTTTGGGTGGAGGAAATACCCCAAATATCAATCAGCGTCATTATAGCCGCTTGCCGTGAGGAAGGTGTCAGTGTATATCAAATTTCGAAAGCATCGGTCGTGATCATTGGGTGTTTTGCAAGGTTATTAATAGGTTTGATACGATACTGTCTACGTAGAAGACGAGGACAATATAGAAACAAACAATCGTTTAAATGTTGTTCTGGAATACTTCTCTTTGGATTAGTTTTATCCGTGTTAGGCTCGTCTCTAGTTTTCATTTTTTCTCATATATTAAAGGATGGTGACAAAATTTCATTTCAAAAACCTAAAGAATTTATTTTAACGAAGCGTGATACCACCAAGTATTTCCCACACGTAGGAGTATTCCTCAACAGTAACGAACTGAGAAACGGGATAGATCAAACTTATAAGCAGGATGAATGGATAAAACTCATGGATCTTACGGACTTAGAAAAAAGTCCACAGCCTGTGCAAAAAATAAAATTCACTAAGAACGGAAACATGAAAATGAAAATTGTAACATCGTCGACACAAAATTTGGGAACACTTAAATCACAGAAACTTCGAACGGAATGTTATAACGAAACAAATGGCTGGTTTGTATCAAACTCCACAGAGTGTTCTAAGTTATTCACGGCCGCTGATGTTACATCAGAATTTGTGATTTACTACAACTTTAAACCACAGTCATCACATAGGATGTTTGGTGACGTCACTTACAATACCAGATACACGTCCACTGGAGAGTGCTACAACGAACCTAATGTAAACAATACACGATTATATTTAGAATATTTCAAAGCCACGCCTCAAACTGAGGATCGATTTCACTTACTTTTGCCAAATGGAAATGTTTTCAAAACTTTATTCAAATTTTACACATCAGAGAATTTGATTCCAATAAAACAAGCCTGGATGACTGGATTTCTGGGATGTGAGAGCTCAGGCAGTGAAGCTCCACATTGGGACAAGTCTATACAAATCAAATGTTTCAATACTTAGTATTCAAGCTGACTAAAGTGAACTTTTCAAAGGAAATCCACAATATTAACTATAAGGACAAACCAGAGTTATCTCTCTTACAAGGAAATATATTTTTTTATGTGAGGCAGTTTTTACAATTTTTATAATAAATTATGATTTTAAATAAATTATTTTATTTTTTCTTGACTGTGTTAAAGGGAAATCACACTATTGTTTATACGCATCGCTCTCGGCGCCGCTATAGTGTCGTGGCCGTATTATGACGTCGCCGTTTTCGATTCCGTCGCAGTGGTTGCTAATTTCTAAAATGGCGGCCCGCTCGAAGGGATGTTTCACTAAAGCAGAAGAAAGCAAACCACGTTTTGATTTAAGTGCAACAATGAAAATGCTACTTGAAATGGACACAATCACAATGTATGGCAACAAAAGTAGCCGATAGTGGTCTTGATATGAATTACCGTCCGCTCAACTCATTTTTGTATAAAAAAGAACAAAAAACCTTTAAGTTTACTGAAAAGTTTATATAATTTCAAATAAAATATTTATTGATCTCGCAGATTTCTTAGTTGTATGAAAAAATATTGTAAAACAAAAGAGATATTAAAACTTTTTGTCGATCAGTTCAATATAATCAACACGTTAAATGGCGAATATGAAATCCGTCTGGTCAATTTTTTTTTTTGCTGAAAAACAATTTGTTTTACTATAAAGTTTTAAATTTTCATATAAGATAACTATTAATCTCGCAGATGTCTTAGTGGTATGAAAAAATATTGTAAATCAAAAGAGATATTAACACTTTTTGTCGATCAGTTCAATATATGTAAAGCGTACATAGAGTGAAATCCGTCCGGTCAATTTTTTTTTGCTTAAAAAATATTTTTTATTAGATTTTCATAAAAAATAGTCTTGTATCTCTAAGGTATTCAAATATTAAAATAATCTATCAAATAACAAGAAAGTTCCGGTGAATATCCTGTCACAAATGGGCAACCGTCCTGTCATTAGTGTAACCCAGCTGTTGGCAGCGTATCGTCGCGATGCGGTATGTGGGATTCAGCGTATATTTTCCGGAAAAAAATAATATATTATTACCAAGAGAAACAGCACGTTAGCGTACAGCTTCCAGAACTTGTAGTTTTCTGTCCAGCATAGGGACGTAAACAAGAACAAGGAGTTTCTGTCGACTGTAAGTTTTCTCATGTCACACGAAACGTCATTATTATATAGTCTTCTATACTACATGTATAAACAATTCATCAAAACTTAATTTCACATTTGTATTTATCCGGCTCAGCCTGTTGGGTTATACAAAGCAGGGTCAAAATTCATAAGTCAATATGTTCTAGTTCTGAATATGTATTTAACTTGCCACTGGCCGTTAATGTGTAAAGTATTTGAAATATTATTTATTTCACATGTGACGACAGAAATTATCCAAGTGTCTTCCATCTTTCCTAAAACATTCCTTTGGTATCTTACGTCTCTCTTTCCCTCTATTTTTTTCTTTATCTTTTGGGGAGGTGGAGCACAAATACATGAACAAGAGTTATTTGTATAGAGTAATCATATATTTGTTGAAATATCAAACGTTCTTTAAGAATAACGCCCCATTTAAAAATCACTGTAAGAAGCATACAAAATTTTACATCAGTTGCTTGCTGTCGAAATCAATGAAAATTTAGCACCGTATTATATATAAATCATACTCGATCTTTCTTTAATGCTTTGTAAAGGCTTACATAATTTAAGCACCAAAAAAAATATATGTTGTTGTATTTCTTTAAACTGTAGCTACATGCAGCAAACTGTACGACCAGCAGATTAAAACATACGACCGCTAGACGTCATAGCAATATGGGAATATCAAACACTATGTCTAGTTATTTTGGTCCTATTGATGACCACAACAACAAATGTTTCACACTATATATTTGGCTTTACAAGTCACCGACAAGAGAATTATTTAACACACAAATACATGTATGTATGTAGAGTAACATATCTTTCAGAGTGCTAAACTGTAACCATCACACCAGGGTCCGTCTTGTAAAAGAGTATTCAACTCATATAGAAAAATGTGTTTGTGCTGAATTTCGTGTAATATTTGCCACTGAAATATATGCAAAAATAAGAAAAAGACGGTGAAAAAACAAAGCAGAAACTAGTAGTTCAGATGTAGGTTTGGTTCAGATCTCTCAATGTGATCACTTGCCTTTCAAAAAACAGTGACATATAGAGATTGTCGGAATCCGATCATGACTGAAAAGGACAACAACTTTTGTCGAGCCTTCGACTTTAGTCGAAAAAGGGAGACATAGCGATCCTACATTCTGTCGACGTCGGCGTCCACAAATATTCACTCTGTGGTTAAAGTTTTTGAAACTATTCTGGATTTCTACCAAACTTGGACAGAAGCTTGTTTATAATCATAAGATAGTATCCAGAAGTAAATTTTGAAAAAAGAATATCCATTTTTTCCGTATTTTACTTATAAATAGACTTAGGTTTTCTACCGGGATACAATACATTGACTTTGTGGTTAAAGTTTTTTTTTTAATTTTAATAATATTCTATTCTGGATTTGTACCAAACTTGGACTGAAGCTTGTTTATGATTAAAAGCTAGTATCTAGGATGAAATTTTGTTAAAATTTGTACCTGTTTATCCGTATTTTACTTATAAAATGACCTTAGTTTTTCTTCCAGTTAATATTACATACAGTCTACAGTTAAAGTTTTTAAAAAAACATTTATTAGATTCATAAACTGTCCTTAATTTTTACCAATCTTGGACAGAAGCTTTTTACAATGAAAAGATAGTATCGAACGGAATATTCTTACTGTTTTTTTCCCCTCATTTTTGTTGAGGGATTAACAGCATAAGAAGGCGAGACACTGGGTTCCGCGGAACCCTTACAATTTTTTTAAATACAAAGGCAGCTGATTTTCTCTTGATACCTTGGTTCTTTAAAAATAATGGCCAACATGATATATCAGAGTGCTGAAAATGGCACACACAATTAATCAGTTATTTTCAAATTACCTATCATCCATATTGGGAAACAAAAGTATATATGCCATATTGAAACATAAATGTGATAAAAGAATATACCTTCAAAGAAAAAGAGGTGCACCAACAGAAAATAGAATCTGCAATCTTTCTCTAATTTCATCGGATATACGATAATACAATACTAATTTATTAACATCTCACCATCAATAATATTGGATCTCAAAATTTTAACTCTTACCAAAATTTCTCATACTATCTCACAGTAATACTATAACTTGGAAGTTCTAAGCGGAACTCGAGCTTTATCTAGAACTCTTACTCGCGTTAATATGCGAACTCAAAATGATATTCGAACTTCAACTCAAAATCTAACTGGAACTCGAACTCATTAAAATGTCTACAAATGTCATCAACACTTCACTTGTCAACTGATAAAAAAACTAGAGTTAGATAAAATATATCAACTTTTCCCCAGAAACACGGAAAGATGTACATGTAACAGAACAAGAAAAAAACTAGTTCCGTTTATTTTAAGTTAAAAGATTTATTTATTACATATCAACTGGGAACATTATATGTTCCTGATATCAATATAACGATGTGTCTTTTATTGTCAATCTGTATTAGCACTGAACTATCAGATGCAATTGTATTTCTCATAACGTACCAAGGTTGTGCGAAAAAACGAACGGAAATATCATATATAAGTAAAACATAAAGCTTTCATACCCAGGCGATGAACACTGAACATATTATGTACAATGAACACGAAACGATGTATGAAAAATGGGTGCGGGATGATAGAACTCAGACAAAAAATTGGTTTCCACAGTTCGAATAACTGACTTATGAAGCGTTGTGTAATTACGGAAATGTTAACCATTTTTTAATTCCTTACGAAAATAGTTTTATTAACGTTTTGAGTTTATGGCATTTTAAACACGGCATTTCAGGTTTTATCTACACGGTGCGAATGGACAAGCTCGTGAAATTATTCTGTCTGCAGTCTAAAAGGAACGTATTACTTTTTAGCACGGATACCTTCGGTCTTCTGAGATAAAAGATTCTTTACCTGGAAGCCGAAACTTATTTGCATAATACGGCATCATCAGAGACAAACATTCGTTTTTTCCCATACAACAAATGCAATTATGAAATACTAAAGATGACTTCAACTTTGACAATTACTTTACAATCAAATTTTACTGTATCTATATTTAACGATTCGATAGATTGATAAAAATATTAATGAATAATCAAAATACCTAAAATAAATGTTCAATCATGATATAGTTATTATATTTTAATTCAGCACAAGCGTTGCAAGAAATGCTGTTATGCCAGCAACGTCGTTCTATAACGTTAACAGAAAAGTTTATAGTTCCCGCCAAAATTCGACGATAAGATTATTTCCGTTTTAACGGATTTAAAACATCGGTGACCCCCCTTTTTTATTTATGCTTTTAAAATCTTCCCTGAAGCTGCAATTTATGCATAAGTTTGAAGGGAAAAACATTAGTAGCTATTTTATTTCTAGAAAAATCTATTATAAATAGCAATTAAAAATGGCGGGAAATGTCCAAAGGCCTCCAAAAATAAGGAAACAGAGACAATTAAATGTGTTTAAGGTACAAATAACATTTGACTGTATTTGATATTCCAGTTTAAAATCGGTTTTCAATAATTTTGCCATTTTACAGCAATTTAAAGCACTATTTCTATATTTTGGTATAACGCGATTCTTTAAGTTTTGATGACGTCATATCTCGAAAACAACATCGGTGACCCCAAAAAATTTTCCGCCTAAAATATCGTAATAAGTATGATCTGTCTACATGCAAAATTTCAATGAATTATTATTAGTAGTATAAATAGTGTGATTTCCCTTTAAATGAGATACTGATGTATGAAAATTGTTATAAAATTGAGAATGGAAATGGGGAATATGTCAAAGACACAACATGACCAAAGAGCAGATAACAGTCATAAGCCACCAATGAGTCTTCAACGCATGCATTCCACATATATTGACTTGTGTGCACAGGAAAACTACTAAACACTTTTTTTTAATTCCTGTATATCTGTTTACATCTGTTCTGTCAAAAAATTATTGATTTAAATTTTGTAGATTACAACTAGCTTTAGGCAACTGACATATCATTAACAGTTACTGTCCTACTGATGATAAAAATAATTTTGAAATATATCTTTAGTTTTACATCAGGAAAACATTAGAAATGAGAATTATACAGGCTTAGGGGTTCCCAAACATTGAAATAAAAAGAATATACATATCATTGAAAGAAATCTGTGAATATTTTGAAACATGATGCAGGAGATAAATTTTTGATGATTTTATTTCTTTAACTCTAGAGCAACTATTCTAAAAACCTTCAATAAAAAATATGCACATTGTTTTAAACTTAATTTTATGCATCTCTGTATAAAATTTTCAGTGAAGATATGAATTCATTATCATTCATGGAATACACATTTTTGAAGGCTGTAAAGTGACCTATAGTTGTCAATTTTTTTGTTATTTGGTCTCTTGTGGAAAGTATAATCGTCTCATTAGAAGTCATACCGCATCTTCTTTTTTTACATTATAGTGGATTTTGAAGGTATTTTAAAAGGTGAGCAAAAATTTTCAGTTTTCATTGACAACTTTCCAAAGGTTTGTATGTAGAATTAGTCAAAATAATGAAATTAAGTATTCAAGGAATAAACAATTTTCCAAGTACAGTAGCCTATTTATACATATCAATTTCATTATTGACCGTGAGATCTATTTACACTGGTTCTTTTCCTAAGGAGAGAAATAAATGTTCCTCGTCACTGAAGAGCAAATGGAAGGAACAAATTCATATATTTAATCTGCATGCTTTAAAATCTTTAACCATGACTTGATTAGGGAGGGTAGGAGGGGTCCTGATCCCGAAATTCCGGGCTTAAAAATACGAAATCCCGAAATCCCGGGCTTAAAAAAACGAAATCCTGAGGTCCCGAGATCGAAAAAAAGAACTCCCGGATCCCGAAAGGGTCAATCCCGAAATCCCGAGCTTAAAAACACCCGATCCCGGAGTCCCGATAAAGGTCCTATCCCCCCTCATAACTAGTAACTATAACAACATAAGGAACAATTTCCACAATACCAGGTTCACAATCATGTACAATCTTAAAATGTATAGGGATCTGGGTTGAAACTGTAGGAGTTGATAACACAAAACTTTTAAACTATTTCATCAATTTTGCTGAAAAGACTTTATTCCTGAAATCTGGAAAAATTTGTAAGGGTTCCCATAACCCAGTGTCTCGCCTACGTTTGCTGTTAATCGCAGACTCAACAAAAATGAGGAAAAACATCAATAAAAATTTCCCTCTCGATACTGTCTTTTGATTGAAAGAAGCTTCCAAGTTTGGTAAAAAATCCAGGATAGTTTATGAATCTAATAAATGTTTTATAAACTTTAACTGCAGACTGTATGTAATGTTAACTGAATAATATCTCATGATCAGAAACAAGCTTTTGTCTAAGTTTGGTAGAAATCCAGGATAGTTTAAGAACATTATAAAAATTTTAAAAACTTAAACCACAGAGTGAATGTTTTGTTTCTGGCAAAAAAACTAAGTCCATTTATAAGTAAAATACGGAAAAGTGGAAATTTTTTTTACAAAATTTTCCTCTTGATACTATCTTATGATCATAAACAAGCTTCTGTCCAAGTTTGGTACAAATCAAGGATAGTTTATGAAAGATATCAAAATTTTAAAAACTTTAACCACAGAGTGAATGTAATGTTTCCTCGCAGAAAAACTAAGTCCATTTATAAGTAAGATATACGGAAAAGTGGAAATTTATTTTACAAAATTTTCTTCTTGATACTATCTTATGATCATAAACAAGCTTCTGTCCAAGTTTGGTACAAATCAAGGATAGTTTATGAAAGATATCAAAATTTTAAAAACTTTAACCACAGAGTGAATGTAATGTTTCCTCGCAGAAAAACTAAGTCCATTTATAAGTAAGATATACGGAAAAGTGGAAATTTATTTTACAAAATTTTCTTCTTGATACTTTCTTATGATCATAAACAAGCTTCTCTCCAAGTTTGGTAGAAATTCAGTATAGTTTAAGAAAGTTATTAAAATTCCAAAAACTTTAACCACAGAGTGAATATTTGTGGACGCCACCGACGATGACGACGGAATGTAGGATCGCTTAGTCTCGCTATTTCGACTAAAGTCGAAGGCTCGACAAATATCAGAAACAAATCCTTCAAAATAAAAATACCAGTGTTTTGAAATTGCAAAACATTTTGTTTAAAATTTAATATTTAGGTAAGCTTCTATCATTTTATGGAACTTTTTGATCATTTATTTAATAAACTGTTACATAGATAATACAGATAATACCACTGCATTGTGTGAGGTGTCAAGGTAAAATTGAAATTTTCAATATATGAATTGTAACATTTAACTATTGGGATAAATGCCATACCTCATAAGATAAAGAGGCAGGTTCTTTATATGGGGAATTAATGTTTGTGTTCTACAACAAAATAAATGAAAAATACATTTGGTGAAAAGGTACATGAAGTATTGCACTTGCATATCAATGCAAAACCCATACATCAAATTCTTAATCCAAATAAAAATATGTCAAATGTTTAACAACCATCTTGGCGACAGAAGAATTTAAAGGAAATAAATCTATGTCGGCTAAGACCTGGTTTATATTGGAAGTTTATCAGTTCAATATTTTGATCACAACAGTAGAAGTCACCACTGACAATATAACCTTAAGATGATCTATATATCTGGAACTTATCTTAGTATACACCAAAAGTCAGGTAAGAAAAGTAGTTTGAATTTTTTTGTTTTTCTTTCCTGATAATAAAAAAAAATTATTTGTCTTGATTATCATAATAACTATTTGCATTGAAAAAAACTATGTAAGATGATAAAATTAAGAGAAAAACACATTTTAAACAATTACATGAAACAACAATTTTTTTAAGACGGAGTGTTCCTTTAACTGTTTGCAGAAACACTCTCTGCTAGAATGGTTTCTATAATTGATTCATTTATTTCTGTTTGCCAGTGCCAAATATTTCATGCACATATTTGACATTATTTTTGTGCAGTCAACCTTTAAAATAATGCATGATCAATGAATAAATATGAGGGGCTGTTTTTGATATTAAAATTCAAAAAGTAAACAAACACTGCTTAGTCTGTTAAACAATGCAAAGTTCGTCATATCACAAAGCTCTGAAAAATCTCCTTGCATCCTGCATTCTTGGTCATCTAACATGTCTAAATGGAAATGATTGACCCTTGAACTGCTGTACTTGAAGTACTTATAATTCAAACTAATTTCCTACAGTTCTAGTTTTAAATTAGTTTATAGGTGTATTGATTTATAAAAAATAATGATAACAACAAACAAAAATGTTTGTTATACAAATAAAGCTTATCATACAAAATAATATCACTGATAAAGTCCAAAAATAGATCTGTTGCCCACTAGGAATAATGGAGCTTTACCCACGGTAAAACAGTTTTTTATTTATTATTTTTTTAAAGTTTTTTTAAGTTGATAATAAGTCAAAAATATATATGTTTTTTACTTTGACATCAATTCTTTTTCATGAAGGGCTTTATTTCAATGATATAATATTTATGTGATAATAAGAAAACTATTCCTCCCTAATTCTACGATATTTAATTTTACATAAAATATTTTAAATTTTCACTGGAAATCTATCATTATGTCTTATATATTTTCTTCTCGTTTCCACAGTAATGTTTTAAGGTGCCATAATAAGTAATTAACATGTTTTAATTATTTTCTTATTTCTTTATTCTATAGTTTCAATAAAAATATTTCTGTAAAAAAAACCACAGCAATTAAAACCATTATTGTTTACCTTCCAGTCTACCAGATGACACAATGCCTACAAAAATAGCCGTAGAGGAGGCTCCAGCAGAGATGACAGAGCCAGAAAGGAAGTCTTCTATTACGGAGCCTGACAGGAAGTCTTCAAATGGGAAACCTGAGAAGTTTGAACAAGCTAACCCAGAGACAGAAGCAATAGAGAAATGTTGCCCATGTGTACATACAGTCCGACATAAAATGTGGTTTAAGTGTTTTGTTTTCCTGATAGTTTTTGGATTAGACGCTACAGATTTAATCTGTGACTGGTTGTTATTTAGAGATGTCTTTCTGACAGAAGAGGGTTTAGTTTATGGGCCTCCAGAACCAGCAATAACATGGTCCCTTCTTGCTTTTTCTATTCTCGGAACATTTACTTTCATTTTTGAAATTTCAAATTTGTGGTGGGAAGTTTTCCGTGAAAATCCATGGATAGATTCAGATATGGCATCGGCCATTACAATCTGGGTTGAGGATGTTCCACAGATAGCTCTGAACGTTGCCATTGTCGTCTGCCGTGAGGAAGCTATAAGTTACCTACAGCTCGTCAAGGCAAGCGTTATGATTTTTGGAATATGTATCCGTATAATTGTATCTTTAGTTCGTTACTGCAGTAAGAGCAATCTAGCTAAAACCAAAGAAAAAACAAAATGGGCGAGAACACACGTTGCATACAGAGTATTCATTATGTTTGGTCTTATTCTAATTTTTGCGGGATCTGTGACTGTTTTCTTTTGTACACAGTTTGAAAGAAGTTTGGATGGGGACATTAAATTCAATATTCCACGTACACTTTTTGAGGGGAAGTACGACGATGAAAGATACTTTGATAATGTCAGCATGTATTTTAATCACCCAGTCATTGATTTTGAAAGCAGCATAGAAAAAGCTAACTGGGTCCGTCTCATTACTTTATATGATGTACGAGAAAAAGAATCTGAAATTTTTAAAATTGAATATGATGAAATTACAAAAACAAAGTTAATAATCTGGCAGACAGGAAGTTCTCAAAGCTTAGTTGCAAAAGAGTGCTACACAATGGACAAAACAGCGAAAACTGTTACACGTAACACTGGGGCATGTAATTCCAATTTTATCACTGGAAATAGAGTGAAATTCATCTTCAAATTCACTTTCATCAAACCAAATGTTCCAAATCTAATTTTTGGGGACATCAAATTTAACACAAAGGTTAACGAGACAAACAAAGCTTGCCATGACCCTGATATCAGCATATTTGATGATATAAGGAACCGAAAAGTTGGTGCCGTGACCCATCCAGTGATTCATTATTATAGAACGCAATCAACGGCTTCTCAAGACCATCATACAATCTGGACTACTGGACAATTAGCACGATTTTTCAGAGTTAAATCAGATTTAATTGATATCACAACAGTTTGGAAGACAGGATTTGGATATTGTGAAAGTTCTGGTAGTTTAGCACCCCATCACAAGACAGATATAAGAGTAGACTGTGATTCATAAACATAATGTGTATTATCTTTACATTAATGTTAAAATAAATCACTTTTCATACGGAAAAATTTCCTGCGAATAGAAGGAAATAAAAGTAGGGTAAGGGTCAGTGCACGGCAAACCAACAACATATTAATGATAAATCACCCGATAACTTAAAGTAAACAAACAAGAAGTGAACTTTTAAAAAATATATAAATAAATACACAGTACCAGAAAAGAAATCTAAAAGTAAACTTATTGGATGTCTAGATATCTATTTATATGAAATGAGTGTTGTTTTGTTGCTGATTTTTTGACTACTAGTAACCCACATCTCCTTTTATCCATACATGTTGGAAAAGTTTGTGTGCAATAAAATTGAGAATCAAAAGAGAATGCGTCAGAGACTACAACCTGATCAAAGTGCAGAAAACACACAAATCCCACACCCGGAGGTATTCTTCAGCTGGCCCCTAAACAAAAATGTGTACTAGTTCAGTGAAAATGAACATAATTCTAAACTCAAAATCATATAAATGAAAAACAAAATAAAGATCATACAAAACAAACAATGGTCATAGGCTTCTAACCTGGGACAGGCACAAAAATGTGGTGCGGTTAAACATGATAAGTTAGATCTCAACCCTCAATATATATATATATGCAAAACTATGAACCACAACAGTTTGTGTAGTGCATAAAATTCTGTAGCAAGAATGTTAAATATAACTTGATAAATTTTAATTTTGGTTTGCTAAGATTGCGAAAGTATAGAACCAAATCGGTTTATTTACTTCAATCATTATCATCCATTTGGCTTTTTAATGAGGGCCTGAGTCCCCCATTTAAATAATAGGCATCATCAGTTTGTTAATTAATGAATAATTAATTTGTAATCTAGATCTCAGCCATTAAGTAATATCAGGATTGAATTCAGCCAAATTAGTAAATAAAAGCGTGTGCACATAGTGTGTTTTGGTGTGTACAGAGTAAACATGTATCTTACATTTTAAACACATTTCAATTTATTTCTGTTTTTTGTTAATATTGAGTATAATGTGTGGAAAATAAATATATTGAAGAAGTACATTTTTGGCTATGAATGATGTGCGTGGACATAGTGGATGATAATTCACTATTTTTATTCTGACCTAAAAAAACATTATTGCATACATGTTAAGTTTAGTGTTATCATATAAGTATTTACATGTATTTAAAGAATTTCAATATATCTGATAAAAAGACAACACACATTCAAATTAAACATCAGAACATTAAATCAATTCTTTACAGAAAACCTGTCATGATCAATGGTTTTCAAATATTGGATCATAAAACAATTTAAATGTTACCAAGGTTCATATCAGTGAAATCATTTCTAAAATAGTTTCAACACAAAAACTATGGGTGTTATTATTTATGATATTGAAGTTCTACAAAACTTCAAAGAACATAGATTTAACCTTATGTATAATCCAATATTATCCAAGCCTAATTTATTATTGGAGATAATGAAGAAAAACTTATATCACAAACAAAGTGTTACTTATTTAAACCATAGTCATTTTACTTATATATATAGAAATTCTGAAAGGGGCCATACTTTATACATATTATATTAGTACAGTGAATAATACATTTATAAGGCGGATTGACCACTGGGATATGTAATGTTCTCTTATTTTTGTGCTATTTTCATTTTTCTTGACTGGTGTGAGAAAAATATTTCTCCTCACTAGTGAAATATTTGTTCTCAGCAAATGATTAGTCCAAATTTGATTATGACGTCAAAATGTTTTGTTTTCTTCTAAATTCTCCTATTGTGACGTCATGAAAAAAGGCAACCATGCCTGATGGTGTCGCATTTAAAGAACACAAGTTTCTGAAAATCTTTGAAAACCAAGGATAATCAAAGAGCTGAAGAGCTCTGAGGGAAAAGACGGCCATTGTTTCAATTTTTAGGGGGTATCTTTTGATAGTCTACATACAAAGAATGAGCAAAAGAACAGCTAGAACATATAGAAAGGCTAACAATAATGAAACTAATTGTTGTTTATTGTTATTTCATTTCCTTAGTCAAGAATTCATCATAGAGACAATTTGGACCAATGAGATCTGCACCTTCTAAATCAAAACATTTGATTAAAGTTGGGAGTTAATTATCTAAAATTCAATTGAATTTAACAACTACTACAATATATTTAAGAATTTTAATTATGTACAACTGAACAGCAGGCTAAGACCATTCTCAATTTTTTGTGACAGTATTCTCAAGAAAGTGAGGACTGAAAAATCTATTCAGTTTTAATTTTCCATTGATAAAGTTCCCAGTTACAACTCTCATCACAGGGATACATGTACTTATAAAATCAAATATGATTGATATAAGCTGTGTGAAGTTTGTTTCAAGATCCCACATTTTGATATATCTGTAAAATTCATGAATAAATAGCTTTAAACTACAAAAAGCAATATTTAAAAAAAAATGAAAAAAAAAATGACCACTACAATAATTGTGTTGGTACGCAAAATTATTTTTTAATTGATGACTACTTATCATATATATATACTTAATGTGACATTTTTATTGCTCAGATACCTTAACTTTCATTTTAGTGGGTAATTACTCATCAATTGAGGTGCTCCGTAATTGGAGAAAGATTCTAAAAACATAACTTTACAGAAAGAATGAAAACTGCAGTTGCTCTCCCCAATCTCAATAGGTATAAACTACAAAAAGCAACATTATATTTTTTTTTATTTTTTTTTATATAGAAGACTACTTATCATCTACTAAATGTCACATTTTAAGTGTTCAGAAACATTAACTTTGATTTTAGTGTATAATTACTCATCAATGGAGGTGCTCCTGAATTGGAGAAAGATTCTAAAAACAGAACTTTACAGAAACAATGAAAACTGTCGTTTCTCTCCCCAATCTCATGTATCCCCATTGACATTGTTTACCGCGAAAGTTGACCTACAAATTATCTGATTATAGCCTCAGATTAAAGCATTGCATGTTGGTGTGTGAATGATCTACACTACAGAAAACATCATTAGGTTTACATTTAACAAATACGGATTTTAAATTAGTATATAAATACTGTGAATGATTTTTATAATGAATAAAGGATATCCCTGTGTGGCATTCCAACAATGACGTCACTAGGTTATATATATTTAGAATATTTCGTAATACTGATTTTTCCGGACTGTAAAAGAAACGTATATAGTGTAAGGGAAAGCTCAATATACGATAATTTCACGAGAAACAGAAGGGAAATGTGTAAAAAATGTATTTAAAGTCAATCTGTTCTCCTTGTCATTAATTTCAGTATGACATTTTGAGGGGGTTTCCAAACTATCAAAACAAAATGATTGACGTGAGGGAATGATACTCTGGCCAACCCCATTAGGGAATTGACGGCTTGAAGCCGTCTTTCCCCAAAAATCATAAGAGAAATAAATTCAGACACTATAACTTGTGTATTATGATATTTCTCCACTCTCAACAGTTAAATTTTAATTATCTAAAAAGCTCTGCAAGCCTCACGCTTTAAATAATAAAATTTAACTGTGTTGAGTGGAGAAATATCGTAATACACTTGTTGCAGTGTAGGAATCTATATTTCTCAGTCATCATGGTCATAACAATATGTCCAGCTTATTATCACCTTATGTATCGTATCTTAAAATTAAAAATACATAAAACTGAGAAAAATCTGCCTTAGGAAGTCAGTGGGTCCTCCTTGTGAATATTTCTGGATCTGCTACTGCATACATCAATGAGACAACAACCAAACAAAACAAATCATTAAAAAAATCAGGGGACAACAAAAGACATGAAAAAAACAAAAAGAGTTTATTATCAATGTACAAAATGGAATATAAGAAATGGGTGAATAAGGGTTGTATGTGAACAAATACAATGAATGATTGCTGTTGTTTGTTTTACAAATATAAAATGTTGACACGTAGATACTTCCTGTTTTTATAATTTTGATAGTAAAATGTAAATCAGGCCAAAAAAAGAGACGATAAAAATTGGTGAGACATACATTAAAACAAGGAAAACAGGCAAAACATTCAAGGTCATTGAGCCATGATTAAGGACAGAGGGTCAAAAAACCTCTATAGAAATGAGATATGCCAATGCTTATAAAACTGCATATAAAATATCATTGACTGTTCATAAGTGGCACCCTTTTAACAAATCTTAACACACATGCATTTAAACTTATAATCTATGCAAGAGTTTTAAAGTCAATACTCCATGATGATAGGGTTGGAACATATTATCTCCATATAATCTTCATGGAAATGAGACTTGTAAAAGCTTATACAACTGCAAACTAGATATCATTGCCTTAACATTAATATTAGTGTCTAATAATCGTGAATGGTTGTATAATTTCATCATTTCCACACCCCTGTTCATGATAGTTGGATCCAATTTTTCAAATATTTTCCTTAGCACTTTTAGACATGAATTATGCTCCTGTTCTCATAACATAGTCTGAACTTAGTGCTAAAATATTCACCCAGTGGCCTTAACCTTTAACCCCGACACTTACCTGTATCTGTGACCTCTTGATGTACAACTGTAGCTTTGGCTGGGTCAAATGCTCCTGTTCTCATAGTCTGTACTTAGTGCTAAAATATTCACCCAGTGGCCATGACCTTTAACCCTGACACTTACCTGTATCTGTGACCTCCTGGTGTACAACTGTAGCTTTGGCTGGGTCAAATGCTCCTGTTCTCATTACATAGTCTGTACTTAATGCTAAAATATTCACCCAGTGGCCATGACCTTGTAAAGTCCGACAAAGTACACCCTGTAAATATATTCAATATTCAGTTTACATGTCTACATGTTTTAAGGAATAAAAATTTTGAAAATTAAATTACAGTATTAAATTTAATTTTAACTTTCTTTCATATTAATTATGTATGTTTACATCTGAATTTTTTCAAGGTCAAAGTAAATAGTCAAATACATCATGCAATATGAATCACACTCTAACTTGAAGGTCAACACCAACACATACACAACCAATAAACTATCAGTTACTGTGGAACCGGTATATCAGGCCTCTACAATAACTTTTTTTTTAACTTGTCCTGTAGGACAAGTACTTACCAAAATGAACTTGTCCGAATGGAATTTTACTTGTCCAAAAAATAATTGTGAACTTTTTTTTTCTTTTAAAAATATAGTTAATTTTTATGTTAATGGCTTGCACAAAGTGAAATAAAAGAATATAACAGTTATAGTTTATATATTTATTATCTAGTGACATCCTAGTCAAAAATGGCTACTGCATTTAGTCAAAAGGGTTCTAATTATCTAGTTGTCATCAATGTCATCATCAGAGTGAGTCTGTTCCATGTCAGGATCTGGTAGTGCTCTCAATCCTCTAAACTCATGAGGGTTGAAGCTTGGTCTTTTCTGTCTTCCACTTGACCACCAGTGATTGAAGACTGAGTTTGTGAGCAACTAATGTATCTTTTCTGAAAGCACTTGTTCCTATGAACATAGTGCAATTTCTATCTGCTAAATCAGGATAGTTGTTACACGTTTGGCATATCATAGATTTTGATTTTGACTCGTCAACCTTCCCGGCCATCATCGTCCGTATGAACAGCATTTTTTAACCAAAGGAATTCCTCTTCCCAGCTCGGTAAATACGTCCTCTGTCTTTTAAGCTCGTATTCTTTCTTCCTTTCTTAATACCCTTCTTCGTCTTTTGTTTTTTTCTTTTCCCCAGATGCAGTGAAACCAAATTTTGTTAAGGTAAGTCCATGATTGTATCGAAGGGGTTTGTTTATAAAATGTTCGTCTCGGACAATATTGTTATTTTAATCTCAAAGCTGAGTTCCGTATCTTTAAAGCGCATTACTGATAAAGTTTCTCCACTGGAGGTTGTTCTAAATGATCGGAGGAAGATTCAGTAGTAAGAGTGTCGATGACTGGTTTACGTTTACAGAATGTGTTTTTTCTATGCCGAAGTATATGACAAGACAACAGTTTAAATTTATTATCGATTGATTTTGTAATCTTATAACAGGTCAAATTAAATAACATTTTTAAAACCTTATTGATTAACGAATTTCGTTTGATCATCAGAGTGGGATTTAAATTATTTTCTACAGATTATTTTACTTGTCCCATCGGACAAGCTCTACTGGGGTTTTACTTGTCCGCCCCTTTTTACCTCTGGTAGCGGACAATCGGACAAGCGTTAATGTCGAGCCCTGTATATCATGTGCCATGATGTGGCTTTTAAAGTCCTATTCTAAAATCCAATTATAATGTTGGTAATTGTAGAGGAAACTGTAAGTAGCTGCGTATTTATCATGTTTATGATACCTGTTATTAGTATTCTGTAATTAGGGAAGTGATGATTGCTGAACATGAAAATACATCACATTTTATGACATGCATACATGAAGCTAGATACCAAATTTCAGGAAATTTTAATTCCTGTAAATATGAAGTTGATTAGCCATGAATGTGAAAAGGCATACTATGATATATACCTCACATAAACCTCCTAGACCAGGGACAGATCGAAGGACAAAAACAGATGGACAAAGGTAAACCAGTGTGCCATCCTTCCTTTTGATCCAAAGGTTGTACATGACATAACCTGTCTCTTGATGCTTCCATCAAAGTAAATATAATTGAAGCAAACTGACGAGGTTTCTAGTATGTTTCATATATTTATTGTTTAAATTCATATTTACTCACATCCTCAGCTCTCCAGACTTTAACTGTTCTGTCTTGTGATGCTGTGTATAATAAATTAGTCCCTCCCCACTTCACACATGTGACGGACTGTAAATGACTGGATAAGATAAGTGTACATGTACTCAGTAATGTGTCCCATAGTCTGACCGTTCCATCCTAAAATCATTAGATAAAATATTCAGTAATGTGTACCATACCCTAACTAATAAGACAATAATCTTAAAAATATTAAGATCACAGGGAAAATGTACAAATTGTCTATAATAAACTTTATTTTAAGAATTTGTCAAAATCTAAACAATGCCATTTATTTAAAAACTTCACATAAAGATTTAATGTAATTCATTTGTGTAACTGCTGACAACTAATCGGTTCAATAAAGAATTTGTTAATGTTAAAAAAAAATCAAATAGAAAATGTGTCCAATAGTCACAGATTATTCCCCGCTTTCATATAACTTCATAACTAGAGAACTGTAAAAGTGAGGCCACTCAAATTTGAGCTGATCTGTATTTTATTGTTATGATCATTGTGTAAAGGTTTTATAACATTTGGTTGAGACAAAGTTATGTTGGAGAATGGAAACTAAAAACTCAGCATCTTTTACATTTGTAAAGGGACATAACTCTAGAATGGTAAAAGTGAGGCCACTCAAATTTGAGCTGATCTGTATTTTATTGTTATGATCATTGTGTAAAGGTTTTATAACATTTGGTTGAGACAAAGTTATGTTGGAGAATGGAAACTAAAAACTCAGCATCTTTTACATTTGTAAAGGGACATAACTCTAGAATGGTAAAAGGGAGGCCACTCAAATTCATAGCTGATCTGTATTTTATTGATATGATCATTGTGTAAAGGTTTCATAACATTTGGTTGAGACAAAGTTATGTTGGAGAATGGAAACTAAAAACTCAGCATCTTTTACATTTGTAAAGGGACATAACTCTAGAATGGTAAAAGTGAGGCCACTCAAATTTGAGCTGATCTGTATTTTATTGTTATGATCATTGTGTAAAGGTTTTATAACATTTGGTTGAGACAAAGTTATGTTGGAGAATGGAAACTAAAAACTCAGCATCTTTTACATTTGTAAAGGGACATAACTCTAGAATGGTAAAAGGAGGGGGGGCGAGACCATTTTCGGGACGCCGGGATTGACCGATTTTAGCAACGGGAAATTGGGATTGCTTTTTTTAAAGATCGGGAATTCGGGATAGAAAAACATCGGGATACGGGAAACCCACGTTTTTAGCCATGGGAAATCGGGATTTTTATGTTGAAATATAACGGGATTGACAAAAAACTGTACCTTGGACAGATAAAAGTGCCATTTTCATAATACTTCAATCCGAATCGCATCTAGAAACAGAGTAGATCCAGATCTTATTGTTATTTTCTGCTCGTGTTTATGCCCCACCTACGATAGTAGAGGGGCATTATGTTTTCTGGTCTGTGCGTCCGTTCATCCGTCCATCCGTCCGTTCGTTCGTCCATCTGTCCCGCTTCCGGTTAAAGTTTTTGGTCAAGGTAGTTTTTGATGAAGCTGAAGTCCAATCAACTTGAAACTTAGTACACATGTTCCTTATGATATGATCTTTCTTATTTTAAAACGAAATTAGACTTTTGACCCCATTTTCATGGTCCACTGATCATAGAAAATGAAAGTGCGAGTTTCAGGTTAAAGTTTTTGGTCAAGGTAGTTTTTAATGAAGTTCAAGTCCAATCAACTTGAAACTTAGTACATATGTTCCCTATTGGTTGATCTTTTTACCTTTAAGGCCAAATTAGATTTTTTACCCAATTTCACGGTCCATTGAAAATGGTAAATGATAATGCAAGTGGGGCATCCGTGTACTTTGGACACATTCTTGTTTTAAAGTAACCGTAGCCAGTGCCATATATTTTATATCCACTGTACGTGAATGAAATGCTAACCAAAATTCATGATAAATGTCTAATCTCCTTGGTATTAGTGTCGCTCTGATTTAGAGGATCAGTATACCCAAAGAGGGTGGTAAAGGTTTTTTTTCGTGCAACGTGTTTTGCCATTTTTAATTTCAACCTCCCGTGAAAACAGTTCGTGCTTCACTGTGAAATTGGTAAAAACGGCAACGTGCAAGCAATTTTTTTATTTTTCGTTCATCGTGAAATTTGAATTTTATTTCGCGTTTGTCCGTGAACATAACGCCTCTTTACAACCCTTCCCAAAAGTTAGACTTGCTTTGGATATTTTCAATAAGAGTAAGATTATGTAAGACCTAAAAGAAAACACATGTGTTTCCGGTACCCTTAAATATATCTACCCCAATTTTAAGTACCTATAATCTAACTCTACAACTAAAGTTTTTTGGATGTTATGTGGACAAGCACTTATAAAGTCAGATTTTTTTTTCCATATGAACCAGTCAAAAACGTTTGAAAAAAAATTAATTTTGCTTTCCTACCTATCCTAATTTTTTAGGGGATGTTACCTGAAACACCTGTATTTTTTCTTGGCCTTACTACACAGATAATTTCATAGACACAGTCTTCTCTATAATCGAATATCATATAAAAATATTTATGACATTCTACAATTTTGAAGAAAACAAATACCCCAACTTGACGTGTTTAAAATGTACGTACTGAATATATTGTTCAAAATGCACAAATTCAGGAAAGCAAATAATTAAGAACAACATTACTCAGAGGGTTTAATTTTCAAAGTTAAGCAGGACGGCCTCCTTTAAAAGATGTGTCAGATGTGTCTATTCGTTACCTAAAATAGTGGAGGACCTCTTTAATAAATAAATGGTGATTTCTTGTTTATCGGGATCGGGATTTTTAACAAAATATGTCCGGGATTTCGGGATTTTCTGATATTAAAACCGGGAAATCGGGATGAGACCCCCTCTAGCCCCCCCTCTAAAAGGGAGGCCACTCAAATTCATAGCTGATCTGTATTTTGTGGTAATAAGCATTGTGTATAAGTTTCATAACATTTGGTTGTGGCAAACTATTAAAAGAAAAAGAACAAAAACTAGTTTTGGGATTAACAGACAGACATGAGCAACACTTATTGCAACCTATGGCACCAGGGCATGAAAATAAAAACATTTGCTTGTGAATGAGTAATTCAGTCAATCTTACTTATCATATGGTATCTAAAATTTATAATCATAATAGTATTAACAAACATTTTAATTTAAAAGATAAAGATTCTATGTTTAACTTTTAAGTAAAAAAAGAAGTAAAATTTGAAAGGTTTTCTAAAGGGACTATATTTGGCCATCCAAAGGTGTATGATGTAATAAGCCTGACATACTATAAGCTTCACAATTGAATTCTTAAATTATTTCATATGTTACATGTACTAATTATTTATAACAACAGATTTGATAAATGAAATAGAGCCATACATACTTTTGATGAACTTGCTAGAAATCTACATTCTGGGTCTCTGAAATAAAATAAAAATATCACAAATAAATTGCCAAAAAAAAAAAAGAAATAACGTCAAAATAGTTTTAAGTTGACAAATTAAACAAATCTTTTAAAAACATAGTCAAACAACCCATACCTGTAGAATATCATTGATCATCTTAGAGATTGATTTTCTCACTCAAGCCGGTACGGAAAAGCAATTAAATTGAAATGACCAATGATAATCTGTTTATTACCTATGATGAAGTTGTAAATTTCATGTCAATTTCTTTAGCAACACCACATGCCTCCTTAGTTTCTAGCAATAATTTTCCATCTCAAGCAAAATTATCACAAAAAAGTTCAAAAATGCACAAAATAGCAATAAAGTATTTTCTCCTAAACTTAATTATTTCAGCATGTTCAGGTTGAAATTCTCTGACCCAAGACAGGCAAAGTCATAGACAAACTGGTGCGTATTTCTATTTTTTTGTCATGCATTGCAGCATTTAGGAGTAAGAGAAAACTGGTTGACATGCCTGATATATTTGCCACTGAACATTAAGCACCATACTAATTGTAATGGGTAATTGATTTAATAACATACAAAAAGGAAATAATGTACAAATGATCAGGTCAGATTAGTATCGTGTTTGTTACACAAGAAATAGAGACCGGTGAAAAGGGGAGATAATTGCAGGAAAAAGGCAATATATGTCTTCTTTTTGGTAGTGAGCATGTTTTATACAACCTTTCTTTATTTCTTTCTTGTTGTTCAAATTTCTTGGCCCTCAACGATAAAAGTCAGTCCTGTAAGCTCTAACCAATGATGTCTCAAATTCAACTTATAACATAAGATGCAACAAGAATGCTCAAGCTGAAACGTCTCGCCTGCTTTTCTATTCACGAACTATTTTATGCTGATAGTCCAAGGATAGAGTTTTAGTACAAGTGTCACATACACCACACATTGTCAAAGATCCATGAAAATGAAGTCAATGTGAGATAAACCAATTTAAGTCAGAAAGACATGTATAGCTGACAATCATTACACACACGTAATATAGTTTTGCTATTGCTTATCTTATACAAGAAACAGACAAAACCATGAAAATTACATATTGACCAATGAACCATGAAAAAATAAAGTCAAGGCGACTCGTCAGATGAACCCTGCTAGACAAGACATTTAAATCATAAAATCATTTCATACACTAGATCTAGTTTTATCTATTGCTTAAAGAAATAGACAAAAACAAAATTTAACATTGACCAATGACTTGTGCAAATTAGACAAATAAAAGTATACAAGACACAAGTCCACGAAAGTGAATGGCAAAGTTTTAACAATACATTATGTATTGTTGTGTGTTTGATTGTTGACATTGGCTAGAGGTATAGGGGGAGGGTTGAGATTTCACTAAACATGTTTAACCCAAGGCATTTTTGTGCCTGTCCCAAATAAGGACCCTCTGGCCTTTGCTAGTCTTGTATGATTTTTAATTTTAGTTCCTTGTGTATATTTCGAAGTTTAGTATGGCGTCCATTATCACTGAACTAGTATACATTTTTGTTTAGGGCCAGCTGAAGCATGCCTCCAGGTGCAGGAGTTTGCTGCATTGAAGACCCACTGGTGAACTTCAACTGTTGTCTGCTCTTTGGTCCAGTTGTTGTCTCTTTGACACATTTCCATTCTCAATTTTACACGCATATGTACATCAAAATAAACTTACAAATGTAATGGTTTCCATGTTAACCATGTAATCCACTGTCTGTGTCCCGTTAAGGTTTTTCCTGTCTGTAACCCTGTTGATGGGTCCCACATGCAAATCTACAAAGTGTTTGTAGTATGAAAGATGGAAAACTTTTGTATATGTGCTTGAATGCAACTTGTTTTTTCACAGTTGATTATTTGTATTTTTTATTTCAAAATGTTTCACTTTTGTGGCAGTCATATATTGCATATTTTAATTTAAAAGAAGGAAAATCCCCAAAAAGTCCTTCAACTGGGCCAAATCAATAAAGTACCCCAAAAAGTCCTTCAACTGGGGCAATTCAATAAAGAACCCTAAAAAGTCCTTCAACTGGGCCAAATCAATAAAGTACCCCAAAAAGTCCTTCAACTGGGCCAAATCAATAAAGAATCCCAAAAAGTCCTTCAACTGGGCCAAACCAATAAAGTACCCCAAAAAGTCCTTCAACTGGGCCAAATCAATAAAGTACCCCAAAAAGTCCTTCAACTGGGCCAAATCAATAAAGTACCCCAAAAAGTCCTTCAACTGGGCCAAATCAATAAAGAATCCCAAAAAGTCCTTCAACTGGGCCAAATCAATAAAGTACCCCAAAAAAGTCCTTCAACTGAGCCAAATCAATAAAGTACCCCAAAAAGTCCTTCAACTGGGCCAAATCAATAAAGTACCCCAAACAGTCCTTCAACTGAGCCAAATCAATAAAGTACCCCAAACAGTCCTTCAACTGAGCCAAATCAAAAAAGTACCTTAAAAAGTCCTTCAACTGAGCCAAATCAATAAAGTACCCCAAAAAGTCCTTCAACTGGGCCAAATCAATAAAGTACCCAAAAAAGATCTTCATCTGAGACAAATCAATAAAGTACCTCAAAGAGTCCTTCAACTGGGCCAAATCAATAAAGTACTCCAAAAAGTCCCTCAACTGGGCCAAATCAATAAAGCATTAGTGCCATTTTATATATCTGTTTACAGTAGAGATTAAATCTATGGATGTTATCACACACTTTGCGACAGGCGGGTAAAGTCATAGACAAACTGGTGCGTCTGTATTTAATTAGTTTGGTAATACTCTTAAAGGATGATGGTAAACATGGAAGATATAATAAATAGATGCAAATTTACTTTATTCTGAATTCTAGTTCCTTCAAATTATCAAAAAGTCTGATAATATATATATGTCTCTTCACTGAGAAATTTGTTTTGCATGCACACATAAAAATTTTATCCAACGCAATAATAGGTTTGAACATTGTTTTCAATTTAGACATGTATAAATATATATGTGGTATTCACATTATAAATCAAAAGTCAATTGACAGAAATATTGGTATGTTTCATAATAAATTTTACAAATTTAACAATTGTACCGGGCTAAAATATTGATGACCAACTTACCTGACTATTTTTACAGCCTGAGGCTAGCTTTTTACCATCAGGTGACCAGCTTATACACAATACCCAATGTTTATGTGCTGAAATAAATCCCGGTAAATTAAATCTAAAATTAATTTTGAACCAATCTTCATCAAGTTCATGTATACACAGTACAAAATTTCTGTGAGCTAAAAACACAATTAAACAAGATAATTTTCTCTTTCATTAAACCTTTCGACCCCAAAATGAACCACACTTTTTCAGAAAAGTTTAATTGGATATAAAACAGATTGACAAACACCAATTTTTATTAAGAGAAGCCTAATATTTCATTAACAACATTGAACAATAGAACTTGATTACAACGTTCAGATGATTTTTACAGAGTTGTCTCCCTATAGTGTTATGTATCAATGAATGGTTAAATACACACTGGTGTTATGTTCCATCCCTATCTGATCAGGGAAGCCTTCCCAATAATAATAATAATAATAATAATAAATTCTTTATTTAAAGACACAGTTACTTATCATGCAAATATACAGATCTAGATATATGACCACTACAAACACTATTTCAGTTATCTCCCATGAAAACAATAATACCCCGTGATCAATAACATCCAATTCTTGAACCAATGCATACAAACATCATAAACTTAGTCTTCTGTGCACGATTTTATCATTTTTTTCGCATAAATTTCATATAATCGTTAATTTTTTTTTTAATCGGTCAGTGTTGTTGTGAAAATATGGCAGGTAATTAAAGTCGTGTTTTGAAGCCGAAGTTTAATGATTGTCACCTGTTTGTCAACAATCAACAAAAAAACATGGATATTAAGCACATGTTTAACATGTACAATCAAATAATAGTTTATTTTTTGGACATCCATGTGTATTGCAATCACTGTATTTTTACGAGATGGGTCACACTGAGGTCACTTTGCATACGGAAAATAAAGTTAGCTTCTTCTAAATATGAACAAATTAAAGAATTTTCTTCAGAAATTTCAGAGAGATTCATACACTTAAACATAAGTTATTGTTTGAAAACTACAAAAATGATTATTTTGGGCCCCCTTTTTCCTAAACTATTGGGGCAATGACCCCCAAAATCAATCCCAACCTTCCTTTAGTGGTATTGAACCTTCTTGTAAAAATTTATAGAGATCCATGCACTTGAACACAAGTTATTGTCTGTAAACTTGAAAAATGCTTCTTTTTGGCCCCTTATTCCTACATATTCGGGAAAATTAACCCCAAACTGAATCCCAGCCTTCCCTGTGTTATATGAAAACTTATGGTACAATGTCGGAGAGATCCATGCAGTAACACAGAAGTTATTGTCTTGAAACTAGAAAAATGCCTGTTTTGGCCCCTTTTTGGCCCTTAATTCCTAGACTATTTGCCCAATAACCCTTAAAATAAATCCCAACCTTCTACTTATGGTAACAAACATTGTGGTACAATTTCAGAACTATTGAAATAATAATACACAACTTTTTGTCCTGAAACTAGATAAATGCTGTTTTTGGCCCCTTTGGGCCCCTTATTCCTAAACCTTTGACGACGACGACATGATACCAATATACAACCAAAACATTTTTAATTTTTGTGGTCGTATAAAAATGTTTTGCACATGTTCTGTTCTTCCATTGTTTATAACAGATACGAGTCTAAACATGCAAGTTCTGGTGGTTTATTTTTGTTGGTAAAACTTTTTAAAAGTCATATCCTCCCCACATACATGTACTATTGGTACCCCTAGCCTTGACCTTACCTTTACAAGTAAACTGTGGTGTTTCTGTATAAATATCCCAAAACCTGACAGTTGTATCACCTGACCCACTAGCCAGATATCTCCCATCAGGACTAAACCCTACAGAAATAACCGCCTCAGCATGTCCCTCTATAGAACTAGTACACCTGGTGACAGGTCTGACACGGAATATAGCCTGTGGCTGGTATATAATATCCAATACTTCCTCTGATTGTTCTAATGTGTCTTTATCTAAAGCCTTAGATAATGTATCTGTGATCTCTGTCTCTTTCACAAAAAATGTATACGGAACTTTTTCTTCCTGTAATCATGGTAATAAAGATATCAAAAAGAGGTTAAATCTAGCACTAGTTTGGTTGAATTTAAAAAAAAAAATAATGTGCACATACAATGGCATTATATGTCTTTTATATTTGTAATTTACAACATGTTTAAGGGATTACATTGACTTCAGAACATGAGTTTATATTCAAACGAATACATGAATGTATTGTCTGAATGCACCAGTATCTTAACTCAACAGTTGTATGCATACTGTGGATTCATTTATTTTCATAGGTATCAGTTTCGTGGATTGCTGAAAACTTGCATAATCGTGGATATTTGATTTCGTGATTTTGCCAGTCTCTGTATACAAAGTCTATTGAAAAGATGTTATTCGTTGAACATTGGATTCTGTGGTTCACCTGTACCCACAAATCCTATGAAAATTGGTATCCAACTAGTAATAATCAATCCACAGTAAAAGAAACATACATTGAACATGTGACAAATTACTGACGTACCAGTTCTTACATTTGTTTACAGTGCATGACAGACAAGTTGTAGTTTCTCAGTATTTATATCTATCATGTCTATAGGTATATCAAACTGACTCCCATTAACATTGTGTTACACATACATATACTTACATTTGTTAACAATGCATTACAGACTAGTTGTAGTTTCTCTGTGTTTATATCTATGGGTATATCGAACGGACTCCCGTTAATTTCTCCAGTCTCACTTTTAAACTGAACTAAAATTCTCCTATCACTAGGTTCCAGATTACTGTCAGATGTCATAGCTGAAACATATAACAAAATATTAGACATAAGCATTCTAAACATTTGAATTATCATATGTGATTTTTCATGGACAGTGCATGTACCCCAATGAATATTTTTTTATAACATAAGATTACACAGTTATAGTTGAGCCACTTACCACACAAATCATGCATATGGTGATACGTAACAAGCATGAAACTTTGTAAGGACATCCCTGAAGGCGCTGCGACTGCGAGCAATTTCTACTTGTACAAACAAGTGTATATAGGTACCTGGCGATTATAGACATGATAGATTGACCATGACATATCTAGTGGAACTGGCCAGAGGATTCTGAGTAAATGTCTGGGGGTTGTACAGTAGTGTTCCTGCCAGTTGCTTAGATGGGTGGTATGCAGCACGAAAAAAGAAAAGGGGGAAAAGTGTTGAAGACCTGGAGATATAAACATGATAAACAGTCAGAGATATAACTCTATAGGGTTATTACAGAAAATAACTTCCATGTGTTATTACAGATACTTTTCCTTAAACTTTCTAAATCTGTAATAACATATGTTTGTTATTTGTAAAATTATTTAATCTATAGTGGACTCTAGGGAACTCTTGAGACTTTGCGCAGAAACCAAATGCATAGCCTTGATAATTAGTTTTTAAATGGAATTAATACATTTTTAATTAACCATGGTTAATCAATGAGACAAGGCTATTTAGGAATTAACTTAGCTGTGATAACAAGGCTTAGTTATTAAAGGAATGTAACTTATTATATAAGACACTTGGGAATTACTGAGAAACTTGCGCAGAACCTCATTACATGCTCTGGTCATTATTTCTTACAATAAATTAAAATACATTGTAATTAAGCATGATTTATGTCTGAGCAAATGCTTTGAAGTGATATAGAGAAGCTGTGATAACACCCTTTTGTTATTACAGGCATAATTTTTCTGTAATAACATATAGGTGTACTATTCAAAATTGGAATACTATGAACTGTTAGATCTTTCAATGGTTAAGTATACATAAAGATAATAGTAATATCAATAGAACTTGTATACATTTTAACTAAACTTATGAAGTATATTGTCCCTTTGAAACATGTAACATACGTATGTTATCACATTTCTTTGATTTTTTAGTCCACAATAACAAATGTATGTTATTTTCCTGTAATAACCCTATAGAGTTATATCCCTGACTGATAAAGGTAATGGAACTACTGTTAAAAGGCTTGTATAGGTAGAAGTTTTAATCTGCAAAATTGGAACTTCCAGACAGGTTTAAATTTTTTTTAAAAATCATACAGATTACGTCCCCTTTCACAGGTAATGCCTGCCTCATATTATAAATATTGTTTATTGTCTATGACGTGAAGACGAGATCAATATACTTTGCAGCAGCATGTTGCAGCTTAATGTTGTACCATTGACCTGTCGGAATAACAGACTGTCGGGTTATTGGACTGTAAGATTATCGGACTGTTGGACTACCCAACTGTCAGACTATTCGTCAGTCGACAAGCTAAGCTCCTGTCTGCTTGTGGTAATATGGATCTGTGTCTATCATGTTTATAAATTCTCTAACATGTAAAATTTTAACATCAACCATTTGAAAGAAACGAAATAAATTTCACAATTCTCCATCCTTAAAACCAATTATTTTACACTATTTAATTATCCACAACTGGTCAAAAAGTTATGCAGTAAAGTGTAAACAGGTAAAGTGCGTAGAAAAATCAGGAAAAAAAAATTCCCCAAATCTTATTTCTTACACGGAATTTCATACATAATTTGTTGGAAAACAAAATATTAGGAATCAAGCTTTTGTTCAAATATTCAAATTGTTCTTTCTAAGTTGTTGTTTACCTGTGACTGTTTATTAATCTTGTTGAAGTCTTGTACACTAAAAATCACAGGTACTTGAGGACAGGACCCTATAGGAGCCTTGTGATGCCCCCCTCCCCCTTTTTTTTTTTTTTTTAATCGAGCAAAAATATCATTATTTTCGCTTATATTCAGCTCTCTGTATGCTATTTATCACTTCAAATGCAAGGAATACTATCAAATACCAGTTTCTAAAATTTGGGGTTTCTGATATATGTATAGGCGGAAAGGTAAGTCACTCAGGTTTGTTTACATTGAGGTACTGCTCGGGATATTTCTTGAAATTTTCTATTAAATTATGTCCTACCTGTTCCAATATCGTATTTCTTCTTCGCCATATATATTATCCTCACTGAAAACATACATAAATAATCAAAATACAGGTATAAAGTCCTCCTCTGGGACACTTTTCACTCGCGATTTGAATATTTTCAACCACATTTTAGTAGAAGCTACGGAAGTGACATCGCTAGCGACATCTGTGCGGTATTTTCAAAAGGGCGGTAACCATTTCACATGTTACCTATTCTGTAACTCCCTCCTAAATCAAGAGAACCATAATCACTCCCGATCGATCGATTTCCGAATGGCAATGACGACAACGGTAAAACGCGAGAATTCCGAATATATTTTAAGTAATTGTTTTGGCGCAAAATTATGAACTGAAAAAGAATGACAAATATAAATGAAATGTCAAATAAGTCTAATTTGTTCAACTGGATAATTGATAACATTGAGGAAGGGGCTATAGATGAATCAATTGATTTAATAGATATTAAAGAAAAAACTGCAGCTGAAGGGACATCAGTTGGAAATTTAATAAAACAAATATATAAAAATGTGAAGGTGAAAAATGCACGCAGCAAAAGTAACTGGTGCAAAATGACCAAACGTTACTTTGGTATAAAGTGGAAAATTAATACACCAGTTGTGCTAGATATAAGCACATTTGGAACACATATCCCCATTGATTTTGTCTTGTTATCAAAAACTTTAAGCTGTATAACTATAGGTCATTTTAACAAAACCATAATAAATGGATTGAAGGTGCTTACTGAAGCTCAGTTAAAATTGGACCAAACTTGGACTTTAATGGTTATGGGTAAAAAGATAGACCCTGTTAGCTTAGGGGTAGACAAAACATTTAATTTACCATCATGTTTTGAAATAATAAGACAGTTGCGTTATTGTAATGGTGTTGAGGAAGTTGATGAGTCAATGCAAAATAAAGACTTCTTAAAAGAGCATGTTTCAAAACTTTTTGATGAAAACTCAGAACAAATTAGATACAGGTCAAAATTATGTCAAAAGGTGCTCCCATTTAAAAAATCACACAAAGCATCAGCATCATGTGTGCATTGTAAATGTTTGGAAAAAGCAGTTATTGTTAAAAATTTTCAACTTGAAGAAACAACGAAAAAACCTTTGAATGAGAATTTAAATTCCACAAATGCAACTTGCATAAGATCAAATACAGATCAGGATGTAATACTATCTACAGAAGATAATAATGACATGTCAGAAATTCTAACAAAAATTTTCCCTGAATGTAGTGATAAAATGAAATTATTTTTAATGTCGCAGAAAATGGCAATTGAAAGAAACCCACATGGAAGGCGTTGGAACAGAGACATCGTTCGTCTGTGTCTAACATTATGGTGCAGAAGCCCTAAGGGGTATACAGAACTTAGAAATAGTCAGTTTGTCATCCTCCCTTCTGAGAAATTACTACAAAGATTTAAAAATACTGTAAATCAAGAAGCTGGAATAAATAATGATATGCTTCATTGGATGGCAAATGAGGCCAAGCTAAAAAATATACCACCCGAGGGTTATGAAGGTGGGCTCATTATTGATGAAATGTCGATTCAGCAAGATCTACAGTTAAAAAAGATAAATGGAAAAATAGAATTGATTGGATTTACTGAATTATCTCCAGAGTCAGTAGTTTTTGATAAATTGAAATCCAACAAGAACGAAAGAATTTTAGCGAGTCATGCACTTCAACTTGTATTCCTAGGGTCGACAGGTTTTCGGTTTCCTTTCGCACATTTTCCTGCAAGCACTGCATCTGGACATGAACTCTATTTATTAGTATGGCAATCTGTGAATAGGTTAATGAACTTTGGGTTTAAAATCATGTTTGTTAGCACTGATGGGGCACAGACTAATAGAGACCTCTTTAAGCTTTTAATGCCTGAATTTAGTTCTGCCAAACCAGTAACATGCTCCTTTAATAATATTTACAGTAATGATAAGATAAGTTTCATCATGGATGTTTCTCATGTTATTAAAAAAATTAGGAACAATATCTTAAAAAGTGGAAGTGAATCTCAATGTAAAAGACATATGAAGTTTGAAGGTAATTTTATTGAATGGAATCATTTCAAAAGGGCTTATTCATGGGATATTTCAACCCATCCCTTTCCAGTGCATCATAAATTGTCACAAGATCATTTTTATCTGACATCAGAGGCAAAAATGCGCAATCACTTAGCAGAAGATGTACTGAATGCTGATATGTATCATTTGATGAAGCTGTATCAACAAACTTTGGGAGAATCAGGCTCTATGTTAAATGCTACTGTCAAATTATTGTCAAATACAAGTGTTCTGATAGCAAATTTTAGGGATAATAGGGCTATAACTGACTTAAGTGATGACAGATTAAGACAGAACCATGATGTAATGGATTTTTTCATTAAATGGGAAAAAAGTATTCAATTGGACACAACTGTCAAGCAAAAAGAAATGTGTATGATATCTCACCAAACCAGGCAGGACATAGTTTCATGTATTTTAGGATTTGAAGAATATTGTCAGTATAGGTTAAAAAACAACAATGCCTCTGTTATCCCCAGTAGACTAAATAGTGACGTTATTGAGAACGTATTTTGCCAACAGCGCACTTTACATAGTGGCGCCAACACAAATCCTACATACCTTGGTTACTGTCATGCAATGAACTCCGTCATCTTGGGCCAAACAACAGTGTCAAGAAAATCAAATACTGGTGGTGATACAGCACAACCTCCAACACAACAAAATCAAGTAAAGGTATAAAATAAGTCACTTCCAATATATACATTATGTACACTTTATCTGTTTTCATGTAGTCCTGAAATTAAAAAGAAATGTCACAAATATAATGCATGCATAAAATAAATAAGAACAATTTCATTACTAGCTGCCATTTATTATGGCGCTTTTGTGTGATGAAAGGGAGAGTACTGTAAGTGATGAGATACATGTATAATTCAAATTTAGATTGAAAAAGTATATTCAATACTACAGAACAAATTACTCATACTGAACATGCTGAATTTAGTAGTTTGAATAAAAAAAAAGATGTGGTGTGATTGCCAATGAGACAACTCTTCACAAGAGACCAAATGACACAGAAATTAACAACTACATGTATAATATGTTACTATACTTCCTTCAACAATGAGCAAAGCCCATACGGCATAGTCAGCTATAAAAGGCAAGAAATGACAAATGTAAAACAATTCAAAAGACAAAACTAACGGCCTAATTTATGTACAAAAAAATATCAAAAAACCCATATGTAATACAGCAACAAATGACAACCACTGAATTACAGGCTCCTGACTTGGGACAGGCACATACAATGTACATACATAATGTGGCAGGGTTAATGGTTGAAGCTCAAAAGATCTTCTTATAATTTCAAAATAAGGTTTATTGAGATTTGTTTTCTTTAAAAGGTAATTATTGGTTTACTTTTATTATAAGAGTAAGGAGGAAAAAAATCACCTCCCCCCCCCCCCCCCCCCCCCCCCCACAAACACACACACACACACATTTTCTGAAAAAAAGAATCAAGTTAATAAAATGAAAATTGTGTTAGATGTATTATAACATATATAGATGGTGAAGATTGGATCAATTGGACATCAGTGTTGAAATAATATTTTCTTTGCCAAAACATCTGTAATTTCTTCTTTCCTTTTCTTGGAGGAAATTGTAATTGTAATGTCTTTGCAAATTAGTAATAAGTCTTTTTTGTGAAAGAGCTGTCATTTAAAAAAACAACATTTTGGCTTGCTATATTTTTTAAAGAACCATACCCCTTTCCCTCCTATTGCAAAAAAAAATCCATTATTAACAGAAGCTTTTATTCAACCATCATTCTTAATTTGAGAGAAATTTCAAAATGAGTTTGTATTAAAAAAAGAAAACCCTCCAAATTATTTTCTCTAACCCCTCTTTTAACTTGGAATTATCTAGTTCCTTAACATAATCAAGTATACTTGCTTACTTTATTATAAGCACAAGGGACAAGTGAATGACCCGTCCTCCTCAGTCAAACATGCCCATTCTGCTTCATCCTCTAAATTAACACATTGCCGATGAAACCATAATGTGCAAACATCACAATTAATCCAATCTTCACCGTCTATATATGTTTTATTACATATAGCACAATTTTCATCCTCTATTGTCTCTTCTACTTTCTTGGTTTTTTTCCCTTTTCCTTTCCCCTTTCCTTTAGATTTTTTTTTGCCATAATTTCTTGTCCTTTTTGTTTTAGTCAGTGTTGAAGGAGCAGTCCCAGACAAACTAGTTTCTGGTTCAGAAGAAACATGTAGAGAGCCAGAGGGCCCAATCATGTCATCATGCACTGATTGTTCAGAGACAGGCACAGACTGAGAGATCCCACTAGGTCCGGGCTGAGGTTCATAAGAATCAGGTATATTTAGAGTTTCAATACATGTATCACTATCTAATATTTTCTTTGCCAAAACATTGGTAATTTCTTCTTTCCTTTTCTGGGAGGAAATTTTAATTTTAATGTCTTTGCAAATTAGTAATAAGTCTTTTTTGGTGAAAGAGTAGTCATTTAAATATTTTGGATTCTGAAGAAGTTCTGATTTAAGACGCAAGAAGGATGACTGTTTATTGGTTGATTTGTCTTCGGTATAAAATTTCATGTCAAACTTTTTGATAGATTTCTTTCCCTTTTCAGTCACTTTTTTTCTCAATGCCTTTCCTTTTTCTCTTTTTAAAAAAGCCAGAAAATCTCTTCTAAACTGACTCAAGCTTACTTTCAGAAACAAAGTCACAACTGACTGGAATAAAATGAGAAAGTTGTCAACAGCTGTTGCCATGGAATTAAGTAATGTGCGAATGTCATGGTCATTCTCACATTCATCCTCAGAAGAGGTGGTAACGGATGAGGTCACGCACATTAACCATGCCTCATATAACTCGTAGTCATCAAACAGTTGCTTTAAAGAATCATTATACAAATTTTTACCATATATGACTAAATTTTCATGGGTCAATTTTTGGCGGCATTGAATTTCAAGCTTTTGAAAAAAATCAAAAGCAGAGTCAGAAATATTTGTTAGTCCCTCACGCTGATTTTGTTTACGCTTAATTTCATCTAAACTAGTTTTATCAGTAGATACATCTACTAACTCACCAAAGGTACAGCACATTGAATTCAAAATGTTCATTTTATTTTGTAAATCTTTCAGTTCCTTTTCTTTACCTTTTGCAAATAATGAGTTTCTTATCTTCTGTGACAAATTGTGCTTTAATTTTGCAATCACATACCCACTGATATATCTAATTTTGCCCTTTCCAGCAGGATCTAACTCTTGAGTTAAAGATGGTTTAGGTAAGGGTTCAGGTGAAGTCAGATGCAGATGAGAAGATAAAGTTTCAAAAAACTTTCTTTCAATGTAAAATAATACAGATGTTAAAAGTCTATAAGCTGGACCTTTCAATTCTTGTAGTTCATACTTTTTAAGCAGAACAGAAGTGCTACATTCATATTCTTCTGAATTTATGTGTTTATTGAATTTAATAAAAAAATCATTCCTATGCTTCTGAGTGTATTTATCCTTATCTTCAGGGAAGCAGTTCAGCCCTATGTCATCAATAATTGATGCCTGCTGATCAAACCAATCATTGAATAAATTAAAGTTTTTAAGAATTAATTCTTTAAAATATAAGATCTGCTCTTCTGCAGGGGTATCCAAAAATTCTAATAAAACATTGTCAAAGGCCAGCTTTGAAGGGAGAGGATCAGTAGAGAATACTTTCTGGTTGTCATCAGTTAAAATTGTATCTAAAAATTCAAGTTTTTCTATTTCAGAATCTGAAAAATCTGAATCATTATCAAAATCAATAAAATCTTTCTCAAATGTTTTGCTGCATGCATCACTATCACTAGAAGCTGATTCAGTTTCTGAATATGAAAGTTTTTCAAGTTGAGTTTTATTTCGGCAACATGTTAAATCTTGGTTAAGCTCACCTACACTGAATGATTCATAAAAGTTCAATACATATCCTGGATGCTTTTTGCAAAGATGTTTTTTGAAATTGACTACTTTTAAACCATTTACAGACACTGCTCTTCCCACTGCGACACCTAATTGACCTGGTTGAACACTGTGTTGGCAATTTACTGTTACATTTTCTAAACTCATACCTTGGGCTTTATGAATTGTAAGTGCATAAGCTAATTTTAATGGCAGTTGAATGCGCTTTGCAATAATAATTTTCCCAACAGGATCATAAGTGGAAAAAATTTCTGCTCCAATATTTGCCGTAACTATTTTCTCACCAATTTTGAAATTAACATCAACAGATTTATTATGCAGTTGAACAGCAATACCACGAACACCATTCACTAAAACATCACTAAGATTTTTGATCAACATAACAGGACACCCTACCTTTAGCCCTAAATTCTTTGGCGCTAAAAACTTGTTTATATAGTGTGCAGAACCTTCATCTACTGAATGGTATGTTTGAAGCTCTCCTTGTATTTGATTTAGTTTATTATAATTGAACATATCAACGTCAATGTTTCTAGCAAAAAGTTGGACACTGCCTGCTTCATCCTGCAGAGGTCTATTTAATGATTGTAGAAATGCTACTGATTCATCTGAAGGATCCCCAACCTCTAATTCATTAATACATGTTATCAAATTATGTTCGTCTTGTCGGTGTACAATATGTAAATTGATCTTGTGGGGGAAATAACTCTCAAACCATGGTAAACGAAAACAGAGGTTGCCAGGGTCACCATACAGTTCATTTGAAACTGGTGGAAGCTGATAAAAATCTCCTACAAGAATAACTTGAATGTTTCCAAATATATCTGGAGAGTTCCTAATTTGCCTACACAAAACCTGGACCTGATTTAAAACTTTAGAGCTAACCATTGAAATCTCATCAATAATTAAAGTTTCAACAGATTCAATATTGGATTTGGCAACTGTGTATCTCTCATCTGTTCTAAGTAAATGAACAATTTCCTCTATTAAATACCTTCCGTCCCTTATTCCTGACCACTTGTGAAGTGTTTGTGCACCTAGGTTGCCGTAGTGTGTGGCAGCGATACCAGTTGAACACACGATAGAGACGTTTTTCTTTTGACTATATCTCATAAATTCAACAATTTTCTCAACAAGAAATGTCTTACCAGTGCCTGCTTGGCCTGAAATCAGTAAATTATGGCCATTAACGGCCAAATTGAATGCGAATTTCTGGTCTTCATCCATTATTGTTGTTGTTGTCTGTTGTTATAAAATTTCCCGCAAAATATATTCGGAATTCTCGCGTTTTACCGTTGTCGTCATTGCCATTCGGAAATCGATCGATCGGGAGTGATTATGGTTCTCTTGATTTAGGAGGGAGTTACAGAATAGGTAACATGTGAAATGGTTACCGCCCTTTTGAAAATACCGCACAGATGTCGCTAGCGATGTCACTTCCGTAGCTTCTACTAAAATGTGGTTGAAAATATTCAAATCGCGAGTGAAAAGTGTCCCAGAGGAGGACTTTATACCTGTATTTTGATTATTTATGTATGTTTTCAGTGAGGATAATATATATGGCGAAGAAGAAATACGATATTGGAACAGGTAGGACATAATTTAATAGAAAATTTCAAGAAATATCCCGAGCAGTACCTCAATGTAAACAAACCTGAGTGACTTACCTTTCCGCCTATACATATATCAGAAACCCCAAATTTTAGAAACTGGTATTTGATAGTATTCCTTGCATTTGAAGTGATAAATAGCATACAGAGAGCTGAATATAAGCGAAAATAATGATATTTTTGCTCGATTAAAAAAAAAAAAAAAAGGGGGAGGGGGGCATCACAAGGCTCCTATAGGGTCCTGTCCTCAAGTACCTGTGCAGAGCATGGGGTAGATTATATATAGGTTCGTTTCGTGTGTATTTTAGTCCAGACGCCATCTAATTAACTATCGATTTGACCTCAGATGACCATATAAGCGATATAAACAAAAAAAAAGATACGAATAGATTAAACCAACACGTGCAATTGTATTTTTATAGGTCTGTTTGATTTTATTTTATAGATTAGAAATAGATGTTTCTCCAGTCAGGGGACTTACTTAAATAAGTGATTTTCTGAATCACTGATTCAAGTAACATTATTCCCATAAAGGTTGGAAGTTAGAGTTGTCTTTCTTTAATAATCACCTATTTAAGTAGTACAAATTAATCACTAGAAGAAGTGATTTAATTTTATTGAAGCTTTAAATATAGAATACTAATGATCCAGGGACCAATTATCTTTCTAAACTTATCAGAACCAACATCTGTGTTGTCTAGGATGACCAGGTCATTTCAGGTGATGACCTTGTACTGAATCTAGGATAATGACATAAAAATCACTTGTATAAGTATCAGACCTCAATTTCCTTCACAAAAATCACTTCTTTAAGTATCATTCTTTTAATAACCTCCACTAATTTCAAAACCCCCGAACAGTGAATTTTTTATCGCGAACAGTAGAATTTTATTACATAATCTGAAAGATGAAACCTTGAACTTCACAGGAAAAATACTTCCACTGCTGGGAAAAATCTTTTAAGAAAGTATCAGTTCATTATGTAAAGCCATTATTATAGCATTTTTTCAACTAAAATAGAATTTTCAGCTAAATGATAGCATCAAAGGCATAAACCTTGCTACTTAAAAGAACCAAAAAGTTTCATTTTTTTTTTTATTTTACTAATTAAAAGATATTATTTAAATCTATGTGTTTAAAATTTTGAATAAACTACATAATCCCAATTTGTGACAAAACCTCAAATTTGCTACTCAAATAAGTGATTTAAAAATCACTTATTTCAGTAAGTCCCCTGACTGTTCTCATTCTTTTTAACCATATAAGAATGATTTTATGTGCATCGAATGCATCGAATTAGTAATCAAATGGTTTACCGTAGTTTCACTTTCATTGTTGACATTCTTTTTCTTTAAATAACCTGTACACGTACAATGCATGCGTTGTCAATCTCTAGCTAGGGGTTAACTTGAAGTTCACATGAATGGTATTTTGACCCCGGGGTCATTTTTCACATATGGTATTTTGAACCCCGCTGCGGTATATTGAACCCAACCAGCCAATAGAGGCTTATGATGATGCAATTCTATTCATGTATGAGATATTATATAAATAAAATTTTAAAATATTAAAACTTAATCCTTTTTATATCTGAGGCTTCAATCTTTTCATATACATGTAGTTTCAATATATATCAGTTGTGATAAATAATGTGAAAATAAAAATGAAAATATCTTAATAATTATTGGAACATACCTTTACCTAGTGTGACTCATTTTTTTTCCATGTGCTTTTACATTTTTGTTTTACATATTTATCGCCTTTTATATTGAACATATTCCACATCAAAGTGCAGATGAACACATCTATCCAGCATTTAATATATCTGGTTTTAGACATTAACATCTATAGGGCTTTGCTTTAGACTGCTAAAAATGAACTTATATAGATATAGGAAAATGTGTGTCCGTGCCAATAAGACAACTCTCCATCCAAATTACAATTTATAAAAGTAAACCATTATAGGTCAATGTACGGCCTTCAACATGCATGGAGTCTTGGCTCACACCGAACAATTAGCTATAAAGGGCCCCAAAATTACTAGTGTAAAACCATTCAAACAGGAAAACCAACGGTTTAATCTATAAAAAAAACGAGAAATGAGAAACAGGTATAAATTACATATACAAATATGGATCTACACACCAAGCATATAATAGCAGCTAGTATTTTAGGCATGAAGCAATAATGATTTATACACCAATAAATTAGCATTCATCTTGAACTGATTGCATTGCAACATTTAATACTTAATTTTGTAAAACATGTACATGTATATATCATATATGACAGCACCAAATATATATATATATATGTACAGCACATTTTGTGGATTTGAGTTTTTAGTTGGTACAGATGTATATCTATATATAAAGCATAAGTCTTAAAGGGGCACTAGCTACGATATATATAAAAAAATAAAGTATGATTTTTTTTAGATCAATCATTAATCAAATTGGAATAATGAAATAATAATTTGCTTTTAGCAATCAATTTCCTTTAATTTTGTTGAAATAAGCGATTAAACATAATTTTTGACTGATTCACTTGCAAGTGAAAACGTCATCATCATTCTAACCGGTGTCATATGGTATTTTGAACCCCCTAAAAAGTGAACCCGGGGTCAAAATACCATGCGGTAAAATGTGTCATATGGTATTTTGAACCCCCTAAAAAGTGAACCCGGGGTCAAAATACCATGCGGTAAAATGACCCCGGGGTCATTATACCGCATGGTATTTTGACCCCGGGGTCATTTTTCACATATGGTATTTTGAACCCCGCTGCGGTATATTGAACCCCCCTGTTTTTGATAAATAGTATTGAAGATAATCTAATTTACAATTTATTGGCTATCATTTTTTTTAATTTGTGGTTTTAAGTAGGGGATTCAATATACCGCAGGGGGGTCAAAATACCATGGCTAAGCAAAATTTTCAAAATATCTTTTCCAGCATGTTTAACACATACAAACCACTTATTGGAGTATTATAACTATGTTAAGGAGTTAAAATAGCTTGAATTTTTGAAATTCAAGGTCTATAGTAGGGGGTTCAATATACCGTAGGGGGGTCAAAATACCATGGCTAAGTAAAATTTTCAAAATATCTTTTCTAGTATATTAAATACATACAAACTACTTATTGGAGTATTATAACTATGTTAAGGAGTTAGAATAGCTTGAATTTTTGAAATTCAAGGTCTATAGTAGGGGGTTCAATATACCGCAGGGGGTTCAAAATACCATGGCTAAGTAAAATTTTCAAAATATCTTTTCCAGTTTATTAAATACATACAAACTACTTATTGGAGTATTATAACTATGTTAAGGAGTTAGAATAGCTTGAATTTTTGAAATTCAAGGTCTATAGTAGGGGGTTCAATATACCGCAGGGGGATCAAAATACCATGGCTAAGTAAAATTTTCAAAATATCTTTTCCAGTTTATTAAATACATACAAACTACTTATTGGAGTATTATAACTATGTTAAGGAGTTAGAATAGCTTGAATTTTTGAAATTCAAGGTCTATAGTAGGGGGTTCAATATACCGCAGGGGGGTCAAAATACCATGGCTAAGTAAAATTTTCCAAACATCTTTTCCAGTACATCAAATATAAACAAACTACTTATTGGAGTATTATAACTATGTTAAGGAGTTAGAATAGCTTGAATTTTTGAAATTCAAGGTCTATAGTAGGGGGGTCAAAATACCATGGCTGAGTAAAATTTTCAAAATATCTTTTCCAGTATATTAAATACATACAAACTACTTATTGTAGTATTATTACATTGTTAAAAGTAAGAATTGCTAGAATTTAAAAAAAATTTAAGGTCTATAGTAGTGGCTTCAATATACCATGGTAGGGGGGTCAAAATACCATGGCAAAGTAAAATGTTCAAAACATCTTTTCCATCATGTTCAATACATACAAACTACTTATAGGAGTATTATTACAATGTAAGGAAATAAAATAGCTTGAATTTTTGAAATTCAAGGTCTATAGTAGGGGGTTCAATATACCGCAGGGGGGTCAAAATACCATGGCTAAGTAAAATTTTCCAAACATCTTTTCCAGTACATCAAATATAAACAAACTACTTATTGGAGTATTATAACTATGTTAAGGAGTTAGAATAGCTTGAATTTTTGAAATTCAAGGTCTATAGTAGGGGGGTCAAAATACCATGGCTGAGTAAAATTTTCAAAATATCTTTTCCAGTATATTAAATACATACAAACTACTTATTGTTACGTATTATTACATTGTTAAAAGTAAGAATTGCTAGAATTTAAAAAAAATTTAAGGTCTATAGTAGTGGCTTCAATATACCATGGTAGGGGGGTCAAAATACCATGGCAAAGTAAAATGTTCAAAACATCTTTTCCATCATGTTCAATACATACAAACTACTTATAGGAGTATTATTACAATGTAAGGAGTTAAAATAGCTTGAATTTTTGAAATTCAAGGTCTGTAGTAGGGGGTTCAATATACCACAGGGAGGTCAAAATACCATGGCGAGGTATGTATTAAACTTGTTGGAAAAGATATTTAAAAATTTTACTTAGCCATGGTATTTTGACCCCCCTGCAGTATATTGAACCCGTTACTCTAGACCTTTAATTCAAAAAATTCTGGCAATTCTTAACTTTTTTTATGTAGTTAGAATACACCAATAAGCAGTTTGTATGTATTAAACTTGCTGGAAAAGTTATTTTGAAAATTTTACTTTGCCATGGTATTTTGACCCCCCCCCCCCCTGCGGTATATTGAACCCCCTACTCTAGGCCTTTAATTTCAGAAATTCTGGCAATTTGAACTTTTTTATGTAGTTAGAATACAACATAAGTAGTTTGTATGTATTTAATAAACAGGAAAAGATATTTTGAAAATTTAACTTTGCCATGGTATTTTGACCCCCCTGCGGTATATTGAACCCCCTACTCTAGGCCTTTAATTTCAGAAATTCTGGCAATTTGAACTCTTTTATGTAGTTATAATACACCAATAAGTAGTTTGTATGTATTAAACTTGCTGGAAAAGTAATTTTGAAAATTTTACTTAGCCATGGTATTTTGACCCCCCTGTAGTATATTGAACCCGTTACTCTAGACCTTTAATTCAAAAAATTCTGGCAATTCTAACTTTTTTTATGTAGTAAGAATACACCAATAAGCAGTTTGTATGTATTAAACTTGCTGGAAAAGTAATTTTGAAAATTTTACTTTGCCATGGTATTTTGACCCCCCCTGCAGTATATTGAACCCCCTACTCTAGGCCTTAAATTTCAGAAATTCTGGCAATTCAAACTCTTTTATGTAGTTAGAATACACCAATAAGTAGTTTGTATGTATTTAACTTGCTGGAAAAGATATTTTGAAATTTTACTTTGTCATGGTATTTTGACCCCCTGCGTTATATTGAACCCCTTACTATAGACAATTAAAAAAAATCTGGCAATTTTAACTCTTATATGTAGTTAATATACACACACAAGTAGTTTGTATGTATTAACTTTGATGGAAAAGATATTTTGAAAATTTTGACCCCCCTGCGGTATATTGAACCCCTCACTCTAGACCTTAAATTTAAAAAGTTCTGGCATTTCTAACTTTTTTATGTAGTTAAAATACACAAATAAGCAGTTTGTATGTATTAAACTTGCTGGAAAAGTAATTTTGAAAATTTTACTTTGCCATGGTATTTTGACCCCCCTGGCCTGCAGTATATTGAACCCCCTACTCTAGTAGTCTAGGCCTTAAATTTCAGAAATTCTGGCAATTCAAACTCTTTTATGTAGTTAGAATACACCAATAAGTAGTGTGTATGTATTTAACTTGCTGGAAAAGATATTTTGAAAATTTTACTTTGCCATAGTATTTTGACCCCCTGCGATATATTGAACCCCTTACTCTAGACAATTCAAAAAATTCTGGCAATTTTAACTCTTATATGTAGTTAATCATACACCAACAAGTAGTTTGTATGTATTAAACTTGATGGAAAAGATATTTTGAAAATTTTACTTTGCCATGGTATTTTGACCCCCTCCCCCTTTTTTTACCATGGAAAATCAAAACTGCCCTTATATATATATATATATACATGTTATAATTACAAATGATTAAAGCATTCAAGCTACATATTGTCTAGTTATAATGTGTCAATAAGTATTTTGAATGACTTTTTGTTGGTAAAGACTTCAGAGCACTTATACCAAGCAAAGATATTTCTTTTAATTAAGCATGGAAAATGTACCTACCCTTCTTGTATGAATGATTTTTTAATCTATGATAAGCTTTAGAATAATGTAAAATGTTCTAATATTCATCTAGGATGAAAAAAACAGGGGGGTTCAATTTACCATGGGGGTTCAATTTTCCATACAGGGGGGGGTTCAATTTACCATGGGGGGGTTCAATTTACCATAGCGGTATTTTGACCCCGGGGTCAATTTACCATGGGGTTCAAAATACCATATGACACCGGTGCATTTGTTTGCACCTGTCCTGAGTCAGGAACCTGATGTTCAGTTGTTGCCTTTTGTTGATGTGTTTCATAAGTGTTTCTCGTTTCTTGCTTTATATATTAAACCATTGGTTTTCCTGTATGAATGGTTTTACACTAGACATTTTTGGGGCCCTTTTTAGCTTGCTGTTCCGGTTGAGCCCAGGCTCCATGTTGAAGGTCGTACTTTGACCTATAATGGTTTACTTTAATTTTACAAATTGTGACTATGGATGGAGAGTTGTCTCAATTGCACTCATACCACATCCTCCTATGTATATATGTTTATGGACTTCATATGTTTATTATTTGGGAAAAAAAAGATGCTTCTATGCATGCACCCTACAGTATACAATCAACCATGCATTTCATTCTACTGGTATGTCGTAGCAGAACTGCAGAAAGTATGGTTTTCTAGTTCTATTCAGTATTTTTTTTCCATATGGAATTCCATAGTTAATGCTTATAGGTAAACAATCCATCACAATTAGCAAAAGATTAAGCATGTCACAGTCAACCAAGTTCTAATAGTGTACATCCTTTATGTTTTCAAGGTTTAATTTCATTATATAGAGGTGTCTTTCACGTGTATACTTATGTCTAATACATAAAAGTGTGAAGTGTTTTAGATCTTCATCTGCTGTATAACACACATTGTCACAATGTTCATATTGGGATTTTATTCTTAATATGTCGTGGTCTTACTGTTTGTAGCATATACAGCTTGCTGTTCGGTGTGAGTCAAGGTGTGAGTTGAAGGTCGTACCTTGACCTATAATGGTTTACTTTTATAAATTGTTACTTGGATGGAGAGTTGTCTCATTGGCACTTATATATACCACATCTTTCTATATCTATATAATTATATATGTTTGTGTTACTATTCTGCTCTTTATTCCTCATAATTTCACATTAATTGTGTTTTTCTATAGTTGAAGGTATTCCAATATATTTTTTTATTTGACTGGTCTTCTAGGCATACTTAATGCCAGTAGTTATTTAGATTATATTGAACTATATCCTTTTCTATTTTTCCCTTGGAGTTGAATAATATTTTCAACCATATTTGGTCAGAGCTTCATGTACTCCACTTTTATAGCTATAGAACTTTTTTTTTTTATTTTCATGTACATGATGTATGCAAGTTGTCGTTTTAGGATTTGAAATTTTAATGTGATATTGTTTCTGATCAATGTTCATGTTCATCAAAATTGATAGCATATTTCAAATACTGCACGGACTGGCACTGCCCTGATTGATGTGTAGACTGCAGTTTTAGCTACATGATCATGATGATTTGATAGACTTCTTTTGAGATACATAACATATACTGCATTGATCATTACATTCTAAACATTCTCTCCGTAAAAAAATCCAGAAATTCATCAATTAAATATATATACATGATAAACGTTCAGATATATTGCAGTTACAAAATGATTTTTAAGTTATCTTTCTTTTTCCACAATTATAGTTGAATCAACTACAATCAAGGATTTATACAATGCAATGTTCAGTTTGACTTCCTTTTGATGAATTAAAGCAATAATTACCCCTTCAGTTCTTATAAAACTTTGATTAATGAATATCATTGGTATTCTGTTCATTTTGAGTTATATTAAGATGTGTTACAGCTGTACCTCTGCCTATCTGAGAGAGAGCCTGCTTTCAATGTTCACTAATCTTTCCTGCTTGGTATTGTAGCATGTGAGGTCCAATTTTGTGGACTGTTTTTGATTATGTCTCACTGTGTATGCTTTTAGACAATGTCCATTAAGCCATGCAGTTCATTTTAAGTAATATATATGTTGGTGTAGCAGTGCTTATTGTTCCTTGATGGATTCTTACTCCACCTGCTGTTACAAATTCGAAAATGTCATTATTATAGCATTTGTATAAAGAAATTGAAAGCTTTTCTCCTTGCTATATTTTTTGTTGACAAATATTTTGTCAGAAAAAAAATGGTCCCATTCATTTCTCTTTACATACAACGGAGGTGACAATGGCGTATCCAGAAATTTTCATAAGTGGGGGCCCACTGACTGACCTAAGAGGGGGCCCGCTCCAGCCACTCTTCAGTGATTCCCTATATAAGCAACCACATTTTTTCCCAAAAATCCGCCTATGGGTGAATCCACACATCAATGCTATAGTGATATATCTTTTTGAATTATATTTCATGTTCGATTTTATCAAAAGCTTTTTTAGCAGCATATAGTAGTCATATTTATTAGATTGTATTACTACTTCCGATGTCAGAAAATGCAGCAAATGTCACAGTAAATCCTCTTTGTAGATGGTTTGTGTTTGATGGATCTTTATATCTACTGATATTCTAGAATTTAATACACTCTTCAGGACTTTTATGGAAAATTTTGGTCACTGTTGTCATGTGCTTGGTTTTAAATGTCTTTATTTATTCAGTGCTGTTGTCACTATGCCAACTTTATGGTTCAGCATCAGCGGGATCAGGGGCCAATCCAGCCATTTTAAAAAAAGGAGATATAAAATTAAGTCCTGGTCCCTATGATGAGTTTATTTACAACCACTGGGTCGATGCCACTGCTGGTGGAGAGTTATTTCCACGAGGGTATCACCAGCCCAGTAGTCAGTACTTTTTATGCTGACATAAATTATCATTGATATGGTTATATTTATAAATTAACTGTTAACAAAATTTAGAACTCAGGCATAGATTACCTTAGCTGGATTTGGCAAAGCTTTTATGAATTTTGGTGCTCAATGCTCTTCAACTTCGTACTTTATTTGGCCTTTTTAACTTTTTTGGATTCGAGCGTCACTGATGAGACGCGCCTCTGGCGTATATACAAAATTTAGTCCTGGTATCTATGATGAGTTTATTCTCAACCCAGGACAAAAGGAGGGTCGAACTATATGTTCCCATTCAAATACATTAATCGTCCAAAAAAACGGGGAGTTCCAACTCCCGGAACCCTCCTCCTGGATCCAACATTGGGGATGTCAAATTAGTTTTATTATTGTATGGCTGATGAAACTCCATCAATATCTGAGTTTTTTCCATATTTCTTTTTTTTTACAGCGTAATGTATTGCTTTCTCTTTATTTTCTCTTTTTTTTTATTTTCTCTTATATTGCTTTCGGAAATTTATAGGGATAAGGCATATTTTTCTTAAGTAATTTTTCATGCTTTCATTGCCATGAAAGCGGTGGATTGGCTAGCCACAAAACCAGGTTCAATTCACCATTTTCTACATACGAAAATGCCTGTACCAAGTCAGGAATATGACAGTTATTACATTCGTATGATGTGTTTCAGCTTTTGATTTTGCCATTTCATTAGGGACTTTTCGTTTTGAATTTTCCTCGGAGTTCAGTTGTTTTGTGATTTTACTTATTGTTTCTGTCATTAATGTTTTTATAGAAAGATCGAATTATATCTGTCATATGTTCTCATAGTAAATCGAAGAAGGTTAGCGAAAAAAAAACCATTTACACAAATACTAGTAGATGTAGTAATTGATCATTCCTTTTTTTCAAAGCTATTTCAAATCTTATAAAAACTGTTAATAAACAAATATGAATGCTTTCAAGAGTAGAAAAACCTTCAATTGTTAAATTGTTGAATGACAGTTTCTATTCATATTACATGTAGCGATACTATAAGATCTATATTTCCTTGTGGAATTCAACATTTTGTTGAATTATTTGACTTTTGTCTTTAATATCTTAAAGAGGATTCATACTAATACAGGACCTAACGTATTCTATGTATTTCTAATATTTCAGATTTTCGCGTACGTGATGCAATTAAGATTCGGAAATGCGAAATATGCTCTTGACGGTCAGCTTTGTTAGAAGGATTTGTAGCACTTCAGTGTTGACATAAATATCAATTATATTGTCATTTTTATAAATTTCCTGTTTACAAAAGTATAATTTTTCGAAATACCATGGATTTTCTTATCCCAGGCATAGATTACTTTACACGTAGTTGGCACCGCTTTTTGGGACTTTGAGTCCTCAATACTCTTCAACTTTGTACTTGTTTGGCTTTATAAATATTTTGATCTGAGCTTCACTGGTGAGTCTTATGTAGACGAAACGCGCGTCTGGCGTATTGAATTATAAGCCTGGTACCTTTATTATAGATATTAGTGCTAAAAGTATTTTGAACTTTTAGTTCATGACAGAACTGTGCAAGATTTTTAAAACTGCTCTTCATATTTTTATACGACCGCAAAAATTGAAAATTTTTTGGTCGTATATTGGTATCACGTTGGCGTCGTCGTCGTCGGCGTCCGAAGACTTTTGGTTTTCGCTCTATAACTTCGGTATAAGTAATAGAAATCTATGAAATTTAAACACAAGGTTTATGACCATAAAAGGAAGGTTGGGATTGCTTTTGGAAGTTTTAGTCCCAACAGTTTGGGAATTAAGGGCCAAAAAGGGCCCAAATAAGCATATTCTTGGTTTTCGCACTATAACTTAAGTTTAAGTAAATAGAAATCTATGAAATTTTGACACAAGGTTTATGACCACACTAAAGGAAGGTTGGGATTGATTTTTGGAGTTTTGGTTCCAACAGTTTAGGAATAAGGGGCCAAAAAAGGGCCTAAATAAGCATTATTCCTGGTTTTCGCACAATAACTTTATAGTATAAGTAAATAGAAATCAATGAAATTTAAACTCATGGTTTATAACCTCAAAAGGAAGGTTGGGATTGATTTTATGAGTTTTGGTCCCAACAGATTAGGAATTAGGGGCCAAAAAGGGGCCCAAATAAGCATTTTTCTTGGTTTTCGCACCATAACTTAAGTATAAGTAAATAGAAATCTATGAAATTTAAACACAAGGTTTATGACCATAAAAGGAAGGTTGGGATTGATTTTGGGAGTTTTGGTCCAAACAGTGTAGGAATAAGAGGCCCAAAGGGTCCAAAATTAAACTTTGTTTGAATTCATCAAAAATTGAATAATTGGGGTTCTTTGATATGCCGAATCTAACTGTGTATGTAGATTCTTGATTTTTGGTCCCATTTTAAAATTGGTCTTCATTAAGGTTCAAAGGGTCCAACATTAAACTTAGTTTGATTTTAACAAAAATTGAATTCTTGGGGTTCTTTGATATTCTGAATCTAAACATTTGCATGCACTTAGATTCTTGATTATTAGCCCAGTTTTCATGTTGGTCCAAATTGGGGTCCAAAATTAAACTTTGTTTGATTCCAACAAAAATTGAATTACTGGGGTTTTTTGATATGCTGAATCTAAACATGTACTTAGATTTTTTATTATGGGCCCAATTTTCAAGTTGGTCCAAATCGTGGTCTAAAATTAAACTTTGTTTGATTTTAACAAAAATTGAATTCTTGGGGTTCTTTGATATGCTGAGTCTAAACATGTACTTATAATTTTTATAAGGGCCCAGTTTTCAAGTTGGTCCAAATCGTGGTCCAAAATTAAACTTTGTTTGATATCAACAAAAATTGAATCCTTGGGGTTCTTTGATATGCTAAATCTAAACCTGTATTTAGATTTTTGATTATAGATATAGGAAGATGTGGTGTGAATGCCAATGAGACAACTCTCCATACAAATAACAATTTAAAAAGTAAACCATTATAGGTTAAAGTACGGCCTTCAACACGGAGCCTTGGCTCACACCGAACAACAAGCTATAAAGGGCCCCAAAATTACTAGTGTAAAACCATTCAAACGGGAAAACCAATGGTCTAATCTATATAAACAAAACGAGAAACGAGAAACACGTATATATTACATAAACAAACGACAACTACTGTACATCAGATTCCTGACTTAGGACAGGTGCAAACATTTGCAGCGGGATTAAACGTTTTAATGGATCCAAACCTTCTCCCTTTTTCTGAAACAATAGCATAACATCACAACAAAGAAAAACATACGATAAAATATCAATTGGCAGACTTAACTCAATCAAAAAACGTATGATTAAACAATGAACGAATAAATTTGATCTGCGATATCTGAATACAAATGCACAGTTAATTAAATATTAGAGACAAACATTCATGACCAAAAAGCTAACAAACAAATTCAAACACAGGACATGACTGAGAAATATTTAACCAATCAATGTTCACTTTAGAAAAAAACCGTTTTTTTTTATAATCTTGAAGTTTATACAAATGTTGTAAGAATAAGTGAAAAATTGAAGATATTACAAATAATGAAAGCTGGTGTACAGACAAGATCCATATAAATAAAAAATAACAAAAAAGCATTATAAACAGTATCAACAGGCCCAGTTTCAAAGTTGGTCCCAATTGCGGTTCAAAATTAAACTTTGTTTGATTTCAACAAAAATTGTATATATGGGGTTCTTTGATATATGCTTAATCTAACCATGTATTTAGATTTTTGATGTTTGGGCCCGGTTATCAGATTGGTCCACATTGAGGTCTAAAGGGTCCAAAATTGAGCTTTATTTGATTTCATCAAAAATTGAATTCTTGGGGTTCTTTGATATGCTGAATCTGACCATGTATTTATATTTTGAATATTGGACCATAATAGGTAATGTCCAATTTAAAAGTTTTAAAGTTTAAGTTCTTAGACCACATTCATTATGTGTCAGAAACCTGCGTTGTGTCAACTCCACATTCAGAGTTGTTTCAAGCTTGAATGTTGTGTCCATACTTGCCCCAATGTTCAGGGTTCGAACTCTGCGGTCGTATAAAGCTGCGCCCTGCGGAGCATCTGGTTAAAAATTAGGTAAACAATATTATTTGAAGCAAGTGCGTGCTGTTTATGTAGTAGTATTTTAAGACTAGTTAAAAAGTAAAATTGGGAACATGTGTTTGGTGCTTATGTTTTTACAGATTAGGTAAACAGAATAATTGGAAACATGTGCTTGCTGTTTATGTATTTGAATGACGATGAATGTGGGAATGGATATCGTTTGATCATTGCCAACAATCGAGATGAGCAGTGGGATAGACCAACAAAACCGCTGTCATTCTGGACAGACAATGAAGACTGTATAAGTGGTGTGTATTGTGTAGTTAAGATACACCTAAAAATTTAATGTCATTATGAATAATTAATGGAAAATATATTAATGGTTTATTTTATGGCAGTTTTTATCTCAGGGCCGTAACTAGGGTTCTAATTCAGGGGAGGCAGGGGTTTGGGGCTGCTGTCTCTCAGTAAAATGGCGAAAAATGAACCGTTTCCTTCGATTTCCTTACTCTAAGAGACACCAGTATTGCTTGAACCTGGAAACAATTTTTATGCAAAAACAAGCTGAGATTGCTGTTTGGGGTGAGCCAAGGCTCAGTCTTAAAGGCTGTAATTTGGCCTATAATTATTAACATTAAATAAATTGTGACTATGGATTTTTTTTCTCAATATGGCTAAAATGGCCCGTTTTTCTTCGATTTCCTTTTTTTAAGAAACATCAGTAATGCTGGATCCTGGAAGCAATTTATGCAAACAATTATTATCTGTATTTAAAGATATTTTTTATTAGAAATCAAACTGGTAAGTTAAAAAAAAATATAAAACAACTAAGATCATGGAACGCAAGATAATTTTTTTTATCGATGACCTTGAATTTCAATATTTTTGAAAGCTGAACAGACATGTATATAACTAAAAACAGGGACTTTAAATACAGTCAATTATTATATTCTTAGTATGGAAAGTCCCTGCTACAACGAATGGGGGGTGTTTAACTACTAAGGCATTGACCATAATGTTCTCGTACGATCCGGAGAAGCGGTTAAAACACTGAGCTGATTCAGCCGGTAACGAATTCCCGATATCATAAAAGATTCACATTTCAAAGGGAACTTCCTCTGCCTAATTGGGCCCCTAAATAAATGCAAATAGTTGAGATTTATTAAAAATTGTCGAAAGCAAAGTTTCATATGCGTTCTCGTACGAATACTGAATAACAGACGGACGGCCACACGAAACTGAAAAACAAAAAAAACAAAATACAAATACTGAAACGGTTCACTTTGGATCAAAAATCCGGAAAATGACGCATAGATCACGTTTCATGATACATTTTTAAAACTGTAAACTTGTGTTGTTTATTATATAAATTCAAGTTCTTGATGTACATATTGTCAAAATTTCATTTTATTACTTCCAAAAAAAATTGGTGTAGAAAACTCGGGGGAGACAGTTGCCCCCCCCCCCCCCCCCCCAAACTGCCTCCTAGGTAGTTACGGCCCTGTATCTAATACAGTAGTTCGTTTCTATATATGTTGTATTGCTAGTTTTTTGTTGAACGTCACTGTTTCTGTTGTTTCGTTGTTTACCTCTTAAAGATGATGTGTTTTCCTCGGTTTTAGTTTGTAATTCAGATTGGTTTTCTCCTCATCGATTTATGACTCTTGAACAGTAGTATACGACTGTCGCCTTTATTGATGCATGCATTAGGATAGACCTGAACACAACAGTTGACATTCTGGACATATAATTTAGAGTGCATTTGTGGATTGTATATTAGTTTCCATGGTACAAATGTTTAGACGTTGTGTATTGAATTAACTCCTTTATATTGCATACTTTTAAGTGATTATTATTGTTCCCTATATCTATTATTTAAATCTACCTTGGCCTTTGATATACACACAGTGTGAGGGCATATGTTATATTTCAAAAGTCAAACAATAGTTGACTATATTAATATTTTTTGGAAGTTTAAAAATACCATATTTGAAGAAAAAAAAATGACCTAACTAAAGTACCAAAAACGGTATCTTGAAATCCTTGTTGTCGATCACAAAATATTTTCTCTAATAATTATGTGCTCATTTTCCCTCCTATCATAAGACCAACCTCTATGGCAATAATTAACATAGGATGAATCTGTCATATGATCCAATAATTAACATAGGATGAATCTGTCATATGATCTAATGATCGGATTGACCAATTACACTTTTGTCTCATAATTTACTTCAACCGAAATTTATACAAAAACTTCATCATATTTTAGCATGGTAATTTTTGTAATAAGTACATTCTCGTTCTAAATATTCATTTTATAAAAGTATTGTTTTGTTTTTTAAAAACTTACAACACATTTGGTGTTAATACTCTCAAACATAATTTCTAGGAAGCGCGACACAACGATCATACATTCTGTTAGTTGTGTCAAGATTTGAGTTCATTCTACTGTAAAATCAAAACTTAATCAAAAACAAAATTATACAATAACTCGCAGATCTGTTTTTGGACAAGTTATATACGTAATTTTCGCCTTAAAAGAATTTGATTTGAATATTTATAATAATTGAATTGTAAATAAATAGAGTAATTTGAAAATGTTAATTCTTCTGAACAAGAATCTCCAAAATATGAATTCTATTGCCAGTAGACTTTGTAATAAAACAGAATTGATCTATTACATTATAAATATTATAGGCCAGGATATGACTCCAGGAAAAGAAAACGGCACATGGTTAGGAGTATCAAAGAAAGGAAGGATTGGAATACTACTCAATATCTTAGGTGTAAATGATCCTAAAAAGAAAGGAAGAGGTAAATATAAAGAAACGAAATTAACAATAGTACTTTGAATACAGGAAGGGTCAAATTTGGAATAGTTTAAACACAAGCTTCCAAATATCTGATATCAACATAGAAATTGAGTTTAATAAAATAAAAATCGCAAAACTCTTAAAACAAAACCATGATGATAACAAAAATATGCTAACTTATGAAGGCTGCATAAATTCCACAGTTGTATTGATTCTATTAAGTATTATTTTGCTTTCAAGAGTAAGGGCAAGTAAAAAATCATTAAACGTTCATTGAACCATAATTATGATGTGATATTGCATATCTACAAATACTTGAACGTGAAAGTTCTGTTATAACTGTTTCCCTTTGTTTAACCTTTGATAGTCCATGTTGCCGAAACTACGTTGAATGTCATAACACAATGTCAGTTTCATTTACATATAACCATCTGCAATTCAAATGAATTAAATTTTGAGGTTTCGCGAAAGTTGAAATTGAAAGTTATAAGGATGAAGTACATTTTCCAGGTTAATTTGGACCACTGACTCAGAAACTAACACAACAGCCCACTTGACTCTCATTTAGTTGAGTCAATTGCACATGTTTAAACTTTTGGAAGAATGTGTTTATTTCGATAAAACAATAAACAAAGAAACAATTATGTTTTGGAAGAAATATTAAATGGGAATTTTGATATTTTGTTGACTGAAAATATTTATTGATATATTTCGTTTAAAAACAGGATATTTAGTTAATGAATACATTTCAAGTCAGAAGGATGGGCAAGAATACATCAATGAAACAATAAAGCCATGTTCAAGCAATTACAACTCATTCAATCTTATTCTGATGAACCTCAGGTAAGACAACTGCTACATTACAAATCATGCAGTTACATATTTAAACCATTTACATATTTCAACTCATTTACATATTTCATCTTATTTACATTTTTCATCTCATTTACATATTTCTTCTCATTTACATATAACATTTCATCAGACTACTTATTACATCTTATGATAGCTTTGAGATAAATAGAAAACATTATTTGTTTACAATGAATGAGTCAGCAACTGCGGAAAACAAAACTTTAAATGGGAATATGTTTAAGATTGTTTAAAGTTGCATTGAAACTAACATATAAAAAAAAAGTAATACAGCAAACGAAAACCTCTATCAACTAAGTTGACTTTAATTCAGAAACTTGTTTTTCAGTTTTCCAAAGACCAATGGTATATGTTGTTCCAATTTGGATGGTGTTTTAACTGAATCAGATATTTTAAACGGTAATAGTAAATGTTATTTATTGAAACCCCAATTTATACATATTCTTGTTTGATTGGTTTTACACTAGTTATTAATGGGGCTCTTTATAGCTTGCTGTTCGTTGTGAGCCATGGCTCTGTGTTGAAGACAATACTTTTACCTATAATTGTTCACCTTTACAAATTATGACTTGGATGGAGAGTTGTGTCATTGGCACTCATACTACATCTTCTTATATCTATATATGATAACTTGATGAAGGGATGATAAAATCAACAATATAAAGCTAAGCATAGGAAAAAAACCATAACGTTGAATCTCTTATCTATATTGACAACGGCATCTTTTGTAGGTGTTTTTACGTGTGATAATTCGTCACCAGGCAGACCATGGCAGAAATCTGTTCAGAACAGAGAAAGATTTGGTAATATTGTAAAAGATTTTAATCACAAAGAAAAGAAAGACCAGCTTGTTCAAGAACTTCTTAATCTACTTACAGACAGAAAGACGTATGTGTATTGTTGTTTTATCATAACTTTTGAGAAGCTTTATTTGAAGATTTTACCATAATTCCCCACATTTCAGTTATTGCTTGTAAAATACATACTGGCAATCAATCATTTCTTCTTTTAATGAACAGCCGAAATGACGACGCTACTCATTGGAAGATGTATTTGACTACGATTATATCTAATAATTATTGCCAAAGGTTGGTGTTTTTTTCCCCAGTAATTCTGGCATTCTATACAATCTGCCTTATTTATTGCAGTTTGCTACACTTGAACCAATAAACACACTCATTTTAGGGGCCTTTAATAGCTTGCTGTTTGGTGTGAGGCTCTGTGTTGAATATAAAAAAAGAAGATGTGGTATGATTGCCAATGAGACAACTCTCCACAAGAGACCAAAATGACACAGAAATTAACAACTATAGGTTATAGTACGGCCTTCAAAAGCCCATACCGCATAGTCTGCTGTAAAAGGCCCCGAAATGACAATGTGAAACAATTCAAACGAGAAAACTATAATGGTTTACTTTTTTAAATTTGACTTGGATGGAGAGTTGTCTCATTGACACTCATACCAATCATTTTATATCTATATATATATATATATATATATATATGAGTCTAAAAGATTGTCAATTTTGATGATCAAATACCTATTAAGTTTACTGGTTGGTAGATTCTTATAGACTCTATATATATTTTTTTTTTGAGAGCCCAGGTGGTCGTGTGGTCTAGCGGGACGGCTGCAGTGCAGGCGATTTGGTGTCACGATATCACAGTAGCATGGGTTCGAATCCCGGCGAGGGAAGAACCAAAAATTTGCTAAAGCAAATTTACAGATCTAACATTGTTGGGTTGATGTTTAGACGAGTTGTATATACATTATGTACACAGCCATGTATCACCATCATTGATGGCGATCCGATGGATACATCTGTTGTAGAGTTGTCACTGACTCAGACGTACTTATAAATATAATTATTTTCTGTGACTGTATATTACATTAATTTGTAGGATCCTTTACTATAGATAATTTAGCTGATCTGTAACAATAACATCTTCATGCCTTATATATCATGTACTGTAGTACGCCGCTAGATTAAAACTGACGAGGAAAGGTAACACACGGCCAGCGAAAGCTCTTTTTTTGAGAGCCCAGGTGGTCGTGTGGTCTAGCGGGACGGCTGCAGTGCAGGCGATTTGGTGTCACGATATCACAGTAGCATGGGTTCGAATCCCGGCGAGGGAAGAACCAAAAATTTGCTAAAGCAAATTTACAGATCTAACATTGTTGGGTTGATGTTTAGACGAGTTGTATATATATATATATATATATATACATCTTATTTCAGATATAACAATGACCAACAGTTAGTCTCACAAGCTGCAATGTCTAATATGGAAGAAGATATTATTTTAGAAAGAAGTGCTGCATTTGTATGGACACCTGAATTGAGATATGGCACAAGGCAAGTTAAGGATAAGTGTTTATGGGTTTGATATTTATTGAGTTTAATTATTCAAAATATATAGTTTGTCTTAAAACGACAAAACAATCATATTTGGGGTTTTCAGTGTTGATTTTCTTTTCAGTTATATACAATACATACAAAAATCTGACAGCCAGAATCTCATCAGTCTGGAAATAAGCAGACACAGTCGTGACAAATAGAGACACAAAACAACTATCTTTAAAATACTATGCATAAAACATGTTAATTATGAATTAGAGAATAGAAGGTTTTTACATGTTATTTGAACAGCCATGCAAACCCATTCTCCAAAACCAATAAGCAAAAACAATAAATGAAAAACGTCTATGTCAACATATTGTCTTTTAAAGAACAGTTTTGATGTTATAATATGTAGAGGTTTTTATTACAACATGTTTAAAAATATAAGAAGATATGGTATGAGTGCCAATGAGACAACTCTCCATATTTATAGAAATTCTCTAAAATAGGTACACTGGGGATGTTTGTTTGGAGAGCCACGAATATGAAACGTAATCATGATAAAAGAGCAAATAAGGTAAATCTTGCTGGAGTGAGTTGCAACCTCCCCATAAACATTATTACACAGGTTCGTTAACAGTAAATGACAGCAACACAAGACATCTATACGTAATATTTTTATCATGTGTTATTTTCATTTATTGTAGAACCCATTCCATCGTTTTAGTTGACCGTGAAGGCAATTGTGATTTTATAGAGAAAACTATGGCAACACCAGTAAATCCAGATAATGTGAAGTGGGAAACCAGTTCGTTTAAATTTAAATTTTCTAATTGTACAACTCCTCATTTATAGCCTGTTTAAACAAGATTGTAGAAAAAATATTTATTTATTTATATTAAAATTGATTAAATGTTGATAGACACACTTAAATTGATGTATATTTTTATCTTTAAAAGCTTATTTGATGAGGGAAACATATTGCTTAAGACATTAAAGACACATTTTGTGCCCCCCAAACAGTTGCATTTTGTTAAATTATTAAAGTTGTTATGATTCTTAAAGAAGTGAGGTGTTATACCTTAAAGAGTTAAAACTCATTTACTCGTTATGGCGATTTTGCGGTGATTATAAAAAGACTAAATACTATAACTAAGGTTGTTTTCATGAAAAGAGCCATTTGTTTTACTGTTTGAACTCTTTATGGATTAAAATATATGGATTACATTTGACCAGAAACTCGTTTTAATTGATTTTATTTACTCCCTCGATTCACTCCTCCGAAAATATAAATGTTGTCTTAACTATATATCGTAGAAAAAATATTAAACACAGTATAGGGTTGTGCGTTCGCAACAAGATCACCTTTTGATTCAACATGTTCAACATAAATGTATACTATAGTCATACATAAATGAATCAATATTTACCATACACAAGTCGAATAGAAACGATAAGGTTACATATGAAAAAGGCGGGAGGGTTGGGAATAGTATACCAAACTAACCTAGTCTTACTACCTTGTAACGAGCGTCACATTGGTCAAACACACCTCAAATCTTCCTTATATACTAACTGCCAAAATAGTCCGTGCAGAAAGAAATTCAATGGGTAATACCCCATCTCATACAACTATAGAAAGACCGTTATATATATAAAACAGAGCCGTAAAGAAATGTATTTATTGATAACAAAATGTCTTTCTCAATCGGTCTTCTTTGACATTTATCCAATAATACCTGGTTTCAATCCAAGAGCACTGAAAAAGAAGAAAAAAAAAGATGAGACAACTACGTATAACACATCATATTTTGAACTTGTATTATGCTTTCAATTTGCAGTAGCAGAATTAATTGTTGAAATAGCATTTCGAGTTATGGAATATCGCAATGTATATATGGATTCACATTGTTTCTAGAATTCTAGCAGATATGAATATATTTTCTGTTTGAATATTTTTGCCGAAATCATAAAACATTGAAAAGAAAGATTATATTTTCTTCATGTAAATAAAGACAACAGTAGTATACCGCTGTTCGAAATTCAGAAGTCGATTGAGAAAAAAACCCACATTAAAATGTAAAAGTTTGATTCAAAATTAACGTTTAAAGCACAGTTTTTTTTATTCATCTTGGGTTTTCTGCTTTCCTGCGTTTGTATTAAGATTTGGATTTGTAATATATGTATATTTTTTTAAAATCAACTTGCAGGAATTTAATTGAACATGATATTTCATATCCACCTTTTTATCTAAATCTTTGATTTGCTCATCTATGTTCCAACATTTACTGTGTGAAATACACGAGTAAAAACTTACACAAAAAAATTGGGCTATCAAGGGCAAATCGTCGTAATGGATTGCACTTACCATGACGACAGAGAAAATAAATGAAATGATGCTTTTTTTCATATGCGTTATATTCATTCTTGTTCGAATGGCGCTTTGTTAAATGAACAACTGTGTCAAATCATCATTACGTTATTGCTGCATGAGACTGCTATTAACAAGATGTCTGCACATCACAATTAATTTGTTGATGAGGGCTTTTGACAGTTGATTTGTCTATGCTAGTCGACGCGACAAGGGAGTACTCTTTGATAAGAAGGATACATCTAGTTCCCAACTATTCGTATCCCCTTTAAAATGACTTGCTCTAAAACCTGTCCTACCGAAAAGAAGGAGTTGATTCCAGCCAAATGTAGACTCGAACAAACAAAATACTTTGACATCGCATATTCATTATGACACATCTGCCATGACATACCGGAATATTGTGTATATGTTTTCTAATTCATAAAGTGTTTCTTTTTTGCATATGAATTGAATTAAATAAGACTTACAAGGTGCATCATTCCACTGCAATTCGTCTCAACTCGGCCGATTCCGTAGAAGAGTAGCGGATTCTACCGAGGATTGCCGAAATATTTCTAAAAGAAGGGAAACACTTGCCTTTTTTCGCATATGAATTGAATTAAAAATGTTTTACAAGGTGCATCATTCCACTGCCAGTTATGGACACCAGACAATTCTAAACAATCTTCCTCAACAAGATAATTATTTGGTTCAGCAGGGTACCAATCGGTATAATCCAAATCACTGTCGTCTGCTGACCATACCCAGCTTCCTTCAGTTACGTCATCTCGTGCTCCTAACCAAAAATCTAAAACAGTAAGATTTTGCATAACTTGTAACACACATGTATACATAAAATTCAGTATTCTTTTTTTGCTACTATTTGGAGGAGTCTCAAATTTTTGAAAATCATCCCGAGTCAATTATTTTTAATACATATCTCTGATTTATCACTTTGTGCATGAATGACACGATCCGTAAATATTAAAACTCATGCACTACAAAACAAAATGTCTTGATGTCAAGGCAAAAATACAACTTTCTGTCAAGTAGTATTGTCATTTTTGCGATATTTGGTAACATTGCCATATAAGCGGGAGGTTTGGCTAGCCATGAAACCAGGTTCAACCCACATTTTTTTTCTTAAAATGTCCTGAACCAAGTCAGGAATATGGCATTTCTTATCAAATACTCGTTTATATGTATGACGGCGTTTGTTTTTGTTGCACTGTTTTTCGTTGTTTCGTTGCTTTCCTCTTATATTTGATGTATTTCCTCAGTTTTAGTTTGTAACCCGGATTTGTTTTCTCTCAATCGATTTATGACTTTCGAACAGCGGTATACTATTGTTGCCTTATTTAGTTTGTTATTCGGATTTGTTTTCTCTCAATCCATTTATGACTTATTAACAGCGGTATACTAATGTTGCCTTTATTTGAGCGTGGTTTATTTACTGTCATATGATTTCATATACCCTTAAGTACTTAAAAGTTCTCTGTAGGTCATAAAACAATTGAAATAATATACCCTGTTTTGAATAAAAAACATCGATTTATTTCTCATCAATTTCACGTAAAAGAATTAGACCACCCTTGGAATAATAAACACTGTCTCCTATTCAATATCAGATGCGTCGAAGAAAAACAAGTGCATCATACACTACATAGAAAACTAAGGATAGAGCAACATGACAGGACAAAAACAATAAGGCCCATCCTTTGGTAAGAAAAGTATAGGTCACAATAACACATTAATTAAAGTAAACATTCAAATCTAAAAGAACTGACGTAAGACTTTATCAACTAAACGAATAAAGGGAAAGAATTAACATGACTTGGTACAGTCTTTTTCGAAGAAAATGGTCGGTTAAAGCCTGGTTTTATAGATAGCGAAACTCCCCATTTGTATTGTAATTGATTATATTAGCAAAATTGAGTGATCAACCCAAATATACATTATAGGTTAATGTGGTAATGTTTGGGATCCAGCAAACTTACATTTATTATAAAAACCAAGTCATATTAGATCTTTTATTATTATTATAAATTCCGGATACGTTTTGGTGTATAACAGCCAGCGACAGTATTCGATTATACGACTTTGATCTGAAAATGTGTATTTCTCATCAAGAGGTATACTTTAAATTAATTGGACATCAAACACATCTTGCAGAATAGATGCATATATAATTGTTCAAACATTTAGCTGTCACCGTCATAAAAATAGTATACAGTTCTTTGCTGCTATAACATAATAATTATAGGTTATCATCTGAAAATGGTCCATTCATAAGATGTCGAATTATTCGGGTTTTCACCACCAAGCAAAGATGAAGATGTCCTTAACCTCATTTGAGTCTTTATTGTTGGTATGTGGGTTTCGAATAATCTTCAGCATCGCATTGCAATTTGACTTCAATCTGATTCGGTACCACCGGTGAGTTTAATGGAGTCAAAATGTTTGTACCGAATCATAAGCTTTGTTACTTTGATGAATTTTTCAAAACTTCAGTTTTCACATATTTTTTTATACACAAACTGGAATAACCAATTATACCGCTTATTTTAAGCTGATAATAATAAACATACTGCAAACCAATCAATAATGTCAAATTGCGCCTTTCAGTTGTTATATAAGCAAATTAATCAGTCCCCGTTTGGCCCCTCCAGAGAGAAACATACATACGTGTACCCAAAGCACGTGCAGTGATCTTAAGAAACGTTTCTTCATCTACAGTTTCAACTTTAACAAGATCAGCATGATGAGATAGACAAGAACTCTGAAAAATATTTGTAATGAATCATTTTACATATTTTAATAAAAGTAGTTTCGTAATTAGTTATCAAGGGCACCCGGGTTATAATTTGATTTCGTCTAAAATGCATCACATTGTGTATAGATAATCTTTTAACTTCTACATTTCGTTACGTGAGTAATGCATAGGTCAAATGATCGATATTTTTCTTACTTATATATGACAATAACTCAATACGAAGTAAGTTTATAAATGATTCACGTTGTACGTCGTCTTCTGCTGTTTAAAGTCATATAAATATAATGATATATGGTATGCTTGTCAATAAGATAACTATTATCCAGAGTTCACATGAAGTGGTTGTTAGTTATTATAGACAACTGTTCGGTCTTCAACAATGCGAAAATCTGTACCGTATTGTCAGTTGTAAAAACACTGACATAAACATCCAGTGACTCTATAACAAAACAATATTCGAAAAACTTAATTAACAGACATGAACTAACGACAACCACTGAACTATACGTTCCGTATAAGGACAGTCTCATAACCAATGTACCGGGGTTAAACATGTTTGCTGAACGACCAACCCTCCACTAACTTGAGAGGCATTTTTTTCTTAAAATATCTAGTCAGGAAAATGGTCATTGTTATATTATAGTTTCGTTTCTATTTGTGTTACATTTTAGTATTGTGTTTCTGTTGTGTCGTAGGTCTCCTCTTATATTTGATGTGTTTCCCTCAGTTTTAGTTTGAAACCCGGATTTGTTTTTATCTCAATCGATTTGTGAATTTCGAATATCACTGTTGAAATAAGTAGCAATATGCTTAACTCAAAAGATTGCTCCGAGGCACATAAACAACTATGATAAAGCAATAGGTTCTTGTTGTTCAATACTTTTTCTATTCAGTTTTCTTTGTTGTTCATCTGTTCACCATGGTGTTGGATAGTTTTTTTTAATTAAATGAATATTTGATGGCTACGATCTTTTTTTTTTTTCTAAAATCAAGAGTCACGCGTCATCCACACTGAAATAATTTTGATCATCAAATTGTAATAATTATTATTTTTATCAAAATGAAAAGTACAAATTTTGTAACATTGTGAAGTGGTTTATCTAGAAAATTTTCGAAAAACTAAGGATTTTCTTATCCCAGGAATACATTACCTTAGCTGTATTTGGCATAACTTTTTGGAATTTTGGGTCATCAATGCTCTTCAACCTTGTACTTGTTTGGCTTTATAACTATATTGATCTGAGCGTCAATGATAAGTCTTATGTAGACGAAACGAGCGTCTGGCGTATGAAATTATAATGCTGGTACCTTTGATAATTATTTTTCGAAAGTGTTTTTAAACGTTTTCGCTTTGTATAAATGTCATTTAAACTTTTACCAGCATGCAGTGTTGACATAACAATAAATGCCTACCGATGCCTCATACCAATTTAATTTATCGTTGCCAAATAAATAACACGAGTTCTGAAAATGTATCCATCCTGTATGACAATCACAATTTATACAAGCTGAAAATAAACATATCATTCAGTTTTTCTCAAGGCATTTAATCAGCAGTATATGCGGAGCTATATTCCAACAGGCGTATTTTGTGACGTGTACACAAAATGATAACTGTATTAACATCTTATTTTAATTTTTTTGTTTTTCTCACCATAAAACACCTACCATTGCCATTATAATGTCAATGTCAAAAACACAATGTTCAAACTGTCATATTCCTGACTTGGTACAGACATTTCCCTATGTAGAAAATATGGATTAAATCTTTGTTTTATAGCTAGCTGAAACCTCAATTTTGGCATGCATAAGTACCGAGTCACGTCAAATGGATATTGACAGCATAAACAGTAAAATAAATATTCACAAAGACAAATAATACTACAACACGTTATTTAGATGCTAAACAATGTCGGTACCTAGAATCTATACTTCAAGACCATCATGTATTATTTGTACAGTTGATACGGAATATTCATCAACAAAGTCTTGGTATCTTCCGATGAACTTTGTTAAGAAAAAAGACAAGAGTTCTTTGTCATAACCCTGGTTCATCAAATTTCTGCTCAGACACTGATGACGTTTGACAAAGTTTAAGTAGCAGCTGCAAGCTCTTGAAAACCGAACAAGTAGGGAAATGTATATCCCATCTATTGGATCAGTTGGCATATTACTACTGAAGTGGGGGGAAATGATATCAAAATTAAATCGTTTCAGTTTTAGTTTGTAACCCGGATTTGATTTTTTCTCAATCGATTTATGAATTTTGAACAGCGATATACTACTGTTGACTTTATTTGTCATAGATCCTGGTTTTGAGATGAAAGCGTCTGTCAAATTCAAGGTATAATTTTAAACACGAGGCAGAGGAAGCCGTGTCTGTTTTTTTTTATTGTAAGCAATACGAAGCCCACCAAAAACTGGGGGATAGCATATAGGACCCGCCTGGTTGTAAATGTAAGTAAAAACTCGGGGATAAATTTAATTATGCAGGACATATTCGAGGAAAAGAGGACGCGAAGTGTGGCTACGACAGTTGGAAAATATACGTCGTCATCGGTGAAACAGATATTCCATATAACTAAGTTTATTTACTATTCAGTGCAGAAAATTATGTAAACTAAAATGAATAATGATTTTTTGTTCTCAATAACCTTATCCCTTTATGATAATTTGATGAGAGTTTTTTAAAATTAAAAGTACTTACCACTTTGAATTATTGTAAAAACAATAAGTGTTAGAACATGATATGCCGTCATTTTGAGATTGTGTCTCTAATGTCCAACACTCAATATGTGATAAGATAGTTCAAGTAAATATGTCAGTTTCTTATCTAAAATGTGTTTACCTTTCATGTAATGAGTGCGGAAATGCACAAACTGCCAAATCTACCTAATTGTAAGATTCCTACATTAATATTAGAATAAGATGATAAGCTAATAACTTACTGAACAAGATATGTGCCTCATAATGTATTTAAAAAACCCCTTTTAATGTGTGTGAAATATTTTTTTTGGTTAAGGCAATCATCTGATTCTGGAAAAAATATAACATTTCAGAGCCGTTCACAAGCTTATTTCCCGTTCTTTTACATCTTTTTTTCCCTATTTCCCAATTTTGCTTACAGGATCAATTTCTTATATTCCCTTAACTCACCATACAACTTTATTCTCCCACTGTATTTATACTCGAATCTCTACATTTTACCCCCTATATCCCACACTCATACATGCCATACAAGCATTTAGTTTTCCTCATTTCAGCTCCCATATGTCAATTACAATTTTGTTGCAAGGTTAAACATAAAGAAAGGTCCCGTGCTAATATACGTCTGAGAAAGATTTCAAAAACAAACTAAAGAATTTTCAAGAACTTTTACTATTTGAAGAATAATATTATGATACCCAGATTTCCATATCATCTCAAATGAAACATGTATCTAAAGCCTTATATCTTAAGGTACCAGTTCAGTAGTCAGCTGTGTTAAATTACTGATAATGTATAGTTCCAGATTGTGGAATAATGACTGTGTATTCGTATGGCGAATAGTACATACATAGAAGAGGACATGTACCCTGTAGAAAAAGCCGGATTCACTCCTTGTGATGTTTGTGTGATTAATCGAGTTACAAGATTTGAACGTTGGTGAACTAATGTCACCTAAATATAAAACCGTCAGACCTTCATCAATGATGAAATCATAATTATATAAAAGAGGGGCGAAAGATAGCAGAGGAACAGTAACTCATAAATCGAAAATAAACTGACAACACCATTGCTAAAAAATGAAAAAGACAAACAGACAAATCATAGTACACAAGAAGCAACACAGAAACTAAGGAATGAGCAACACGAACCCCACCAACACTAAGGGTGATCTCAGGTGCCCCGGAAGGGTTATAAGCGGATCCTGATCTACACATAGCACCCATCGTGTTGCTCATGTTATTACAAACCCGGTAAATAGTCTAATTCGATAGGTCAAATTCATAAAAAAGGAAGGGGATTGTAATTATATCGTAAGAAACATAGTCGATATCATCTGTGAAATGGTTATTCTATATCGCTTAACCAACTCGTGATTGTTTATCTAATTCATTAGAAAATATTGTACCAAACATTATCAAAGCAATTGAGAGCAAGGTCGTGCTCTTGTGAATAACAGAACGTGTTGACACGTTTTTTCCTATACCCAAAGCATCAAAAGTTTATTAAATGCTACCATAAATCTGCAAATACGCGCATTAGAACCTTAGAAATTAACATCCAATTCATAAAGCGTTTTGAAATTATCATATGTAGATGATGTGATAACTATATGTAACTTAAACTGAGAAAGACAAGTACAGGATAAAAAAGCTGTAATTAGTTATCAAAGGTTCTAGGATAATAATTTAATACGCCAGACGTGCGTTTTCCCGTTTAAATGGTTTTACACTAGTAATGTTTTGGGACCCTTTATAGCTTGCTGTTCAGTATGAGCCGTGTTAAAGGCCGTACCTTGACCTATAGTGGTTTACTATTATGAATTGTTACTGGGATGGAGAGTTGTTTAATTGGCACTCATACCACATCTTCCTATATCTATTCAAGACACACTAATTTCTTAAGTAGCAATTCAGCCAAGAATTATGCAAGGGGAGATACATCCATATAGTGTAGGATATTTATCTGATAAAGGTTTCAGATGAGATTGACTATGTATTTATATATTTATGTGATAATGGACACGTGTATTGTTTTGACATTTGTCACATGACTAGATACCTGTATAAGAAATACGGTGTACTTCGGTTCATCTGCGCATCTATGACTTAATTATGACTTCATGTCATTCAACTGATGAAACCATAATTGATTAATGTTATTTGAACCATTCCTAACATACTTTTCTTTATAAAATCTTCTGTTTGAAATATTGTGTACTGTCCAAAATAAGGGAAACCCCTGTTTTGATAGTTTGATAAGTGCGGCGATATCGCAGATGCCTTCAAGAAATAGCTTATTTTGAACAAAGGAAAGATTTTATACTACGCAATATAGTTGAATTTGAACCAAATACACTGCAGAGCATAATGTATTTCAATCTGATGTTAATTTGACCTGAAAAAAAACAAATTTTATCTTATGAAGTATTTTTTAATGGTGATTGGCTTAATATAGTTAATCACGGGATCACGGTTGTGTATTAACTCTTAAACTTATGAATTTTATTCTTTTCTATCCCATCTGAATGCTAAAACAATGACAAGAACGATTTTAGTTGTTTAATTGTGCGAATATAAAGAAATCAGGTAATGCACTATATCACCTGCCGAACGGACTCCGGGAACTCCACTGTACTCACGAGCTAAAACAAGTGGGAAGAATTATAACGGTAAATCTGTGTGTAATTATGTGTTATTCGACGCTTGCCTTTGGACAGTACAGTCTGGTCATTTCCTGGCCCCACCAACCCAAAAACAACTTTTTTTTTTATCAAACTTGTAAATTGTTTTTTTCATACTTATGATTGATATGGATTTTTTTAAGATTATACATGCTTGAAAAAATTGGTAACAAAGATATTTCTTTTGTAGATTGTGTATATTTGGAAAATGCTATGTTGAAGCAGCGGCTACGGACGTGCAGACAAACATTCGCGCATTGTAAATAAAAATGAATAAAGGTGTTTAACTCTACTGTCCATGCGAGATGATATTCCAAATCGTGATTGGTGTTTTATTAAGGGAATGACTAATATTATATTTATCTATGAAGAAATAACAGCGTAGCTGGTTATTTTAAGTGTGCACCACATTTTGATGTTATTTCGAATAAACAGAAAAAATATTAAAGTCATTCCTTATAATTTAATTCTAAATTCCATTTTAAGCTGGAGTAAATCATAAAAGACGTTGACGACATCATGGTTACATGACAAAATTATGTCTTTGAGCTGATAGACAAAACACCTTCAACCAATCAGAAGACGCGTTACATCCAAAATTAAATTATTTATAAATATTATGAGAACATAAACACTTCGATACAAACAGGAAACAGAAATGAGTCCTGTTTACAATAAGCAACATATCCATCAATTCTAAAGGTTTCTGTTTTTGTGTACATTAATGACAGTCTGATCAGGAGGCAAATATTTATTTGGCACAACAACAAAAAGTAATAGGTACATATAAATTGATCAAAGAAATATTTTAAGAAAATTTATACATGACATGTGACGCATTTTTCATTAGGTATTATTGTACTCAGTCCTAAAATGATCATAAGTTATCTTTAATCTTTCATAACGCTCGAGTTAAAGATTGTCTTTTTATTTCGTTGTAAGAAAATAAAGAAATGTTCATCGCAGACATTAAACATTTACCATTTTGCCTAACCTACAGTGAGACAGTAGGTGCAGACAAGACGATTAGGTATATGATAGATATACTAGTAGTTTTATTTTAGGAGGGTGATTTCAAGTCCTATTAAAAAGCCCTAGTCACGACGAACCCACGAAACATCAATGCAGCGTCACGACATGAAATTTCATCAAATCGAGGGTGATCTGTAATCGACGTACGACAGTCGCACGGTAGTTTGAGCATCGTGGCCCTGTTGTGTGTCGTGGGACAAAAATTGGACATGAACCTTTTTTGCTCTACGATTTGCTGTCTGTTCACTGTCTTGTGACTGTCGTGAGAGTGTCTTATCACAGTCGTACGACTGTCTTGCGATAAACACATTGTCGTGGATGCCAACTTAAACCATTTTCAAAATATTTGGTATTCGTGAGACAATCGTACGACTGTATCACTAGTGTCTTGCGACAGTCATGAGACAGTCGTACTATCTATATATTCATACGATGCTCGCGCAACATTGATTGCTTGTCATACGACAGTGGTACGTTCGTCGTGCAACATATTTTTGTTTTGTTTAGAAGAATACAATTCGGCGGGAATGAATGTTTGAAAAACATACCGTCTGCTGTTTAAAGAGAATGGCTATTCCAACAGCATATTACGTTTGGCTCTGCTGAATAAGCGCCTTGTCAGACTCCAACAAGGGCAAAATATGGTCCTGTTAGCGTTGTTACCCATTTTATATTGTTAATATTTCTTTTCGGGGCATCCTAGTTTAATATTGCTGAACAATTATAATATAAACTAATACGAAAAACGTCTTTTACTTGGACCGAACTTATAATGACACTGAATAACATTGAAAGCAAATGACAAATGGCACGCAATTAATTGGGCCTCTTTTATTTACTAGTAGTTTGGACTTAAACGCGCGCGTGACCCACGACTGTTTTGCGACAGACGTACGATACTGACACGACAGTATGTTATAAGACGACTGTAACACTCACATCCCATGACACGAAAAATATCCCCAAACAACTCACGATTGTCGTGCGACTGTCATACGACTTGCGACAAACCCACGACAGTACAATTGCAATTTCTTTCTGTTGTGTACCCATCGTGGAACCATTGTGGACATGTCGTAGCTGATGTGACCACTCGAAATATTTTTTTGACATTTTGCACGACAAAGCCACGACAACTATTTTATAGATCTTCCACTACAAAAAAGAAATCGTACGATCTGTTGTGACGGGGGCTTTAGAGTATTTTTTAAATGTTCCGCGAGTACTGAAAAAATAAAATAAAATGTACATATATAACCAACGTAAACTTTCAGAAATTATCTACTTAAACGCATAGTACATTTGGTTACAAACAATAACCTTTTAAAACTTGAATGTTTGTCAATCTTATTAAGTATGGTCTCAAGGAATGAGAATAAGTGAATAAACTTATGTCAAACACTCCATCTGTTTTATATTACGAGACTGGATACTTTAAACTTTGTTGTTTTAAATACTACTTGCCTACTTCCTTATAGTGAGGTTAAGTACATGGGATAAACAGATACTCAATTATATTACGTAGAATAACAATATATTTGTTAACTAAGTGGTGTTTTTCTTGAGAAACATTAAGGAAGTACAGAAATAGTATAATTGAAAACAATATTTCTATATTAAACAACTACACAATCTTAGTACGTGCTAAGTAATATAATGGTCGTATGTTCAATCTTGTACAAACTATAGTTGGTTCGTTTTTCAACATTAATAAATTTACACACATATACATGTTAGATGAAATATATCTTTATATCTATATCATTAACGGGAAGCTTTATACACAAAATTATGATAAAAGAGATGATTTTTCATTTCCTATCGTTAATTTTCCATTTTTAGATGGTGACGTTCACTTGTCACCATCTTATGGTGTTTATATATCTCAACTTGTACGATTCGCTCGTGTATGTAATAACGTATTAGATTTTAGCGAGAGAAATTTATGTATAACTGAACAATTATTACACCAGGGTTTTTGAAATCACAAACTAGTTAAAACATTTACTACATTTTATCATCGGTATAAGGAAATAATTCTCAAATATAACTCAACATGCAGACATCTTATAAGTTCAGGTATTTCACATCCAATCTTTTATGGTAATATTCTTTACAAAGCACACAAATGTCAGTATTCATCTAAAAGCTTACAAAATCTTTAAACAGACTTACTTACTATTATTATTATATAGTTACGATACTGTTGTCAGGTCATTAAAGATTGCATATTTAATATTGATTCACTTATAGGGTCTTTGCATCGGAACTATACACATTTATTTAATAAACAGTTGTTTGCATGGCACGGGTTATGCTCTTCTCATATATTTTATATATGCGTTTAGTATGACGTCCATTATCACTGAACTGGTATACATATTTTTAAGGGGCCAGTTGAAGGACGCCTCCGGGTGCGGGAGTTTCCCGCTACATGAAGACCCATTGGTGGCCTTCGCTTGTTGTCTGCTCTATGGTCGTTTTTTTTGTTGCTTTGACGCATTCCCCATTTCCTTTCCCAATTTTACTGATCATAAGGCTTGTTCACCCTATCGTTGAAAAATTCTTTATGCAGTGACTGCTCGGATTATTCTACATCAGTCTTCCACCATTCAATTGAAAACATAGAAATGTTTCTAACATTTGGTTTTTAATCCGTTCCATGCAACTAACTGTTCTTATTAGCAGGTTACCAAAATAATTTCTTCGTCTTTCCTTTAAATCAACTACAATAACTGTTCTGATTATAAGTTATTTCAACCTTTCCGTAGATATACCGTGAGAAGTAGTTTTGAATTTACGTTGAGGGCCTTACCATTATTTTGCGTCCATCGTCGACGTCTGCATGCTTTTTAAAAACAGATCTGTCTGTTATCACTGGACCAACTCCTAACAAACTTGGCTGTAATGATCCTTATGGTATCTAATATAAAGCTGTGTGTGTTCATCCTGCTTATCAATCAACATGGTCGTCAGGCTTAAAGAATGGGTAATTTGTCTAATATTAACTGTTAACAGAACTTTAATTTTTTTTTAAACCAAGGCAAGAATAGATAACCTTAGCGGTATTTGTCAAAACTTATAGGATTTTTGGTCCTCAACACTCTTCAACTTCGAACTGTATATGGCATTTAAAACATGTTTTGATTCGAGCCTCACTGATAAGTATTTTGTAGACGAAACGCGCATCTGGCGTAAATATAAAATTTTGGTCCTGGTATCTTTGATGAGTTAATTTATTATTTTGCAGCAATATTTAGCATTTAGATGAAACATTATAGTGCGTCTTTTCTTTATTGTGGTCTCTGCACATATTTAAACTATATAAAAGAGTTATTTACTCGATTGACTCACAAATATAATGAAGTTAAAGGACGGGCTTAAAGTTTAATATGTGAGTGCCGAATTAACACATCACTGTTTCCCTTTTCTGTTAGTAATAAAAAATCGTAAAACGGGTTATTTACGAGAGTACATTTTCTCGATTAAGGTGGCACCTAACACTATAGGGAGATAACTCTTTAAAATCAGCTAAACTTTTTAATTACGTTTAGTTGTTAAGGGAATATTATTTTTCTCAATGATCAAAATAAGTGTTTGTCAAACTGCTTTATAACTAGTGTAATTTTTCTGATAAATTGGTTGGTTCAAATATTTTGAATTTTTTTATTTTTTTGTCAAAGGGTTAATGTAGATACTTTTTCAAAATTTCATGAAAATTAAACGAGCAAAGTTGATTTTAGTGAGGGTGTTGGGTACCACCTTAAAAGGCAACAAAGTATATGAAAATGTTTGCCGCTTTTTATTTTAGCGGATCTTCAATCCTAATTAAATATACCTGACAGAGTACCTTACACTCTTATTATATTAGTAAACTTATAATGTAATCAAAAAAGTAATTAACACCTCATCGTGATCAATACCTTTTGAAATTCTGTTGTTTAAATAAACATCAACTTTTGATAAAAACGCTTTAGTTTGCATAAATATTCGCACAATTAAATTTCGCTATTTCCCCTTACCCGCTAAAATTAGCGAAAATAAACATTCCAGGAAAATAACCCGCTATACGGTAGTTTGCGATATGTTTTACTAGCACCTTATTCATGTTATATACTAAATGCATATTTTTTTTTAACCATGTCCTTTATTAATTCATGTCAAGTAATCTGTTGGAAATGAACAATACATCTGCTTTTCCTTTTCCGCTGCGTTAAGGTCTCCCTATTTTATTAATTTAGGGTTCGTTTGCAACTTTAAACCTTGACTATAACCATGTAATCTTAAAATCTATAAAAACTCATAATAAAAGTTGTGTTCAGAAAATATGCATGTTTTAATAATGAAAAACACTGTTAATATGTATAGATTTCAGTTGTTGGATATTGCAAGGAGCGCGACATATGTGTAACTTTTAGCAGTTTAGTATTGCATTAATGAATATGTAAGATTTGTTAATCCAGATATACAATTAATTAGTCTAGTTTCCATCCTGAAAATGTTGTCCTTGTTTGAGAATCCTTGCTTAGAATATAACCTTGATGGTCATCATTATTTCTCAAATAAACTTCTCCGGTTTTTCTGACATATTTGATTATAAACCCAGTTGAACAGGCGTCATCGGAATATGATTCCGTGTCTGCATGTAATGTTCCACAAATCTGTCCATCAACAACCAGCTCTGTTCCAAATTCTCCATAACCACCGTCTTTTATTCTAGAATCTACACAAAGTGTCCAGGTAAAGGCATATGTTCCGCTAGATGGTGCTGTGAAGACACCCGTTGCCGTTTTATAGACTTGATATGAGTTTGTTTCTGTTTTGGTAAAAATTAGCGTATCCCCTTTTCTCAAAGATTTACTATGAGCTTTCACAGAATGTTCGGACATAAATGCAGAAAATCCTATGAATACTTTTTTATTTTGATTCATCAAATCTAAAATAACCAAACAAAATAGATATAATATGATTAATTTTGACGATCGTATAACCTAGCGATAATGTAAAGTGTAAAATTAAATATTTGCATTGAACCTGTACCTGTTTCGATCCATTATGTAAAGACGTTTTTTAGTTCATGCTTAATTCAACAATGCAAGTTCATTTTATGTTCCATTTATGGCATCATTTTTTTCCGGTCTGTGCGTCCGTTCGTCCGTCCGTCTGTCTCTTCCGCTTCAGATTAAAGTTTTTGGTCAAGTTAGTTTTTGATAAATTTGAAGTCCAATCAACTTGAAATGTAGAACACATGTTCCCTATGATATGATCTTTCTAATTTTAATGCCAAATTGACCCCAAAAAGAAAAAGTATTGTGATATCTTGTCAAATATACTGTATTCAAAACCAGTTTGCTAATTGGCAGAATAACAACTCTGTATGTATATCTATTATTTATATCTAGATGTAAAGTTTCAATAATGATGTAACACAAATAAGTTGAAACAAACAATCTAGCATAAAAAAGAAATGTTGGGAAAGATAATGCTTCAACTTTTCAAAGCAACGATTCCTTGACCCCTCCTCGTAAAAAATAACCCATCGAAACCTTAAACAAAATATCTTAAAATGATCTCCATGTCACTCTCTGTATGGGGTAAATTTATCATACAACAACGGGTTGTTGTGAAGCCCGCTGTTACTACATCTAGCTTGAAATAGGACTCTTTATTCATAAATGAAAATGACATTTCTGATATAACTTTGATGAGTTACTCCTATGGGTTAGAATAACATGTATATATTTACCATTTTTTACATAAGAAAGTCAGGAATATGACAGTTGGTTCTCATTCGTTTGATGTGTTTGAGCATTTGTTTTTGCCATTTGGTAAATGACTTTCTTTGGAGTTCGGTATTTGTGTTACTTTACTTTTTTCTATCATTTTCACATTGTTTCAAATTATAACCATGTGATAAAATATTTAACCTACGTTTTTAAACCATCAAAATCCCCTCCCAATCTATCTGATCATAAATATACGAACCTGATTTAAGTGTTTGCATTTGTTGATAAAATAACGCCAACGAATCCGTAAATGACTTCTTAGTTTTCGACAACGAATCCGTAAATGACTTCTTAGTTTTCGCCAACGAATCCGTAAATGACTTCTTAGTTTCTGACAATTCACTTCTTGTTTCATTAAGTTCGAGTTGATTCTGTATAATGATATCGTTTAATTCTTCAATTTTGCATGAGCAAAGTCTCATTGTGTTTTCAAGTTCATTATTTTGATTTTTCAAGACAGAGGTTTCTATTTCATCAATAATTACTCTTTTTAGAAGAGTATGGCTATTTCCTTTCATAACTTCGAATTCCGCTTTGAAGTCTACGATTTCTGTTCGCTTACATCCATCATTCTTCGAACAACGAACAAACACAAATTCATTATCGTAGAATGAAAGAAAAGAAAATATAACAACTAACCACGTTTTCATTTCACCAAATTCAACTTGAAGATAATTGTCATAGAATGAACATTAACGAGAGATTACTTCAACATTTGTAAAGAACCAACGTTATATGTTGCATCAAGGCAGTGACGTTCTATTTCTATCTTTCATATGATTGGCCACCATGTTGCACTGAACTCACGTATATCACCTCTTAAGAATACGATATCAATAAGTGGAAAGTACTTATGATGTTTATTGCATAATAATTTAATTAATGAAAGGCGGCCTTAAAAAAAATTCGTGTTGGGTACAACAGGTACAACATGTCAATAGTCATAAATGTATATTTTATCGTGTGCTTTTCTATGTTGTGATGTTATGCTATTGTTTCAGAAAAAGGGAGAAGGTTTGGTACCATTAAAACGTTTAATTCCGCTGCAAATGTTTGCCCCTGTCCCAAGTCAGAAATCTGATGTACAGTAGTTGTCGTTTGTTTATGTAATTTATACGTGTTTCTCGTTTCTCGTTTTTTATGTAGATTATACCGTTGGTTTTCCCGTTTAAATGGTTTTACACTAGTAATTTTGGGGCCCTTTATAGCTTGTTGTTCGGTGTAAGCGAAGGCTCCGTGCTGAAGGCCGTACATTGACCTATAATGGTTTACTTTTATAAATTGTTATTTGGATGTAGAGTTGTCTCATTGGAACTCACACCACATCTTCCTATATCTATAAACACAACATAGAAAACTAAAAACTAATCAACATGAACCCCACCAAAAACTGGGGCTGATCTCAGGTGCTCCGAAAGGGAAAGCATATCTTGCTTAACGGTAATAAGTCTAATTCGGTTGGTCACATTCGGTTAAAACGGGGATGTGATTTTAGTTATGACATTTGGAACATATCCGTCGTCACCTGTGAATAGATATTCTATGACGGTTAACCAAATCGTTGTAACGTCCGCACGAATAACGAAGGGATCATTTCAACTTCACCACTTAGAACTCTTGAATTGATAGCTTCCTTGCTAGCAGCGTCCCTCTTTATAGGAAATCATATAGGAAATACAAGCACTGGAATATCGTATCAACTGGGATTAACTAATATTACTTAGAAAAAAGACAACAATAATTTCCCGAATGTTCTTTAGAATCTGGTCAAACATATAACTAGAAATATATAAATATCTTTCACAAAACTTTTCTTCAATGAGGCGAAATAACAACAAATAGTGGAGTAGGAAGTCCGATATATTATATGCACTTGAAGTCCTTTAAAATGTTGGAATGCGTATTGCGCAATATCTAATTTCCTGTGTGGTGTTTTGTGGATGTTTTTTGACATATTGATCTACGATTCGATTGTCCAGCGTTTTTTTTATACATACGCATTACAAGAGTTATATATTTCGTCTAGCATATTTGGCTTTTTCTTAAAAACGACAAATAAAGTATAATTTTATAACATGAGAAATCACTAATAATAGTCTTTTCTTTAATAAAACATCCCGCTGATCTTTCTAAAAAACATAATAGAATAATTTCAACTGTTTTCATAATCGAAAATCAAGGTTTGGCATGCCACAAGACCGGGTTCAACCCACATTTTTTTTTATCAAAATGACCTGGACCAAGTCAGGAAAATGGCCATTGTAATATTATAGTTTGTTTCTGTGTGTGTTACATTTCAATGTTGTGTTTCTGTTGTGTCTTAGTTCTCCTCTTATATTTTATGTTTTCCCTCGGTGTTAGTTTGTAACCCGGATTTGTTTTTTTTTCTCAATCGATTTATGTATTTCGAACAGCGGTATACTACTGTTGCCTTTGTTTTTCACGTTTGCGTATTAGATAAGTGGAACAATGATAAGTGGTAGAATTTTTGTCAATCACTTCAACTCAGTGTCTATAAAACTTACCGCCTTTGTGATTTTAACACTGCTTCCCTAATTTCTTGATAACATTTTGAAGTGCTTGGGAAAACCCGCTACTGATATATTGATGTAATACTCATGAACCATATATATAACTTTTGTGCTTGTAAGCTGACTGACATTTTGCTTGTTAAACAGTTCAAAGAAAGTAAGACAAAAACATCTATAGTTTATCACATGGGCTTCAACAATAGAAAAACATAAACACTGTAATCAACTATAAATGAGAAGGCTATATATTTCCAAAGCAAAACTGATCAAGTGACCGTTAGACTGATATATACACCTATTTTTTACTGTATAAGATCTTATCATAACGCCTAATTTCGTCTTTTTTTATAAGTTGTTATTGGCATTGAACTAAGACGTTACGCACGGTAATGCGTTCGGATTAAACAACGATATTATATGATTTTATACCAGCAACCATTCGCCTATACAAAATATATTCACCAAGTGAACATGCATATATCTACAGAAAGGCCTTGACATGTCTTTCTTATTTTAAGTTAATTCTTTTAATTTTTGCACCATACATTTATTTTATTGATCACACAAATCTTACTTTTACGTTAATAATTGCATGTCCGGTGTAACATTCTAGATTAAATAAAATACATTTTTCAAAGCACCGTTGTAATTTTGCACATAGAATCTGCATAATTTAGTTCACCAACTTCCTACTAGATTTATATTCTAACGTCATAGCCGTTTTTTGGCGTTTGGTGAAATTTGAAGGAAGACCTCAACGAAAAATTCAGCAGAGGAACCTGTCTTTATCATTGTTTATGTGTTATGCGGAATCTTAATAAAATTTCGAATTTTATAATTATCACTATAATATTATCAAATAATATTAAAACTATAGGCCTATATCCAATAGAAAGTTCTTAAAACGATAAGTATTTTCAAAGTTTCAAATGTAAAAAAACCTTTTTCATGAAGCATAATTTAAATATATCGCATGTCTAGCCAATATGTCCGAACGTTTATTTTTTCCTTTCCTTTGTTGAAATATGTAATAGAAATAGAAAATGTCCCTTTATAATTCAAAATTAGCATACTTAAAAGATACAAACGTTAAGTTCATACAAATGACTTAATGAGTCAGGTGTTTTCATAAACATCATGACCTTACATTTTTTTCGGAAAGCATTCCCTATGTCTAGCCATTATGTCCAAGGGCGTCATTTAAACGTTTCTGCACAGTGGCGTCATTTATATGAATGCACACTTTTCCGTCTTAGCAGTTAAAATATTCCTTCAAATGTTCATCCAAAAAAGGTCTGCTGAATCAAAATAACACTCAGATAAAAAAAAAACCCACACACACACATAAGGAATTATAGACCCTTTATAGACACAGGGAAAAGGGGGAATGGGCTAGGGATAATTTCTTATGGACAAAAGTTTTCACGCAAATCACGCACATTTATAGATTAGAATCCGAGGTACAATGGTCTTATATTTCAAAAAAGTGTACAAAGACCTTTTGTAAAATAAAATCATCAGTGCTAAAAAAATAATATGAGAAAAAGCATTTCAAATAGTCTACAATCTCGCACAGACACATACAGATATTAAACAAAAGTGAGTTCAATCTAAACAAAAATTATATCTAACAAAATCGTTATATAAAGAAATATGCCAAAATTATCGTATTACCGATTTTTATGAAATAAATACCATAACTGTTTATGTTTAATTTGTCAAAAATATTTTACAAGTTAATTTCTATCTTCTCATGTGTACATGTACCTCCGGCAGCAAGATTTTTTATTTTAAAGTATGCTATTCATTCTATCCAAAATAGATTGGAAAATTTTGCATTTGTTTTCAATTCATCAGAGATCAGAAAATAAGTACGATCCTTACGAAATTGCCTAATAAATAATAAATTTTGAAATATCTAATCTATTCATCTTATGATATTTATTTTATAAAATCGTTCGAGTAGGTACTCAGCAATATTTTATTCTTAAAAACAGCGCAAATCTCTTTTGATAAGAAAATGTCGAAGTATATGGCGTCAAAATTATCAATTATACATGTTACGTCTTGCGACGCAATACCGTGCGTAACGTCTAACTGTCAGTTACTGCTATAAGATCTGTACTAAGTCTCTTTCTGTTGTTGGGATCTATAAGTCATAAACACGTATCTTAATGAGGGGACGTTAAGACGAAAAATATGCTATTCTCTTTATATTCACCATGAGGAATATGATGGATGCCGTATGTGGAGCAGCATTGACTTAACATTACAGTGTAATTGATATCACTAATGTGTTTGGTTGCATTTGATTTACTCAGTACTGATTTAGTCATTAGGTGATGTGTAAACTGTTCGTCCTTTCGTCGTTTAATTTTTTTTCTGATTTTGGCTGTTTCTCTTTGAAGTATAATTTTTTTATTCTTTCTTTGGAATCGTCTACTTCATTTCATAAAATTCCGAATCAATAAAATTTCTTTGAAAGTTGAATAATAGTTCATATTTCAGACAATGTCTGCCTGCAGAATTTTTTTTCCAACTTTTGATTGTGAGATTTTAACAATGAAAAAAATAGATTTCTAATATAAAAAAAACTTAATAATTTGCACTTAGAATCGTCACTACAGATAAAAAAAAAATGCGTTTACGTTATATTGTTCGCGGTGAAAAACTGTTTCAATGATTTCATATCTTCTTATTTTTACAATTACCTTTAAAATATATACACTTTACATATGTTTTGATAAACACTTCACTCTTAAGAAAATACCGAAATACAAAAATATTTAAAATATTTATTTGAATTTTAGTTATTAAATATGGAGGAGTCTGGTTTTCTAAAGTGGAAGAGCTATCAAATTTAACCAAGGTAAACATATAGCTTGTTGTCAAGATTATCATTAAATTTGTATTATATTACTTTTTTATTTGGTCTTTCAATGAAAAATACATCTTGTTTTGTCTGTTGTCCTGATTTCTTTACAGACATTTGAAGCTCATTACCCTTGTACTTGTCTCTCCCGATTTTTACTGGTTATTAATTCTTCTACATTTATAGGACTGTCGCATAAATTCAATTGTATTGACAACAATGTGTGAACAAATCAAAAAGACAAAATAGGTAAAAATGTCAAAAATATGGATACAGCAGTCAACAATGTGTTATCATCTCAATCACTTTAAAAACAAACAAATGTGTAACAAAGAAGCACAAAATGGCATGTATACATTTATCTTTAAAGTTTCCCCACGTTCTACCAAAACATGTCTGTTTATTCATTCAAAGAAAATTAAGGAAAGTTCATCGCAGACAAGCAACTGTTGTCATTTGCCTTAACTACTCGGAGACAGGAGCGGCATATATATTATAATCTGGAAAGGTATAACATATAGTATTTATTTCAGGAGGTTAAATTCAACTTTTAATTTTACGGACGCCATAACGAGTTGGATGACCGTTACACAAATGATATCGGATATGTTCCTTTCGCCGTAACTACAATCCCCGTCCCTTTCATGAACGTGACCTACTGAATTAGACTATTTACCGGACTTGTTATAAAATAGGCACCACGACGGGTGCTACATGTGGAGCAGAATCTGTTTACCCTTCCGGAGCACCTGAGATCACCCCTAATTGTTGTAGGGGTTCGTGTTGCCTATTCTTTAGTTTTCTATGTTGTGTATTGGTTCTATTGTTTGTCTGTTTGTCTTTTTCATTTTTAGCCATGGAGTTGTCAGTTTATTTTCGATTTATGAGTTTGACTGTCCCGCTGGTATCTTTCGTCCCTCTTTTAAAGCCCTTGTCTAATTCAAAAAGAATGTTCATCGAAAACTGTTTCAACAAATTAAAATACAGTCATATTGCAAACGTAATATTTCAGAAAAAAGGGAATTAGTGAATAAACTTTTGTCAAACTTGACTGCATACTTTAAACTTTGTTGTTTTAAATACAACTTGCCTACTTATTTATTGTAATGTTAAGTGGTAAAAGCATGGGATAAGCAGATACTCAAAGACTTACGTAGAATAAGTTATAAATATATATATTTTAATTGTTAACTAAGTCATGTTTCCCTTGAGAAACAATAAGGAAGTGCAGTGTAACCAAAAACAACATTTCTATGTAATACTACTACACAAAGAAGTTTTCTTAAGTAATACAATTGTCTTTTGTTTAATCTTTGTGAAACTATATAAAAAATAAGATAACAAAAGTACCGAACTACAAGGGAAATTTTAAACAGAAAGTCCCTTATTTTAAGTCCCGGAATTGTGGTCCGCAATGCTCTTCAACTACGAACTTTATTTGGCCTTTTTAACGTTTTTGGATTCGAGCGTCACTGATGAGTCTTTTATAAACGAAACGCGCGTCTTGCGTATACTAAATTTAGTCCTGGTATCTATGATGAGTTTATTTATCAAATAGCAAAATATCTGATCATTACGTTGCATCAATTGTCGACGTCTTCGTGTATCTAAAAATAGATATGTCTGTTATCACTGGACCACTTCCTTAGAAACTTTGCTGTTATGATCCTTATAGTATCTTATATAATGCTTTGTAAGTTCATCCTGCTTATCAATCAAGATGGTCGTCATGGTTGAAGACGACATACATTGCAATTTTGGGTTAAAGAAGTAATTTGTCTATTATACTGAAACCTGAAAATCTGAACGAGGAACAATACGCCAATATTCCAGGTCAACATTTTGTTTTTCAAAAGATAGTTACTTATAATCATCCTAGAGTTTGGTGGTGTTCATTAGTCTTAAGTTTTCTCAATTTGGAACTGTTGTTTGTCAGCTCGATTTTTACTTTTCTAGCCATAACGTTGTCAGTTTTTGTCAGCTTCGAAATTTTAATAATATTTTGGGTATTTATTGCCTATCTTTTATACCTTTAAAAATACATCTACTTATACGACAAAAACTTTTAGCCCGTAATAGATAATAGATATATAGTATTATGCGATAGAAAAGTAACTGCGTTTTCGCTATTGAATTTAGATTTTTTTTACTCTCAGAATGTGTTTACTGTAATTCTTTTAGAAAGATTAAATAATCATGTAATATATTATACATTGGGGAATGTTTTTTTTACCTAAGTAGATATTTTAAGTCAAATTGTAAGTTACTATACGATGAAATTTAAAAACAGTTGTTCTAAAGTCTTTTTTTATACATATCTCTCGTTGTTTAACATACGCTCCTCGATTGCAGGAGGTCCTTGTTCGATCCCTAGCCGACTCAAAATGAAGTTTGCCGCAATTCTGCAATAGAAGAGGTAGTTAGGTCTAAGAGTAAATGCTGGTTAGCTCGCAGTCAGAAAAAGTTTCCGGATATTTTAATATGTATTCCTGTGATTTACCTTTATTTGTGTGGTACATCTATTAATACTTGACTATGCTAAATAAATGGCTGTCCCGTGTTAAGAGAGAGCAATATCTCTTGCACGTAAAATACACCCTTTGTACATTTTGAAGAAAAAAGGATAATGCCTTTACAAGAAAGCATTCGCAAAAGCATAGTAGAAAGGGATCATAATAAGTTTAAATGACTTGTTTCCTAGTGTACTATGAATAAATGTGGTTAAAACAATGCTTGCTTTCTTGAGGTTAGGGATTTTATTTGTTAATTTGATTGTTATATCGTGCCGAAATGTCGGTTCCAAGAAATGAAACATGTTTCCCCTAAAAGTGTGTGTTGACGTTGTTTTACGTGTCCCTTCGCTATTGTATATTTCTTGTTTACATATCTTTAAAAATTGTTAAGTCTGAAACCTATATCATCCTTGCCTTTGTTGTTACATTTTGAACACCTTTGGACTGTTCAATTCAATTAAGGTACAATAAAGTTTTACCAATTAAGGTATTTACGAGTCTCGGTTTCTGTAATTTAGGTAATTTAAGTGATTTACTTAGCTTGATTTTAACCTGGGCAAGTAACTATCGGTAATTTCAGGTGATTTCAACATGTATATAGATACAAAATAGTAACAAAGCCAACGACAAATAGAAATATACGAGAAGACTTAATCCGTATATTTGGTTTTATTTATTCCTTTATAACTCCAGTAACACATAGAAAATATCTTCGTAAGATAAACTTATAACGAATATTGTGTTATCGAGTCTTACCATTTACTGATTACTAAATAACAATTAGATTACTTCCTGCGTATATGTTTTCACTATCCATTTTCTTTCTTCACGAAAAAAGATCAAATAACTCTCAATCTATTAAATTTGAACACTATAAAGTTATCTAAAATATGTATGTTTTCTTGATATTTAATGCATATCTAATTTAACTACGGTTGATTGTATTTAAAGAGTCTGTATTTCTTTCAAACATCAATACGGAGAGTTGCCATTATACAGAACCACATTGGGATTTTAACAGACCATTAACTTATACCTAATCGTTTATATTCGAGGTATTACCTTACGAAAGAAACGAACCATACAAGGATGTTTTCGTAATTCCACATTACCACTCTGACAAAAAAGGAGTTATGCGCTGTAAACTTGTATTCCCTGTATATGACTGATATCACAAAACCCCATTCTTATAACCCTTAGGCCCGAACGCTTGAGTTTTGTTATAATATAAACATATCAAAAGCAAAGACTCGCAATAGTGACGCTCTCATCATTTGAAAACAATTCGAAAACAAAACGATTTCAATTTCAAACAATATTCACAATTTGAAATTTATATAAATGCATTGCAGTTTTTAAGTCATATGTATATGTGACTTTATAACGTTTCAATCCCGGCCTTAAAACTTATATATATTCAAAAGGAACATATAAACTAAATGTTAAAGCGTATGGTTTTAGTTATAATACTACGAATCAGCAAGATATAAGCTTATGGTATCATCAGCTCAGAAGGCAGACGTTCGGTAGTCATAATTTATTTCATACTGTCCTGTAATTCGGTTCCTTGATGCAAAAGTAAAAACAAGTGTTCTCCTATTTATTTGTAGTGTAGTCCTGTAATAGTGTGTTGTCATTTTAATGTTATATTTAACAAAACAAGGTTAAACCCACCATTTTTTTCTTTAAAAATGTCCTGTACCAAGTCAGGAAAATGGGCATTGTTATATTATAGTTCGTTTCTGTGTGTGTTACATTTTAACGTTGTGTTTCTTCTGTGTCGTTTGTTTCCTCTTATATATGAGTGTGAATTCACGTTATTATAAAAAGTGTCACGGTACTTTTCTATCCCAAATTCATGTATTTAGTTTTGATGTTATATTGGTTATTCTCATCAGATTTTGTCTAATGCTAAGTTTGTTTCTGTGTGTATTACATTTTAATGTTGTGTCGTCAGTCTCTTTTATTTAATGCGTTTCCCTCGGTTTTGGTTTATGACATTGATTTTTTTTTGTATCGATTTATGAGTTTTGAACATCGGTATACTACTGTTGCCTTTATTTACGATACTAACTCCTAAGGCAAAGTTTCTTTTAGTTGAAATTCGTAGTTTCAATGTCTCGTTTTGTGATAAAGCTCCTTATGCATTAAGTATCTAGTAAATCCTCGGGTTTCCTTTCAAATAAGCGTCCTTGATGAAGAGAAATAGATAAAAAGACATGTACACAGTGTTGTATGGAATCATAGTAATTGTTACCACCAAATTTCCAATTTAAAATGTATCTTTGTTTATAAAGTAAAGAGCAACTTTGAAACCATGAAAATATTGTCGCATTCTTTTCTCAGTTATTTCCCCTTAAAGGCAATATTGAAGAATACAACTGCATTCATTTAAGTTTCGAAGACTAGACATACAAAATATAAATACCCGGCCACGTCTACTTGTATTTTTGTCCATCTGATGAGTTAAGCCTTTTTCAACTGATTTTTATAGTTCGTCCTTATGTTGTACTGTTATACCACTGTCCCAGGTTAGGGGGAGGGTTGGGATCCCGCTAACATGTTTAACCCCTCCACATTATTTATGTATGTGCCTGTCCCAAGTCAGGGGCCTGTGATTCAGTGGTTGTCGTTTATGTGTTACATATTTGTTTTTCGTTCATTATTTTACATAAATATGGCCGTTAGTTTTCTCGTTTGAATTGTTTTACATAGTCTTATCGGGGCCTATTATAGCTGACAATGCGGTATGGGATTTGCTCATTGTTGAAGGCCGTACGGTGACCTATAGTTGTTAATGTCTGAGTCATTTTGGTCTTTTGTGGATAGTTGTCTCATTGGCAATCATACCACATCTTCTTTTTTATATAAAAGTTAAAATAACCATGGGTAACTTCGATATTTTTTTGGTAGGGGTGTGCCATTTTTGCCTCAAAAAACGTACCCATTTTAATATAACATTAAATTCAATACCTATAGTTATAAAATGTTTAAGAAAGAATGATCTATACTTATATACAATATTTAAAATATGACCCATGCTTATCAAAAGCACTAATTATATAACTCATCATCACTCATAATTCATTAATATACCAGCTACCCTTAAGTTTTCATATATGAATTGACATCGTTTAGTGCACATATATTTTATCGTTATATATACGCATGGATCATACCCCAAATCAATATACAGTTATCAAACGTAAATGCATTTTAATATAGAATGTCATTAAAAAGGAGGGTCATTTTGATATAAAATCTCGCAAAATTATGACCCATATTTTTGTCACATCCCCGTATACCCAATAATAGGAAGTTACCCCCCCCTCCCCCTGTGGTTTTATCTTAATAACAAACAATGAGTTGTACAATTTTTGAATCAGGATTGTGAGTATCGCCTTTGAAATGTTATAATTCCATTTTTTATTTTATTTTTAACTCAACTGTCGCCTGGTATTTACCTATATCTTAGTACAATGCTTCATAAAATTGAAGGATGTTTCGTTTTTCGCCAAAGGAATGTACTATTGTTTAGATAAAAAAATAAAGTCAGAATGTAATGTGCGCTGATAGTCATCTCGCATTCAAATAACAAAACATGAAAGCAAAACAGATTTATTCTTCAACAGCAAAATTGAAAATATAATTTATTAAACAATAGATGACATCATTAACATTAATATGTACAAACAGCAATGACAAGATGACATGCGTTGTATTCTGAATTCTATTCAATTAAAATAACTATTTATAACAAACAGACAATGTTTTCCTTTACATGTTTAGTGGGTTTAATATAATTCAATAAATACAATCTGTATCCAATATAACTTTTGAATTAAGGATATTCGCCCTACAATTTGTTTTAAAGACTGTTATCTATTTGTTGTATACATATATAGACTTTTAAATGTACAAAAAAATGCATAGGTGCTTGAGGACAGGATGCTGTAATGACCCCCCATAGTCCCTCCCCCTTTTTATCATGAATCTCAATTTTTTTAATATATATCACTTATTTGTACCATATATATACTAATATACCATATTTTTACTTTAAATATGCATGTTTACTAACAACGTGAAACTCGACTATCTCTATAAATGCAATTTTTTTCTTATACTCAATGACATATCCACTGAATAAACAAGTACATGATCTGCTTGCCTATCCGGAATACTTGAGATCTTAGTGTTTTGTGGTGGTGAGAAGGATGAGTATCGTGTTCCTTGGTCTTATGTTTTCTATGGTGGAATGTGTGTGTTGTTGCTTGTTTATTGGTCTATTTTTCTTTATAGGCGTGGTCAGTTAATTTTTGACTTGAAATAAAAATTGTTATCTTAAATTCGATTCTGTGTTTGTTGCATTGTCGTTTGGTTTTTGTTGCACTTATATTTTTAGTGTTTCTGTTGATTCGTCCTCTTATATTTAATGTGTTTCTGTCAGTTTTAGTTTGTAAATGGCATTTGTTTTCTCTCAATCGATTTATGACTTTCGAACAGCGGTATACTACTGTTAAACATTTAATATGCGTACCAAGTCAGGACTTTGACAGTTATTATCCATTCGTTTGATGTGTTTTAACTTTTTAATAACCCATTTGATTACGGAATTTCCGTATTGAATTTTCACCGATGGTCGGAATTTTTGTTATCTTACTTTTCACATGCGTCTTCATGCCATATTAATCACAGTGAATCTAATAATCTAATATCTTCCAACATTTGGAAGGCGGAAGACACTCAAGAGATATGACTGAAGGTACATGCCTAAACAATATCCATGAAAATGAGATATGCCATAGCTAATACAACTGCATACCAAATATCATTGACTTATAATAAGTAGGTCTCTTTAAACAAACATAAACACAAACTAGTAAATGTAAACTAAGCTCAATTTCAAAGTTTATAAAGCATAACTAAGGGGGCGGGGTCAAATAATCTCCATGGTAACGAGATTTGCATAGCAAATACATCTGTATATAAAATATCATTGACCTACCAATAGTTAATAAATGAAAATTTAGCAAAATTTTCAAAGTCATTAAAAACCATAACTGAGGGGCGGGGTCAAACAATCTCCATGGTAATCAGATATGTTCATACTTATGCAACTGCATTCAAATTATTATTAATTTACCACTAGTGGTTTCCCATAAACTGAAATAAACACAAATTGATAAATAAAATTAAGAATGGAAATAGGGAATGTCAAAGAGACAACATCTCGAACAAACAGCAGATAACAGCGTAAGACCACAAATGGGTCTTCAATGCAGTGAGAAATTCCCGCATCCGGAGTCGTTCTTCAGATGACCCCGCTAGTTTAGTGGACGTCATACTAAACTCCAAAATATCTAGAAGAAACTAAAATTTAAACTCATACAAGACAAACAATGGCCATGAAAACTAAGCTCAAACTGAGAAGGCGGGGCCAAAACATTTCTATGGTAATGAGATGTATCAGTGCTAATACAGCTGCATATCAAATATCTTTGACTTACCACTTGTGGTTGCCCATAAACTAGACCTAATCACAAACTTATATATTGGTGACGCCAGCATTGCCGTCGCCGACACCGGAAAAGTCATACCTATCTCTTGGTTGTGAGACAAAAAGCAAAGTGAAATGGTAACCTATTAGAATGTTAAAACTGCACTCTTGAACAGTTAATTGTTTGACTGTCAAAATCAACATTGACCTTATTGAATAGACATGATACCGTTCTTAAATTTAAGAAAGAATACTGTACATATGCTTAACTATATCGCATATGTTGTTATAACAATAGAAAACGATATTTGGTATGTATCAGTTACGCCCTTTTCTCGTTGATTTCTGCGTATAAACTTGAGTTCTAAATAAGCATTTGTAGAAAAAGTGCAATAAAATGGGTGTAAAAATTTTCAAGGTATTGGTTATTATAACCCTATGCGCCTTAAGTTATTCCTTAAATACATAAAAACTTTACTACACTCACAACAGCAATCATCCGTGCGCCATAACTATTTATCACATTAATATCATAAACATTTAGTAAGTCGACTGCCCACCATGGCTGCAGATTATCGTCCTAATGTATACCTGTATGTGCACATATGAAATTGCCATTTCCCCATATCTCCTTCTTTCCATCAACGGCATATTCAGAGTAACAACAAGTTGAATGTTTTGTTATTACTTTTGTTGAAGATAATTTTGTTGGTTTGTGTAATGCAATGTTCTCCTCTGAAAAAACTTTAAAAAACCCAAAAACAATTGATATAAAAGTTGTATACTGCAATTGTCAGAAGTATACATCCATTTACGACATGTTTCAAAAGATGTCCAAAGTCTTACATCTTATCAGTTCATTTAAAATGAACGTTATAATTATTCAGTCACCCACAATAGGTCTGTTGACTGCTAATTTCCCTCAACCACCGACCTGTTTATGGTTGGAATGGGATTCATTTATATTCGTATGATACCAGTTTGCGTGGATTTCGTAGGTATAGGGAACTAGGTACAGTACTAGAACACACCCGTGATATCGCGGGTCTGTGACTGAATTTAAGTATATAACTATGTGTAAGCCTAATTTGAGTACTGGTATTGTCATCTGATAAAGTCATGCCGATTATAAGATACACAGTTTTCTCTGCTTTCAAAATCTTTCTGTTTGAACCCGTCGACCTGGAACTTATCAATTATTGGTAATATTAATTATTTGGAAAACAAAAGGTCCTTGAATGGAGTATTTTTTAATCAACAGCATTGTACATAAAGTTGAATTCTTTTATTCGCTGTTTTACGTAATGCCCGCTAACAAATTGAAAACTGTATCTATACGCCTTATTTTATGTCCAGATTTTTAGTATTCGTATTGTTATCTTAGAAAGTCTTACTGATTAAAATACTACAATAGGGAACAATTTGACATTGATTCATCATTGAATTTAGTAGTGTCAACCCTGTGATTATAACCCGTATATATAGCAAAATCCTTAATACACCGTTTGATGGTGCACCTGTCAGATGCGGAACGTACAGATAAGGTAACAGGTGAATATACTATTGGTATCGGCATCGGATTCGACCCGGAACTTGTTAATTATTTGCAATATTAATTATGTGGAAAACAAAAGGGTCTGGAGTGGTGTAATTTTTAATCTTCACCATTGTCCTATATTAGTTATATATAAAGTTGAATTCTTTGAATTGTCGTTTTTACCCGATGACGGCTGACAAATTGGACCTCGTTATTTTAGTATTATAGATTATCAGGCTTATATTCAAGACTACGACAGCAAATGGAAATAAATGAATTTAAAAAAATAAAATAACATTTATAGTAGAAAAATTAAAGTTCTTCGATGGTAATTTAAATCATAATACATTATTATCTATTTCTTCATTTGATTATCAATTATTATTATCATTCTTATTATTACTCATCAATGTTAATTCATTTTTTTTTAATTAATATTTGTCGTTGTCTATGTATTTATTCATATTCTGATCTACTTTTAGACGTCCGATTTATGCCGATTATTCAGCATGTGGCATACTACATGTAATAACTAAATAAGGCGTGTGAAAGGTAACGTATACTTTGCTGATTTTAAAAAGAAGTGATGTGCAACGAACAATTTAAATATAAACTACAAAAACACACAAAAGTTCATAATAAGGTGCTTTGATAACGATACGGTTCATTATACTAGTATAAATACTTTAACATGTCAAACAATTTCAAGCATTGTCAATCATTTTCTATGTTGTGTCATGTGTATTTTTATTTGTCTGTTTGTCTTTTTTCTTTTAGCCATGGCGTTGTCAGTTTTTTTTTCAATCTATGAGTTTGACTCTCCCTCTGTTATATTTCGTCCCCCTTTTATCAGTTTTCCTGACATTACTTTTAGATTCTTATACAGCAGTTCAGCTCATTGCAAATTTTGTATTTTGATTGCATTATTCAAAAACACATTTTATAAATAACCTCATCATAGATACCAGGGATTGAAATTTTTTATTTGCACCAGACGCACGTTTCGTCTTCATAAAGCTCAACAGTGACGCTCGAATCAAGAAAAATTAAAATGGGCAAATACAGAAAGAAGTTGAAGAGCATTGAGAACCCACAATTTCCTAAAGGTTTTGCCAAATACAGCTTATAAGATGCGTTATATAGTCTATTATTCAGAAGTTCGAAAAAAATGTTTTATATAAAATTAACACATTTTATAAGTAAACTCATCATAGATACCGGGATTGAAATTTTTATTTGCACCAGACGCACGTTTCGTCTTCATAAAGCTCAACAGTGACGCTCGAATAAAAAAAAATTAAAATGGGCAAATACAGAAAGAAGTTGAAGAGCATTGAGAACCCACAATTTCCTAAAGGTTTTGCCAAATACAGCTTATAAGATGCGTTATATAGTCTATTATTGCAGAAATTCGAAAAAAAAATGTTTTATATAAAATTGAGTTTATACATTACCACCAGAAATCAAGCAATTAAACATTCCTATACTATATCTGGACATCATCATCATCTATTGTAGACACTTTAATGCTTAAAAGAACATTTAGTGGAAATCTTTTCGATAAATAAGTCAACTGTAGTATACCGCTGTTCAAAAACATTAACCGATTGAGAGAAAACAAATCCGGGTTACAAACTAAAACCCTATTAAACGATACCCACGGGTACATTTGTTTACCAAAAATTTGCTAAATTATTTAAAGCACTCATTCTAAGTTACGGTGGTTATAGCATATGTTAAAATCGATGATATTAAAGATTCTAAAATGCATTACAATCTTTCATACTTCCTGAAAACTAATCTGCAATAATAACCCGTTAATGAAAATTGGTATTCTGTTTTATTGACAATTTTGCATTAAAACAAAATACCATCGTTTTTCTAGTTTTGTCACATTTGGTGTCATATTGCTTGGCAAAATATTTACGTGATTTTTAACTGACTGTTTAAAACACATTAGATGTTGGTAATGTCTATAAATCTACTAAAATATGTTGAGTTGCCTTGTGGAGCAGGATCTGCTTACCCTTCCGGAGCACCTGAGATCACCACTAGATTTTGGTGGGGTTCTTGTTGTTTATTTTTTAGTTTTCTATGTTGTGTCATGTGTATAATGGTTTGTCTGATTGTCCTTTTCATTTTTAGCCATGGCGTTGTCAGTTCATTTTCGATTTATGAATATGACTGTCCCTCTGGTATCTTTCGTCCCTCTTTTATAAAATAACAGTTTTGACTTTCAAGTTACTAATAACTTGCATCGTCCACTCATTTGACGGAATCAAACGAATCAATAACAGCCAACTATTTAGAATTCTAAACGTTTTAACAAACATATACATAAAAGACGAAAATCTAAAAATAACCACTTTATTTGGTAACGTTAATGTTAAAATGCTAAATGTTAAAAAACAACCCTACAAGATATTAGTATTACAACATCAGCACTGTGTGTTACTTTTTATGGTATTAAACATTTCTAACGTTATCATCAAAACCTATATATATAGATATAGGAAGATGTGGTATCAGTGCCAATGAGACAACTCTGCATCCAAGTAAACATTTGTAAAAGTAAACCATTATATGTCAATATAATGCCTTCAACACGGAGCCTTGGCTCACACCGAACAACAAGCTATAAAGAGCCCCAAAAAATACTAATGTTAAACCATTCAAACGGGAAAACCAACGGTCTAACCTATAATTTCGTTATATTGATTGATTGTCTGGGAATGGAATAAACGAATTTAGGAAATTGCAAAATATTGGAAAATAATTTTACAAAATCCTTTGATATTTGCCTATTTGGAAAATATACGATTATTTCCTAGTTACTTGTGGATTTGTTTGAACCAATATTTTTCCAAAGACGTTATAGAAAAAAGACCATCCATAACAAACAATTAATTTTGAAATACTAAGGCTTTTCTATCTCAGGAATAGATTACCTTAGCTGTATTTGGAAGAACTTTTAGGAATTTTTGATCCTCAACGCTCTTCAACTTCGTACTTTATTTGGCCTTTTTAACATTTTTTGATTCGAGCGTCACTGATGAGTCTTTATGTAGTCAGAACGCGCATCTGGCTTCTACGCAACTGTCGTCCTTATTTTACCTCTCTATAATACAATTATACCACGTCCAATATAAAAAAAGAAGATGTGGTATAATTGCCAATGAGACAACTCTCCACAGGAAACCAAAATGACACAGAAACTATAGATTACCGTATGCCTTTAATAATGACCAAAGCCCATACCGCATAGTCAGCTATAAAAGGCCCTGAAATGACAATGTAAAACAATTCAAACGAGAAAACTTACGGCCTCATGTATATAAAAAAAAAATGAACGAAAAACAAATATGTAACACATAAACAAACTTTTAGCACCACGACAACTGAGTATTTTGATACCAATAGTGGCATATTCTCTCAAGGAAACTACAATGGGAGAGTCCCAATATTTATACGGACACAGAGCGTTGTGACAACGTATTCTTAGCATTTAAACAATGAGACGTCAAATGTGTTCTCATGATGTCAAACATAATAAATTGACGTTTCTATACCTGTCGTACGCCTCAGAATGGTTTCAAAGATGACAAACAGAAGATTTCAAGGCTCAAAATGCAATTTTCTTGTTTATTTTGTATGAAAATTAAATACCCCAAAAAATCTGAATTCAAAATGGTGACTTTCTTTGGTATTGGCTGGTAAACCCTTTAAAACATTTGTCAACATTCAATTTAAATTATCGTTACTAACGAATTGCATTAGAATGATGATGTTTCTGAAGTTTTTAATAAATTTTGTCGTTAGAAGTTAAAAATACTAATGGGATCAAACGTTTGGGGAGTGACGATGATTGCAGAACAGACGAAGAACTGCGACGGGGAAAAGAACCGTCTACGATAAGACAACAATAACAAAAACACCGGGACCATTTTAATGAATAGAAAGATTAATAATCAACCGATATAAATGAATTTACTTAGTCATAATTTAACGGGACACGACACTTTATAACCATTGAACGATGATCGCACTCACCAATTGATTTCCAAAAAAACTAATTATATGTGTCAATCAATCGTTATATTGGTAGGATCTCTGAAATACCAAGAATAAAGAAAAGAAAACGTTGAACGGTGTTTGCGATTTTGCTATGCCAAACGCTTTGAATGCCATTTAAAAACATACCTTGGGGTAATTGACTGATCGTTGTCTCGTTTGTCTATTTATCGCAGACATAATAATTTTGATTTGGTCACAAAGAAAGAAGAACAGAAAACACGTTGGGAGGATCAGTTGGTGGGAGAATAACACAAAACCGTTATAGGAACCAGTGATTGTTAGCGTAAATACAAATTATGTTAGTTACCTCATGGATTTATCCGATTATTGAGATATATTTTTTTCGTGTTTTATGCTTTTTTTATTTATATCTTTCTCATACTTTAATGTTCCAACGTATGTCGCAAAAAACCTGTTTGATATTTTGTTCGTTCATTTTTTAATTAGGTTTTTGAGCAAACAAGAGACGGCGAAAGAGAAATGCAACGTTTGACTTTATTTACGGCCCTTATGATGAGTGTAGCCATTGCTGCATGGTGCAGTTGATAACTTTTTATGATAGATTGTATTAAATTTTAGTCAGATTAAAAGTCAAACCCCGAATTTGTTAGAACAAGTAGTTGGCACATGAGTCTTTGTATCTCTTTCTTCTTATACATGTAATCTTCTTATACATGTAATCTTCTTATACATGTAATCTTCTTATACATGTAATCTTCTTATACATGTAATCTTCTTATACATGTAATCTTCTTATACATGTAATAAATAATAGGGGTAGCTGGTGTGAATGTAATTAAGTAGCACGCATTGTTTCTATACTGAACAACAGACACGATCTGCCATTGAAGAAATATAATTTAAACATATATGAATGATTATTTGTAATTTTTCAAAACGATGGATGTTTTCTTTATATTCACAAAGACAAGTTGTTAAGGTAACGATTTTTGATGAGAAAATTAGTTAGGGGATCTGCTTACCCTTCCTGAGCACCTGAGATCACCCCTAGTTGTTTTGTGGGGTTCGTGTTGCTTATTCTTTAGTTTTCTATGTTGTGTCATGTGTACTATTGTTTGTCTGTTTGTCTTTTTTATTTTTAGCCATGGTGTTGTCAGTTTATTTTCGATTTATGAGCTTTACTGTCCCTCTGGTATCTTTTTAGTGTTACAAATGAAAATGGTTCCCTTTATAAACAAAGATAAACATTTTTGATAAATATCACTGAAGTTTATTTTTGCCAAGTTGAAGAATTTTCTGCCCTTTGCTAGTCTTGTAATTTTTTTTTAGTTTTTTTTTAGATCATCTATATGCTTCGGAGTTTATATGACGTCCATTTTCACTCAATTAGTACACAATTGTATTAAGAGGCCAACTGAGGCACACCTCCGGGTGCGGAATTTCTCTCTGCATTGCAGATCAATGTGTGGATTTCGGCTATTATCTGCTCTTTGGTCGTGCTGTTGTCTCTGTTTGTCCAAATTGTATCGTGATAAGATAAGTTATATGTGTTTGTTATAACACCGACAACTTCAAAATCGCTTTCGTAATTCTGAGTTCTATTTTTTTCAACAATTCTTCTTTGTTTTCTACAGCTGTATGGTGAATGCATGAGAAAGATAATGTAATTATATCTTTATTAATGTTTTCAAAACTGAAGATTGCCTTTACACAACATTTTATAATCGAAATTTTCAATGAGACCAAAAATGGACTGTAAGATATAAAAAAAAAATCGTCTTAATTTGCTTTTTCCATCATGAATGCAAGATAGCACTTTTGATAATGTCAGTTTTTATGGGCCCTTTTTTAATTTTGTGTTTTTGGTTTGATTTTTTATATACCTTTTTAGAGAGTGTCCTTTATTCGTGCACGCTAATGAACCCTTTTTGATTTATAATTGTTTACGTCTACAAGTTGTGACTTGAATTATTAAACTCATCATAGATACCCGGATTGAATTTTATATTTACCCCAGACGCGCGCTTCGTCTACAAAAGACTCATCAGTGACGCTCGAATAAAAAAATGTTAAAATAGCCAAATAAATTATGAAGTTGAAGAGCATTGAGGAACAAAACTTCCTAAAAGTTTTGCCAAATACAGCTGAGGTAATCTTTTTTTGAGGTGGGAAGCCTTAGTAATTCAAAAATTCAAAGTTGTGTTAACAGTTGAATTGCGAGCTGTCTCATTGGCACTTATACCCCATCTTCGTTTATCTTTTGAACAGTAGTTCGTATGTGATTTGTTCACAAGCTTGTTTCAAGGCTAAATTTTTCCACTCTATCAATAATTTCAGTGGCAGTTAAAATGAATCGCAGATTTGCCCATTCCATTGCCCTTTATTGATTCATTGGTTGTAAACAGTTTGTGTCCAGTTCATAGCCAATACGTTGACCACCTGACGTTGAACTAAGGCCTATCCAACAATCATATTTGCTTTTAAAATCTAATTGTTGAAGATCTGATTCTTATGAAACTTTCTTCACGATTATCAATTTTTTGTACCTATTTATATTTAAAAAAATATGATGACGCCTTTTAGGGAGCCAGATCTGCAATGGTATTGGGGATAAACCGGATATATGATTTGTCTATAAGGAAACCTGATCAGATATGGTATTGGAGACAGCCCGGAAAAAGAATTTTGCCTGATTTGTTTCAAGCAATCTGTATTTTTTTATAGACTTATTGATAAAGATCATGCGTAGTATCCCTGGTCACAATATAAACAAAAATAAACAAAAAAATAGCTGTTCTAGCGTTTAATTTAATAGATCAAAATACGCCTTTACAGGTTTTTTCCAATGCATAAACAAGGACATATCGTATTTCATTCACAAACTTGATCTGCTAGCATAACTTATAATAAATCGTTTTAAAAGCAATTATGTTAATCATTTAATCAGTATATTGTCAACGAAGTATTATATATCCGTTCCACTAGTTTATTGTTTTCTGTTTGGTTTCAAATAAATAATTAAGATCTATTGATCTGGGTTTTATTTGGCAATCACCATGGCAGTCAGAAGTATTTGCGAGCAACCGTTGTTCAACCCGCTAATCAAATGTATTATGTTAAAATATACTTTTTCCATTTTTTTGTCTTTTGGGAAATGTTGTTCGTACTGTATTTAGACCCCTCTACCGAGATTTGTTTTTGCATGCATATGTATAAAATTAGCGGTTTGTATGCAACGCAACCATAAGTTTGAACGTTGTTTTCAATTAAGCCTTGTTTATATTTTTCGTTCGAGCCTGCATTATATTTGCCGTCCAGTTTATATGATCCCTTCATCCTATTTCGACTCTTAAAAATTCAAGAGTATATCCTGAATTCAGTCAAATCATATAGAAATTATATAAAAAAAAAAAATAATGTTTCGATTCCTTACATCAGTGAAATCCGGATATGGTGATGTAGTTAATACAAATCAGATGTAAGAACCCAAATTAGCCTATCAATACCAATGTTACGTCAATCTTTAAAGACCCAAATTAAATGTTGCAAAATATTTATCCTACTTCCATAACAAATTTGTTGTTGTCCCCGCAGATAAAGCACACAATAACATTGATTGTATGGGTAAATATCATAACAGTAACAGCTTGATAAATGAATTAGGTATTGTTAGGTTTGTTCTATATTCCTTTTGGAATTTTAACCAAAGATGAAGAACTCGATCTTCAATCACTTTATTGGATTCATAAACTACACAAGTATTCTTACACAAAATGGTATTTGCTGGGTCTTCCAAATTCGTCAAGAAACCTTTTTGCTAAATTTTTTTTTATATCTATTTTAACTCTTCGGTGTTGACATATATATCAGTTATATGGTAATTATTATATATTTCATGTTACAAAACCTTAAAATGATCGAAAAACTAAGGATTGTTATATCTTAGGAATAGATTACCTTAGCCGTATTTGGTACATTTTTTTGTAATGTTGGATCCTCAATGCTATTCAACTTGGTACTTGTTTGGCTTTTTAATTATTTTGATCTGAGCGTCACTGATGTGTCTTGTGCAGACGAAACGCGCGTCTAGCGTATTAAATTATAATCCTGATACCCTTGATAACTGTTTATCAGCAATGAAAGCCGGGCTTCAAAGATGTTGCGAAACTGCATATTCTAGTGGTGGCAAATTGGAAGAATTGGTATTACTTTGTTTTATAAAAAAATGAATGGCCAACTTAGATACAAGTATCTTGTTTTATGTAAATTTAACGGACTCCATTACGAGTGGGTTGACCGTTACGGAATATCCGTTTCACAGTTGATATCGGATATGTTTCTTATGTCGTGACTACAATCCCGTTCCCGTTTAAAGACTATCACCTACCAAATAAGACTACTTATCGGTTTTGAAATAACATTAGCAAAACGACGGGTGCCACATTTGGGGCAGGATCTGTTTATCCTTCCGGAGCACCTACGATCACCCCGAGTTTTTAGTGAGGTTCGTGTTTTTAGCTCACCTGGCCCGAAGGGCCAAGTGAGCTTTTCTCATCACTTGGCGTCCGTCGTCCGTCGTCGTCGTCCGTCGTCGTTAACTTTTACAAAAATCTTCTCCTCTGAAACTACTGGGCCAAATCAAACCAAACTTGGCCACAATCATCATTGGGATATCTAATTTAAATAATGTGTGGCGTGACCCGGTCAACCAACCAAGATGGCCGCCACGGCTAAAAATAGAACATAGGGGTAAAATGCAGTTTTTGGCTTATAACTCAAAAACCAAAGCATTTAGAGCAAATCTGACATGGGATAAAAATGTTTATCAGGTCAAGATCTATCTGCCCTGAAATTTTCAGATGAATCGGTCAATCAGTTGTTGGGTTGCTGCCCCTGAATTGGTAATTTTGAAGAAATTTTGCTGTTTTTGGTTATTATCTTGAATATTATTATAGTTAGAGATAAACTGTAAACAGCAATAATGTTCAGCAAAGTAAGATCTACAAATAAGTCAACATGACCAAAATGGTCAGTTGACCCGTTTAGGAGTTATTGCCCTTTATAGTCAATTTTTAACCATTTTTCGTTAATTAAAGTAATCTTTTAGAAAAATCTTCTCCTCTGAAACTACTTGGCCAAATTAATCCAAACTTGGCCACAATCATCTTTGGGGTATCTAGTTTAAAAAATGTGTGGCGTGACCTGGTCAACCAACCAAGATGGCCGCCACGGCTAAAAATAGAACAAAGGGGTAAAATGCAGTTTTTGGCTTATAACTCAAAAACCAAAGCATTTTGAGGAAATCTGACCGGGATAAAAATGTTTATCAGGTCAAGATCTATCTGCCCTGAAATTTTCAGATGAATCGGTCAATCTGTTGTTGGGTTGCTGCCCCTGAATTGGTAATTTTGAGGAAATTTTGCTGTTTTTGGTTATTATCTTGAATATTATTATAGATAGAGATACATTGTAAACAGCAATAATGTTCAGCAAAGTAAGATCTACAAATAAGTCAACATGACCAAAATGGTCAGTTGACCCCTTTAGGAGTTATTGCCCTTTATAGTCAATCTTTAACCATTTTTCATAAATCTAAGTAATCTTTTACAAAATCTCCACTGAAACTACTAGGCCACAATCATCTTTGGGGTATCTAGTTTGAAAAATGTGTCCGATGACCTGGCCATTCAACCAAGATGGCCGCCACGGCTAAAAATAGAACATAGGGGTAAAATGCAGTTTTTTGCTTATAACTATGAAACCAAAGCATCTAGAGCAAATCTGACAAGAAGTTTAATTGTTAATCAAGTCAATATCTATCTGCCCTGAATTTTTCTGATGAATTGGACAACTGGTTGTTGGGTTGCTGCCCTCCAATTGGTAATTTTTTTAATCATAATCCTCGTGTCAACGAAGATTGCACGCTATCTCGTGTCGTTAGTGATTACTGATAATATTTGAGAGTCAAGTATTAAACTACACGGCAAATACAGTTCCCATTCGCATACTATTCTACAGTATATATAGGACCAGATAAGTATGGTGTTCAATGCTCTTCAACTTCGTACTTATTTTGGCCTTTTGAACATTTTTGGATCCGAGCGCGACTGATGAGGTTTTTTTTAGACGAAACGCGAGTCTGGTGTTAATACAAAATTAAATGCTGGTATCTATGATAAATTTCTTTACAACCCCTTGGTCGATGCCACTACTGGCTGAGTTTTAATTCCCCGAGGGTATCACCAGCCCAGTAGTCAGCACTTCTGTGCTGACATGAATTTTCATTGATATGTTTATATTTATAAATAAACTGTTTACAAAACTTTTTGAATTTTGAACTACTACGACTTTTCTACCTCAGAAATATATTACCTTAGCTGTATTTGGCAAAACTTTTAGGAATCTTGGTCCTCAATGCTCTTCAACTTCGTACTTTATTTGGCCTTTTCAACTTTTTTGTATTCAAGCGATGATTTAAAAAAGAAAATGTGGTATGATTGCCTATGAGCCAACTGTCCACAAGAGACCAAAATGACACAAACATTACCAACTATAGGTCACCGTACAGCCTTCAACAATGAGCATAGCCCATACCGCATAGTCAGCTATAAAAGGCCCCGATAAATCAATGTAAAACAATTCAAACGAGAAAACAAACGGCCTTATTTTAAATAAAAAAATGAACGAAAAACAAATATGTATTTTCGATATCACAAACTAGTCAAAACATTTACTAAATTTTATCATCGGTATAAGAACATCATTCGTAAATATAGCTCAACATGCAGACTTCTTATACGTTCAGGTATTTCACATCCAATTTTTTATGGAAATATTCTTTATAAAGCACAAAGGTGTGAGTATTCACCTCAAAAACTAACAAAACCTTTGAATAGACTTATTAAGAAGGGATATAGTTACGATACTGTTGTCATGTCATTAAAGATTGCATATTTTGGCGTTAATATTGATTCACTTATAGGGTCTTTGCATCAGAACTAAATACATTTATTCAAAACTCACTTGTTGGCATGACACGGGTTATGTTCTTCTCATATATGTTATGATGGTATGATACTAAACCCCTAACGGGAAGGATTGTGCCTGATGTTCATATGATGGAATCATAATCTTTCAGTCAGTTTAATTGAAGTCTGGAGCTGGCATGTCAGTTAACTGCTAGTAGTCTGTTGTTATTTATGTATTATTGTCATTTTGTTTATTTTCTTTGGTTACATCTTCTGACATCAGACTCGGACTTCCCTTGAACTTAATTTTAATGTGCGTATTGTTATGCGTTTACTTTTCTACATTGGTTAGAGGTATAGGGGGAGGGTTGAGATCTCACAAACATGTTTAACCCCGCCGCATTGTTGCGCCTGTCCCAAGTCAGGAGCCTCTGGCCTTTGTTAGTCTTGTATTATTTTAATTTTAGTTTCTTGTGTACAATTCGGAAATTACTATGGCGTTCATTATCACTGAACTAGTATATATTTGTTTAGGGGCCAGCTGAAGAACGCCTCCGGGTGCGGGAATTTCTCGCTACATTGAAGACCTGTTGGTGACCTTCTGCTGTTGTTTTTTTCTATGGTCGGGTTGTTTCTCTTTGGCACATTCCCCATTTCCATTCTCAATTGTATGTAACACAAAAACAAACGACCACCACTGAATTACAGGCTCCTGATGTGGGACAGGCACATACATGAATAATTTGGCGGGGTTAAACATGTTAGCGGTATCCCAACCATCCCTAACCTGGGACAGTGGTATAACAGTACAACATAAGAACGAACTATAAAAATGTCTGTTTCAGACAAAACGTGCGTCTGGCCTAAATACAAAATATAATCCTGGACTAAACTTTACTAAGTAGGCATTCCAATTCTAACCTTGTTTTCTTTTAGCGATATGCGTGTGTTTAGTGTAAACATTTACCTATGCTGCTCGCAAAGAGAAGCAACGTTCATGATTGTTGTGAGTCGGTTATTAGAAGCCACACAAGTTTTAAACGTATGTGATTTAAAACATTTTGTTAGTTTTAGTAGCTATATAATTATGTGATAGTTTTCCTACAAAGCGGCAAAACTCAGATCTATTTAGTAAGCAGTATGTGTTGTACTACAATGAGTGTTGTACCTTCTGTTACATGTTCCTACTTAAAAAATATTTTTTATGAATTTACATATAAATTTGAAATTGATGAATTTGTTATTAATGGCAGTTTTTGAAAATCTTTGTTAATTTATTCAAAAATGTATTTTCAAAAACCAGTCGTCCATTTTGTGTGGACATCTGTCTATTCATGTTTGACCGATATATACACCTGTTTGTTTGGATACTAGTATTAGGTTGCCATATTCCTCTTATTTCGACGACAGCCAATTGTAGTGCATCACTGTGCGGTCACTCTAGATTCGATGAATTAAGATTATTCTGAGTTGAGGCGTAGACTCGACGCCAAAAGAGAAGTTACACTGTGAATCTCACTTGCAGACACTGACAGTATCATATGCATAAAATAACACTCCAATCATTTACCACCGACTTTTTAAATTCATGTTTTGCTTTTGAATAAAAATTAAACTGATAAAAAAGTCAAGTCAAAATCATCAGTAACGACCGAATCAAAGCAATCGGTATGCTAATTTGATACGAAACCGGGTATCTAACACAAAAAAATCCAACAAGTGCCAAATGAGACTATATCAATCTATATCTAGTTGGGGGGGGGGGATATTAGTGATTCGAATAAATCAACATTTTATAAAATCAATTGATAGCAAATTAACATATCAGTATTACTAAATGTCAAAATGAAAATGCTGGTTACACCCTTCAGAATTACACGTCCACCAGCAGTGACTATGACCCAGTATAAACTAAGTTATCAAAAAGCTAATGCATTATGGATAATTTTAATTGTGTCTCGTTATTTTCAAATATAATTTAAATATGTGATAAATAGATTATGACATGCCCTTTTCCATATCGGCCCTGCTATCATCCCTCGACCAATATCGTCCTCGAGGCTTTAGCCGAGTACCGATATGTTCCGAGACCACAATTATTTCGTAGTGCATTTCTTTTAGAACATAAATGAAAATAAAAAAAATCCCACCTGCGCTTTCTAAAAGAAACTTTTACAGTGTGTTGTACTACTTTTGGGACAAATTATATCAAACTTATAGAAAACTTCATCGTCTCTAACTCAAAATATGGACAATTTTATCTTTAGGGCGTCTTGATATCTTTTGACAGCTTCCGAAGTGCTATTTTGCAACCTTTGTCACCTGGACCAAACCACTACTTTCCTTTAAAATTCTGGACCCAAATTTTTTTACAGTGTAATTTCACCACCCTACTTGCAATTTGAGGCTGTGTACGCTCATTAGAATCATAAATAGAAAAATCGATTCTCTCTGATAAAATGTAAGCCTTCAAAGTACTATTGTTTGTCTGTTTGTCCTTTTCATTTTAGCCATGGCGTTGTCAGTTTATTTTCGATTTATCAGTTTGGCTGTCCCTCTGGTATCTTTCGTCACTCTTTTTCAAACCTATGCATTCTTTTCTTCTCTGTTCGCTGTTACCTCACCATATGTCTTATAATATTATGTATGTCTTTGTATTTCTGTCTATCATTGTATCAACATAGTTCTTCATAAAAATATATATATATAGTGGCACAATAAACATGCAAGTGAAACAAATAAGCATACCGAGCATACATTGGTATAACAGTATAAAATCTATGCATTAAGTATAGAAATAACATTTTCATTAATATAATAAAAGTAGTTATAGTAGTGCAAGAACGTATATTTAGAAGCATATGGTATAACAGTTTCTCTTATTCTTCGTCAATTTATTCCTTTCAGCACCTATTGTATAAATAAAAATTAATCAACGTGTGGATCGTTTGGTGTCAGTTCTTTATTGGTTTAAATCCGACTATGACTTCGATTTTTTTTGCTGTCCTCTGAGAATTTCTTATTGTGACTGCAAGAAATATATCTCCCAATTGATACGATATTCCCGTGCTTGCATTTCCTATCATGATTTTTTTTTGATAGAGGGTTGCTGCTCACAAGGAAGCTATTAAACCAAGAGTTCCAAATGGTGAAGTTGAAATCATCCCTTCGTAAATTTTACGGACGCCATCACGAGTTGGTTGACCGTTATGGAATAACCGTTTCACAAATGATATCGGATATGTTCCTTACGTTGTAACTACAATCCCCTTCCCTTTCATGAATGTGACCTACCGAATTATACTATTTACCGGATTTGATATCACATAAGCAACACGACGGGTGCCACATGTGGAGCAGGATCTGCTAACCCTTCCGGAGCACCTGAGATCACCCCTAGTTTTTTGGTGGGGTTCGTGTTGTTTATTCTTTAGTTTTCTATGTTGTGTCGTGTGTGCTGTTGTTTGTTTGTCTTTTCATTTTTAGCCATGGCGTTGTCAGTTTGTTTTAGATTTATGAGTTTGACTGTCTCTTTGGTATCTTTCGTCCCTCTTTTGTGTTCTTCCACAAATATTTTCAGGAAATATGTTTTTATAAAATCGATTTTTTTAATGTTATTTTGAAGTCCTTTTATATGAGGTTTTATATCTTGCATCTAAGATCTGTAAGATAGATAGTTTATTCTCACAAAACCAGGAAAGTACAGTTAAAAAATAATATACATTAAAATAAAAATGCATTAAAAATGCATTAAATAACTTTATGTTTGATAAAATCCAATTTATAATTTTCATAGAGGCCAAAAATTACAATACTCACATTTTGTGGAATTTCGATATGAACTATATTGCAGATTCATGAAAACAGATTGTACCAAATGTTGGCTACTATATGACAACCCAAAAATGAATGTTTTATAGTTTCTGGCTATTCTTTGCAAAATGTACACACATTACAATTTACAATTTGCATTTTATAAAGTAGAGCGTTTGTACCAAAGATATAACTAGGAGATAATTGTATTGTGTTTTGAGCTTGGCCTTCGTTAAAGGTAGATGCTACTGTCGCAAATTGAGGTAAACTGATATTTGCGACAGTAAAATCAAGTTTTATGACGCCAAGCTAAAAATACAATACAGTTATCTCTATCTAATGCGACATACTAAACTAAATTCCATTTAATAAATATTTTGAATTAAAAATGCAAGAAATGAAGAAGTACGCGAAACTGTTGCATCGTCTCAAGCATCTTAACAATGTGACGTTAGATATATACTCTGGATGTCAAAGTGAATATTGGACGTATTTTTACTTTTCGTACGCTTCAGAATGGTTTCAGTATAGACAAAAACAAGAAATGTAGGCTCAAAATGTGACTTTCTTGTTGATTTTTTTTAGAAATTACATACTCTTTTAAAAAACTGGAATTCAAAGTGGTGGCTTTCTTAGTTACAGACTGGTAGAACGTGGAATCTAACTCCTCAAAATAATTGTCAACGTCCAATAAAAATTATAGTTACATGTACAAACGAATTACATCAGAATGAATAATTCTATATTGAAACCAACATTTATGACAAAAATAAGCAAAGACCCATCGAAACAACATCTGATAAACAAATTTAATAATACTTTTAGATATTTGGATGATATTTTGGCTCTCAATAAGGACGACTTCAGTATGTATATTAATGAAATTTATCCAGTTGAACTTATTTAAATAAAGCTAATACTAACAATGACCACTGCCCTTTTCTCGATCTTGATATCTATATCACTAATGGAAAGCTGAATACTAAAATTTATGATAAAAGGGATGATTTTTCATTTCCTATCGTTAATTATCCGTTTTTAGTTGGTGACGTTCCCTTGTCACCATCTTACGGTGTTTATATATCTCAACTTGTACGATTCACTCGTGTATGTAACAATGTTTTAGATTTTAACGAGAGAAATTTATGTATTACTGAAAAATTATTACACCAGGGTTTTCGATATCACAAACTAGTCAAAACATTTACTAAATTTTATCATCGGTATAAAGACATCATTCGTAAATATAGCTCAACATGCAGACTTCTAATACGTTCAGGTATTTCACATCCAATTTTTTATGGAAATATTCTTTATAAAGCACAAAGGTGTCAGTATTCACCTCAGAAACTTACAAAACCTTTGAATAGATTTATTAAGAAGGGATATAATCACGATACTGTTGTCAAGTCATTAAAGATTGCATATTTTGGCGTTAATATTGAGTCACTGATAAGGTCTTTGCATCGGAACTAAACACATTTATTCTAAAAAACAGTTGTTGGCATGACACGGGTTATGTTCTTCTCATATATAGGTTATGATGGTATGATACTAAACCCCTAACGGGAAGGATTGTGCCTGATGTTCATATGATGAAATCATAATCTTTCAGTCAGTTTAATTGAAGTCTGGAGCTGGCATGTCAGTTAACTGCTAGTAGTCTGTTGTTATTTATGTATTATTGTCATTTTGTTTATTTTCTTTGGTTACATCTTCTGACATCAGACTCGGACTTCTCTTGAACTGAATTTTAATGTGCGTATTGTTATGCGTTTACTTTTCTACATTGGTTAGAGGTATAGGGGGAGGGTTGAGATCTCACAAACATGTTTAACCCCGCCGCATTTTTGCGCCTGTCCGAAGTCAGGAGCCTCTGGCCTTTGTTAGTCTTGTATTATTTTAATTTTAGTTTCTTGTGTACAATTTGGAAATTTGTATGGCGTTCATTATCACTGAACTAGTATATATTTGTTTAGGGGCCAGCTGAAGGACGCCTCCGGGTGCGGAAATTTTTCGCTACATTGAAGACCTGTTGGTGACCTTCTGCTGTTGTTTTTTATTTGGTCGGGTTGTTGTCTCTTTGACACATTCCCCATTTCCATTCTCAATTTTATTTTATAACAGAAACGAAAAACGAAAAATAACGAATCCACATTAATATCATCTTCATTACCGGTTTGAAGCTCACACAAAAGAGTATTTGTCCACAAGATTATTTAAAGTACCTTCCCCTATTTTTTTTATAATACCTCGCTTGAAGATAATATACATGTCCGTAAAATTGAGAATGGAAACGGGGAATGAGCCAAAAGAATATTTACCATGTAAAAATAAAACACACACACAACTATTTCTTTTAAAAGGACATCCAGTTCCTAAGCGCTTGTTTTACGGACGTGATATTGTATTCTTGTGTATAACATAAATTACTCCTTATATTTATTGGAATGCAATTAGTGCTAATAAACATTAGGACGATTTCTTTGACTTTTCGTAACTTACGACATATTTTCTAAACTACTTATAGGACAAAGATACGTCCTAAGATGGTTTTAGTACATGTCCTTCTCTTAGGTGCGCTTCGATAATCTGGCGCCTGATTTATAGCCTCTTAGGTAAAATTATATATGAATAAAGTTTAAAAAAATCAAACAGACCTATAAATAAATACAAGTAATTTTGTCATATATTACATATTTTGTCATATTATACACTAGATCAAGTTAAATAACTCGGATTGTAATTCAACACTCTGTAGATTTTTTTAGAAATATTATAATATATTAAAAGTTTTAGAAATATAGTCAAACAATGATATAATGTGTTTGTATAATTCTAACATTTGAAAGTTGACGCAGTTTAAGTATTTACAACAAAGACTGCGTCTATATTTATCCAAAAGAATAAGTATTTCTACGCAGTATATGGTGTAAATTTCATCTTTAATCTGTATCAAATTTAGAAATTTTAGAATTATACAAGATATATATTATTATGATAATTATCACGATCTTGATGTGTTTAAGAACGAGTATTTCTGTACATTATATAGGTATTCAAAAGAATTTGAAATCAATGGCTGGTTACAATATAAGCACATTCATGTATTAACAGTTTTCCAGATGTTTTCCAGTATTTAGTCCAAGAAAGATAACTACATACATATAAAAATCATATACAATTAGTTTATTAGACTTTTCAATCGGAGAGTAAGTATTACATTACCTTTATTCAAAATCGAAAACAATTGTTCCTAAAATACAGAGATGAAGCTTTCAAACTGTTGCCGTTATAGCTAAACTTTGGCTGTTTATCTGGCATATATAAAGTAACACTCCCAAACGTGTCCATCCCCCTAAACGCGTCCGATTCCCCCAAACGTGTCTATTCTCCCTAAACGTGTCTTAAATATTCAATATTGCCCAAACGTGTCCGATTTCATAACCCCCAAACGTGCCCGATAATTGTTATTTGCCATAACGTCTCGCGTCTTTTCGCGCTAATACATGTTTGTCCCAAATGACACCAATAACGTTCACGGCATTTCTGTGATCGGAGACATAGTTGATGAAGTGGTCATTAATTAGCATTAGTTTATTCAATGCTTGTTGTTACTGATTACCATAACTGAAAATTTAATCTGTAACATATGAATTAACTTTTGACTGAAATCGCTTGTTGTCCAGTTGCAAGTATTTCATGCTCATTTAGAGCGAATATACATATAGTTCTAGTACAGATGAATTAATCGTTTACTATGTAAATTATATGTTATCAATAAACTCCAGTCATGCCTTTTATTCAATTCAAATATTGCACGGCGGGCTTTCAGCAAAATTGAAGGCCTTTTGGTCTCTTGTGGACAGTTGTCTCATTGGCAATCATACCACATCTTTTTGTTTTATATTCACTTTTTTCAACAGGTCTGATATAGTAAAAACTCTCCAAATCATTAACTGCGTAGTAATCAGGTTTTTGAATAATTTTAGGTTTCCAGCATCAAAAAGACATACGAACAAGAGACATAACATCCAGTGACAAATATTTCATGCATTATTTAAACGACATCAGTAAATACTGATAGGTCATATTATCAGGCTTACCTGTATACGTAATTTGGAATTGTGCCTAAATTTTTACGGTTACTCGGGATACATACTAGTTGGGATTTACATTTTAAAAATTGAACAGCTAGTAAAAAGACCCGACTTTTTACTGACTTCAGTAAGAAACTATTTATGAAACTCCAATATGTAATCGAGGCCGTTTTATATGAAAGTTGGGGCAATTTAAAACTAGCCGAACGGACGCCCCAAATTTACCAAGGTTATTCTGCCAGTTTTAAAAAATATATTTCTATTTTTTAATGAAATAGTAAAATGAGTATACGTTAATAAAAAAGCAATACCTAAATAATTAACGTATTTATGATATGGACAAGAATGATAATTCCAGTAAAAGAAAAAAAATAAGCTTGATACAGACACGTTTGGGCAATTGGAATTATAAAGAGGCCGTTTCAAATAATAGTTGCGGGAACAAATGTTGCCTTCTAAAATATAACTTATGGGACATTATAAAAAAAAAAAAAAAAGAATTTAAGTAATTTATCTTTATCTTTTAATGAAATAGTAAAAGATCGTAAAATGAGTATACAATAATAAAAAAAAACAAGAACCACAAATAACCTACGTTTTTATAATTTGAACACGAATGATAGTTGCAGTAAAAAATAAATAAGCTTGATATGGACATGTTTTGGGGATTGGACACGTTTGTGAGTTTATCAAAAAATGGACACGTTTGGGCGTTTATACAAATGACACGCTTTGGCGCCCTTTTACAACTCAGTGACGTCGATGTAGACACGTTTGGGGAGATCAGACACGTTTGGAGGGAAGGACACGTTTCTGATTGTTACATATATATATATAAAATAATGCATAACTACTGCAGTTTGGAACAAATGTTGTAATCCTCTGACATTTATACCATGCTATGTAGATCTTATTTTGTGAACGTTTGCACTAAATCCAGTGCGTACTACAGAACCGTCTGATGTAAATGTAACAAACATGTATCGTCCAGTCGATATCATTGGCGGAGGTAGAGTTGCTCCATTAAAAGATCCGATGAGATCAGTTGCATTTGATGCATCGTATACCTGCAAAAAGTAAAATCACAAAAATACTGAACTCAGAGGAAAATCTAATCGGAAAGTCCATAATCACATGGCAAAATCAAATGACAAAACACATCTAAAACGAATGGACAAAAACTGTCATATCCCTGACTTGGTATAGGAATTTTCAAATGTAGAAAATGGTGGATTAAACCTGGTTTTATATGGTTAAACCTCTCACTTTGTTGACAGTCTCATTAAATTCCGTTGTATTTACTATTATATTTAAATAAGATAGTCAAAATATGAGTAGAGCAGTCATCATCGTGTAACAATTTTAAAAGAAACAATTTAATAGAACACAAAAACATCCATCTACAAACCCATTCATTGATTCGAGTGTCTGACGTCAGACTGCAATAGATGAAGTAATAATTACTATTATGCAAAATCAGGAATGTATAGTGAAATATTATTTTTTTTAGTTTTCATTTTGTTGTTTTTATTAAAATAGAACTTTCTTTACATGCTGATAATTCGACGACTATAAAAAATTTAAAACCAAATTAAATTAGCGAATCACACTTAGTATTCATTTGAAGGAAGGAAGTCCCGTGATTGAACTTATAAGTGTGTTTGGATAGTTATACTTATGATATGGAATATAACTCAAAACGTGAATATTTTGACTTTTAAATTCGATACAGTGCAAACTATTAGTAATTTAAGGGGATTATACACATTTTATCAGCACTTGTTAACATTTGTCCTTGTCAACTGAGACTGGTTTGAATAAACCCCCGTCCAATATCTACACATAAAACGTTTCCTAACACAGTGCATGACGTTGTGTCTTTTATGTGAAGGAGAAAAAATAACTAACTGTATAGTATTTGATTTGTGACCCCTAAAAATATGCCACTGAATGAGCCATGTAAACCAATAGAAAAGACCTTAAAATAATTGAGGCTGGACAAGATGGTCCTAATAATATTATGGATTTACTGTTATGATCCTCAAAGAAGTAACTCTTATTGATACCAGAGTTGAGGGAATTTAAACTAAAGTAGAAAAACTTATAGATGACCTTAACAAAACTATGCAAGAGTAAGTTAAGTATATTGGAAACTCAGTCAGATGTAACTACCGTACAGTTTCTAAGTTAAACTTTGCAAAATAAAATAAATCTGAGGCAAATCAATAGTTTAAAAGAGGCGGTACAACACAAAGATCAAAGATTTATTTTCTTCATTTTTTTAATCCTGGTATCTATGAAGATTATAATCATTGGACATAAAAAATAATAGCAAAACAAAACGATCACCAAAAAACACGAAAAAATTACAAAAAGATAAGTAAAATCTATAAAACACTAAGCAGCAAACTAATGACTGAGCAATACGAACCAGGAAAACACCGAGGATCCCTGGATTTATAAACGAATCCTACAGATGTTACTCGTTGTATGTGGAATTAAATGTTACTAATTCCTTGATGCACTTTCGTACATAAAAGTAATGTATGATGTTTGCGTCTTTTTCTTGTTTGTGTTGTACAGTTATCAGTACGATCAAATTACACGGAAAAACTTAAAACCTACAAACCTTTACATGATCACAGCAGGACTCAGTGGTGAAATCCGTAAATATTAGTTTGGATCTGTATCCACTACCAACATCGATTGTCCAATTTTTAAGAAGACTATTGCTATATCCTAATGGATAGCCAGGAGATGTTATCGTTTCATGAAAACAGCCTATGATTAAAGAAACAAAATATAGATACATTAGTTATTACACAGAAATTATATTTGGGACACTAACATTCAATTGTATGGAAAAACGATCGTTATTTTTGGTGGTTTGAATCCTTACCGCTAGGTCACATTCGAAGAGGACTATAATACTAATTAAATGTAAATGAAACCGCCAATAAATATTTCCGGGTATAATATAATGAAGCAAAGTTAAAGTTGTAAGTTGTAAACTCATAAACAGTATTTTGTTTATTATAAATAATTTCAAAAATAAAATAAAACACTAAATGTGCAGCGAGACCCGAAACAAAAATATATATATGAGCGTCCTGTGTTCATGTACCATGTGTATTAATCGAAATAAAGAATAAACTGTGAACAGTGATTCACGTGGTAATAACCAATTTTTATCAAACTGAAATATTTCACAACATACATTAGGACATTGAGATTTGTCAACCTTTATAATCGACAATCCAAATAAATCATCGATTGTAAAAGTACATCATCGTTTATAATCAGTAATACATAATGTGGATACATCGACATGTATAATTACAACTTTCCGTCGAATTATTTGAATAGTATTTTCGTGGTTTTCACAATTCCTCAAACAACATTATATTTTTGGTTTACCTCGCTTAATATTCAGTTAACTACTTGATTCAACTTTAACCATAATAGTCATCAAAGGTACCAGGATTATAATTTAATACGGAAGACGCACGTTTCGTCTACATAAGACTCATCAGTCACGATCAGATCAAAATTGTAATAAAGACAAACAAGCACAAAGTTGAAGAACATGGAGGGCCCAAAATTCCAAAAAGCAGTGACAAATACGGCTAAGGTAATCTATGCCTGGGATAAGAAAATCCTTAGTTTATTGAAAAATTCAAAGTTTTGTTAACAGGAAATTTATCGACAAAAAAATCTGTGTTTCCAAACTATCATGTAGACTAGCCATGGAAGCATTAAATAAAAAGTATCATATAATGCTTCCATGGGCTAACCATGTTTGGTGTTATAACAACTATACTGAGTGCCAATGAAAACGCAACACTTGGTTTTTAAAAAATAAAATTTGTATTAGAAATGACAATCTTTCAAAATAAATTGTTCTAGAAAAATTAACAATTTTAACAATAGATCGATATCAAACAAAAATGTTTCATTGTCATCTTTCGGGCGCAATAAGTAAACGAAACATCCAATGTTGAATCATCAACTCAAAGTCCTAAAAAAAATGTTACAATCCCGTGGTGCAGCGCAATCTCGACACTGCCCTAAAATTGATCGTTTAATGTGATCATGAGGAATGTTATTCCAATGGTCCCGCAAAGCTAAAACTCAAGCTGAATTTATGATATTGATGGTTGTTTTCATCGTCTAAACCATGTCAAATTTGATGCAAAATTTGCTCGATTGGACCAAAATCGGTCGAATTTTGACCAAGGCGGGTGTCAACTGTCTATGTAACAACCACTGACAGTTTTTGTTAAATAATGAATGAGTTTCGGTCTACAGAACTCGATGTTTACCCCAGACGGCCGTTTAGGTGTCACTAAGGAAAGACTATGGTGCTCTTTAACAATTTCTGCGCAAATGGTTCTTTACTGAAATTGCTCCAAAGGTTCTACCGTGACCACCATTGAACTATCGTGACCTTTAGACATCCACCAGAGTCGACATCGGATATGTTACAGACCAAATGTATCGGTCTTGCTGAGTGCTTCATGCTTTTCGTACCCCGGGATGTTGCTTATCATTAAATGATCCATTTTGGTTGACTTTGGGGATGATTCGGGTTATTGTAGAGGCTATAACTTCAGTCTTCTCGTAATTGTATACTGTGAAAGGCTTCATTGGATCATGCTCATAACTGCATGTCGCTGGTTGTCAGAAAGTCCTGGGATTCACTCAGATGTGTATTGCAGTTTCTTAACAATAAGGGCGGGGAAAATTCATGACAATAGCCAAGCTTTAAATAACAAAATCGTGAAGATGGTGCGTATGTTGAAAAGCGGTGAACTCTGTTTATGTCCGTTCAAAATAACCCTTACTTCGCATTTGTTCCAAAAATCACTCAACCGTAAAGTTGTCGACAATTGTCTTAAAAGTAATTTTCAACCAACTATACAAAGTTCTAATATAAATAAAATGAAAATTATATAATTTTTTTGAAAAACAAAAGTGTTGCGTTTTCATTGGCACTCAGTATATATTGTTTTGAATAGTTCATCATTTTATGAGATGAAAATTAAAAGACAATGAGCATTTGATTGATATTTCGTGAAAACACAAATGTAAACTTTGATCTCAACTTTTCTACGTTGAGTTTAACTTGTAAACAGGGCTGAGTTATGTCTCAACCAGTGTCCACAAGACATGGACGTTGATTAACAAGTTATCGTTTGGCCTTCAACTATAAATAAACCCATATTGCATAGTCAGCTATGGATGACCCCGAAATGGCAAATGTAAATATACATAGCAATAGCGAAAACTTACGTGCTATTCATTAAATTCATAATGATGAAAATCACATATGATATGCAGCAAAACAGGACAACCACAGAATTACATGCTTCTGGCTTAAAACAGGCCCATACAGTACAGAGTATATGACATTGATTTAACTAGTTTGTAGGTAAAAACTATGGTTTAGTGGTGCAACAGTACAACATAAGAACACACTATAAAATCAGTTAAAAAGGTTCACTACAATACAAACAAAAACAACTTACAAAAACACATACCGGACATGGAAAGGAATTAAAACATTCCAACAACACAAAAGACACTAAGTATAGACCAAATTAATTCATAGCCAATAACAACTTATTCGTACATCAAAGACTAAACATATCAATCTGTACACATCCGACATCCAATGGATTTAGTATAAAAATGTCATTAGCAGTCAGGAAAATGACATATTGCAATGCCATAATACAGGCATCGACATCTTCTAGAGTCATGCAAATGCATACATCATGTGTATATATATAAATGAAATTGATTTATGTTTTCTCACTGTTAGTCTTCGATTTTTTACAAGTTGTTATTAGCTTTGAAATAGCTGCCAGTTACTGTGAGAACTTTAACATGTTTCAGATCTGTACTTATTACCTTTTGTTGTTTAGATGTACAAGTTCCCGTTCACGTCAACTTCGGTTATATGTAATTATATTTGTATCCATCTGATGAGTTAAGCCTTTTTTAAGTGATTTTTATAGTTCGTTCTTATGTTGTACTGTAACACCAGTAGGTTAGGGGGTGGGGGTTGTTATCCCGCGAACACTTTTAACCTCACCACATTCTGTTTGTATGTGTCTGTCTGACGCCAGGAGCCTGTAATTCAGTGGTTTGTCGTTTGTTCCTGTATTATATATTTGTTTTCGTTCATTTTTGTACATTAATTAGATCGCTTATTTTCTCATTATAGCTATTGTTATAACTTGCTTTATGATATTTCTTTGTTTTATTCGGTTTCAGATTAATATCTATGAATAATAATTAGCTCTCCTAGTATTAATACTATATTTACAACATGATAAACATACGAACCTGTACAATTACATTCAGTCTGATTTTCCTCACATTTTAGCTTTTCCGGTTGACGATGACTCAGTTCTTGCATTGTTTCATTTAATAACTTCAATGACTGAGGTAAATGAAATCCTAGTTTTTATCAACGCAGTTTTTGTGTCATTTAGCTTGTCATGGTTGTCTTTAGTGATATCGTTTAACTCTTCCATTTGACATGTCATATATTTCTTAACGTTTTCAAGTTCATGTTTCAAATCTTCTTCTCGACTTTTCAGATCTTCAATTTCATTTTCGTTATTTATAACTCTTTTAAGTAATTCATGGTAATTGTCTTTCATCACGTTGACTTCTTTTACCGTGTCTGTCTCCCTTATTGTAGCATTCTCTGAACTTTCAGTAGTAACACCGGACACGTATCTGGTGCAGTAGCACGACACAAATATAATACAAGAACTAACCGCATTTCCAATTCACCAAAATAAAACTTTTTAAATCTGTATTCTTAAACTCGCATATTGAGGTAATTTCTTTCTTTGCAAGTAAAATGTTGCACACAAGACGTTGAATGAGGATATTATGATCCTATAATGTAAAGAAATATATTTTACACTTGATAAGCCAAAATGTTGGAGAAATCGGATCTACGCTTTCCTCTTAAGATCCCGATATAGTCAATCGGAAATTACTTCACAATTATCACTCACTTCCGTGAATTTGTTTTACTGAATACATATGCTATTATATTACTTTTCAAAACATAAAAGTTACAAAAATATAAGAAATATCAAAGCAATGCAAAAAAGAGGGGAAAAACCCTAAATCTTTACCAAAAACACTTACAACATCTCTAAATACACCATCTGCAGTTAGTAAGATTAGTAATATATTTATACCAAATAAAATTTAAACAGGAAAATAATCAACTCTTAGAATTTGTTAAAAAAGCAAACATTGAATATTCAATATAATAGTACTACTATTTGATGTAAAGAAAAGAGAGAGAGAGAGAGAGAGAGGAGAGAGAGAGAGAGAGAGAGAGAGAGAGAGAGAGAGAGAGAGAGAGAGAGAGAGAGAGAGAGAGAGAGAGAGAGAGAGTGAGAGAGAGAGAGAGAGAGAGAGAGAGAGAGAGAGAGAGAGAGAGAGAGAGTTCATTGAGAGAGTTCATTAATTAGTAAAACAACTGTATACGATTGATCGCTCGTCAGTGAAATACCGTACATGTTGTGCCCAGCCAAAGATGTTAGTGATTGATAGAATATTCGATGTTTTAGGAGAATTCAATATTTAGATAACTGGAACAATCAACAAATAAAACAGTGTAGACAATAGAAACTATAAAGAATAAATCTAGACTATGGAACAAATACAATATCCGTGAAAGCGTTTTGTGTTTTCACAACCTGACAAATCTACCACATAGTTTGTATTTTTTGACGTAAATGTTAAATGTTGACATATCTATTGTTTGTACTGTTTTACTGTTGATTGTTCCAGTTCTGTAAATATTTATTAAGTACTCAAAACTGAAATTGACTATTTGAGTACTTATACATATACACATATATGTGTCGTACTGACTTTTTGTGCTGCGTCTGATGACTTTTAGCGCCTGGTGTAAAACAAGAGAAAGTTCTAGTAAATATAGATGTTTATTTCTTGAAATCAGTAATCAAAGTGACCGTTGGAAACATAAATTGTTTCCATGCGGGCGTGGTCACATGATCATTGATTTCTTAGCTTTCTCCTGTTTTCACCAATCAAAAATTACCTTGTAAAGCTCTCTTGATCACAACCTATTGTCACTGGTTGGTCAATAATCAAGTCATGGGTGACAGGTGTTATTAACAATTTCACACATGAGTAATAGGAAAAGGTTGTTTAACAAAAGCCTTAATGTAAGGTACATAATCGAAAGTCAATAATTTAGCGCTTACATGTCTCTTGTTTATCCGTCTTAATAACGTAATCTAAATATGCAAGTTGTATGTCATTCTTCTTTATCAAAAATTAACATTCCAAAAATAATGTAACTTATGTAAGAAGAAATTTTAGAAATAAAATAAACAAATTTAACTTCAAAATACTTTAACTCAAATTGTAAAAAATTGAATAATTTTCACTTTAGTTTGGTCTGTTATATTAAAATTTTGTCTTTGGCAATTCACAATTTTACTATAACAACTCGTCCTCAACCTCACTAAGCTTTGTCCCAAAGTTTGAATTTGAAACATCATATGAACTGATAAAATAAGAATAATAATTATATATATATACATGTACATGTATGAAGAATGAAAGTAAGTATGATAAACATAATGTAAATTTTCATATAGAGTCAATGTTTATATATCACACTCATGTGAATGTAGTTTTGTGATCTAATGCCCAGATAATACTTAAGTTAAAAATTAAAAATTCATATTTGTATGGTCATAATTGCAGATATTCAATAAGACACTTCCAAAATTTCAAAGGATGTATGTTTATAATTTGTAATTGGGAGGCACTGAGGTATTGTATGTTTGCAAATATGCTTTTAATGAATATTGTCATGTTGCATATGAGGAGGGATATTAACACTTCACACTAAAATATGTGAGTTTTAAAAATAGTACTGATGCAGTTTTCCAATAATGAAAAATCAAGTAAACCAGGTGCTAGTGCAACAGAAAAGTCAAAGTACCAATAAATTGTCATATCAAAAGACAATATAACAATATAAAATTCAAATATAAAACATGAAAATAAACGATTCATTACATGCTCACTTCTTGCAAGCGCATGTTCTGCAATCTCCATGACATAATATATTCTAGAAAAATGTTGTTTGCATTCTGTTAGGTTTGACTTCACAACATAATTTGCCTATCAAATTTCTGAAATTAGAAAAAAATATGTTAATCAAAGGGTAGGGTCAAATAATTAAAGAAAAATCCACTGCGCAGATTCGAAACTGGAGTTCAATCCAGATTATTTGAATGTAAAGTGAGCTATTCGCCATTAAAGCTTTATCTGTGTTATTCCAGTGCAATTTTACAGTAATTTGTTTTCACCTATGGCCTCGTGAAATATTTCCTATGTTTTCTCCTCCTTCCTTTCTTAGTTTTCCTTGTAAAATATTTTTGTATCAAGCGTTCTCCTATATTCTGTTTTGGTTCCCATGTCGGTTTGAAACCATCTTTCCATTTCACAAGAAAATATTGTAAACCTCTCGTATTCCTGTTATTTAGTAGTTTCTCAACCTCATGAAACGTATCATCAATAACATTGTTTGGTTAATCTCCAACATCACTGTTAGTCTCTGAATCTGCACTCTCATTGTCTGCAATTTGATCATCTTGATCATTATCTGCAGGTGGATTTTTTTGCTCATCAGGTGCATTATCTGGAACTGGACGTTCTGGAGCTTGTGGCGGATCACGATAATCAGTGGGATTTACATATTGCCTAAGATTGCTCGCATTGACCGTAGCTTTAAGTTCCTTCTGTTCACTTCAGCGTCTTAATTTATATGTAAAATTCGGCCCACAGTCAGTTATGTAATAAGGACCATTAAATTTATCAACTAATTTTGGTGAACGACCGACAGGGACTACATGTTCTTTGATTAAAACTTTATCTCTAAGCCTAAATTCAGGAATTTTGGCATTTTTGTCGTATCGTTCTTTCATTTTTGCTTGTTTAAGCTTAATATTTTCAGCAGCCAAATCTTGGGTAATTTTGAGGTTTGAAATTATTTCTTCTAAATGGTGTTTTGCATCTTTTGACAGATTGTCTTTTGGCAAAACAGATGCGTTAAAAGGTAAGTTCATCTCCTTGCCGAACACCATTGAGAAGGAAAAATACTCTGTTGATTGAGTTGATGGAGAATTTCTAAAAGCCATTAAAAACACCAGTGAGTTTGTTTGGTCAATTGTTTTGGTCCTTATCACTATAAGCTCTGACTGACTGTATCAGTGTGCTATTGGTCCTCTCTACTAATCCATTTGTTTGAGGATGGTATGAACTTGTATGATGCCTTGTAATATTCAACATTTCACACAAAGCATTCACCAGATTAGAGACAAAATTTCGACCAAGATCTGTAACTAGACACTTCATTGCACCGTAACGACTAATAATCTCACGAAATAAAACCTTTGCAACCTCAGAAGCTTCTTGAGTTTTCATAGGAAAGGCCTCACTCCATTTTGAAAAAGAATCTACTAAAAGCAACACATAAGAATAACCTTCATTAGTTTTACTAAGTTTCAAAAAATCCATATGCCATCTTTCAAAAGTTGTGTCAACTGGCAGAGGATTAAGAGGTGGTTTCTTATCCTTTGTATCTCTTTTAATTCTCTGACAGCGATCACATGATCGAATGTAGTTTTCAATACTTTGGTGCATTTTAGGCCAAAGGTAAAAGACGCAAAGCATGATAAACACGTTCAATCCCAAGATGTCCACCACCTACAAAACTGTCATGATAACTATAAAGAGCATCCTCTCTTGGAGCTTGAGGGAGACATAATTGTTTGATCCACTTTTCACCATTATCAACTCTGACTCTCTTTTGAAACCACTTATACAGAACATTATTACAGATGGAGTAATCTTGAGCAGAATTTTGAACTTTTTAACTCTGATCATTGTTTGCAGGACGAATACCCCTGAGTAAGAAATTTGTACATATTTCTAAAATCATGACAATTTTGTTGCAACTTTGCAATAGCAGGAAGGTTTGAAAATTCAGGTCTGGCAGTAACGGGAACTTATGGAGCAACCATAGCGTAATCATCATAAAAGAATTCCACTTCGATACTCTCAGACGTCTTATCATTGCCACTAGCTTCTGTTCTAGTATTCACTTCAGATACTTTTACAGCTGCGACATTTTCATCGTCAGGCTGTTCAGGATATGAGTGTCTACTGAGAGCATCAGCTACTTGATTGTTACAACCTTTCCTATACTTAATCTCAAAATTGTAATGCTGCAAATCCATTGCCCATCTTGTAAGTTTTCCTGTATTTGCCTTCTGATTCATGAGATATGTCAAAGCTTTGTGGTAAGTATATATAGTGAATTTGCCAGTAGCAAGATAAGTGTTAAATGTTTTTACACCTTGAACTACTGCATAACACTCTTTTTCAGTAGTATTCCAAACCTGTTCAGTTTTGGATTAACTTTTACCACCAAAAGCAATGACACGTTCTTTTCTCTGACTGTCTAATTGACCTAGAACAAAACCTATAGCTGAATTTGAAGCATCTCAAGTCAGCATAAAGGGTTTGTTCATGTCAGGGTAAGACAGGACAGGAGGTGTTAGTAAAGCCTGTTTTAAATTGTCAAAAGCTACCTGACATTCCCTATTCCATTTAAAACGTCTTTCTCTTTCCTTCTTTAACAACCCATTTAAAGGAGTGGCAATTTTCGAATATGAATCAACAAAGCGTCGATAATAATTGCACATTCCCAAAAATGAGCGAACCTGGTTTTGTCTTGTAGGGACAGGAAAAGTACTAATAGCTTTTGTCTTTTCAGGATCAACCTTGATACCTTCTTTTGAAATGATGTGCCCTAAGTATTTCACCTCTTTTGCTGCAAACACACGTTTGGTTGGTTTCAATGTGAGATTTGCATCACGAAGACGAGTGAAAACTTGTTATATGTGAAAGATGCTCTTCAAAACTCCTACTAAATACCAAAATATCATCCACATAAACTAAAACAAATTACCAATTGAGACCACGTAAAACATTAGACATGAGCTGTTGAAAACTAAGAGGAGCATTTTTAAGACCCAAAGGCATTCTGAGAAATTCATAGACACCATTGCGAGTTATAAAAGCAGATTTATGTCTTGTTTCCTCGTCCATCTCGACTTGCCAAAAACCATGGTGAAGGTCGAGACAACTCAGATTTTGCGGTTGCACTTCACCAATCGTGTCAAATACGTTTTCTAGACGGGGAATTGGAAATGATGAATTTTTTGCTTGAAGGTTCAATTTTCAAAAGTCCACACAAAATATGTACTGCTGAGGCTGACCCGGTGCAGTTTTCTTTTTCACTAATATAACAGGTGAATGATACTCACTAGTTGATTCTTTGATGATGTTGTTTTTCTTCATCTCTACCAAATGTTTTTCAGTTTCTTTATGCATATGAGGAAACTGATTATAGAATCCCATTTTAACTGGTCTGGAATCCCTAAAAGTTTCAGTTCTGTGCTTGTACCTATTAGTAAAACCTAATTCAGATAAATTAGTAGCAAATATATCTCTATAGGAAGTAAGAAATGTCTGCATTTTCTCTCTCTGCTCAGAATTTAAATCAGAAGTGCTGAAATCGAAATTTATATGTGGAGCAGGATCTGCTTACCCTTCCGGAGCACCTGAGATCACCCCTAGTTTTTGGTGGGGTTCGTGTTGTTTATTCTTTAGTTTTCTATGTATGCGTGTGTACTGTTGTTTTTCTGTTTGTCTTTTTTATTTTTAGCCATGGCGTTGTCAGTTTGTTTTAGATTTATGAGTTTGACTGTCCCTTTGGTATCTTTCGTCCCTCTTTTATAGATTCTTTGACTTCCTTAGTTTGCTGTAAACCAGCAACAGATGGCATGTTATTATCTAAATCATGAATAAAATTTTAATCAATGGTACCGGGATTATAATTTTGTACGCTAGATGCGCGTTTCGTCTATATAAAACAAGTACAAAATTGAAGAGCATTGAGGATCAAAAATTCCAAAATGTTGTGGCAAATACGGCTAAGGTTATCTATGCCTGAGATATGAAAACTTCTTTAAGAACGACTGCTTTTGGTACAGCATCGGGTTGATATCACTGCTGGTGTCATTGTCAGTTCCCGATGGTATCATCAGTTTAATTGGCAGTACTTTGGACCTTTCTTAAATTGTTCGTTAATAAATTTTCAAATGAAATGAAACTTACGTTTAAACTTTCTCGGGCAAAATTTACCTTAGATTAATTGCAATTGCTTCAGGTCTACCTTTTTGGTAACATAACTCTTAAATTGTTAAGGTTGTTATAAATGTTTGGCTTTCAAATTTTCGGCTTTGAACATTCCTGCCGAAGGTAAACCCAGACAAGTGCTCCGGATGCATTAACTTTTAAACATGTTGTTTTTATTTTTTGAAAGCTGTTCCTGAATTAACATCAGAAGGCTCTTTTTTGTATATGCTTCTTAAATAACGTTTTCTATCTACATCCAGAAAATGTCTTGCCACACCTAAATCTGATTTGGCTTACGGTCTGTTTTCAAATTATTGAATTTTCAGAAATAGTTAGCATTTTCTACTATAGTATTATATATCTCTAGCTGTATTTTGCCAAACATATCGGAATTTATGGTATTCAAGGATCTTCTATTCTTAAAAGGCAGTAATTTCTTCTGTTTTTTTGTTTTTTTACTTTTGATGACTTTCTGTGTAGGCGGAACGCGAATCTAGAGTACAACATGTTTTGCCTGACATCGATGATGAGTTTATTTGCAACATTATTTGCTCGTCATAAAAACCCTTGTTAAAGCCTATGTCGTTTGCGATTAGGTTTTGATATGAAAAATGAACTTAGTCTAGTAATTTTTCTGGGTTGTGCAATACTAATGCTTTTCTTAGAATTGCAAAGATTCTTTATGTGTCAGTTTGCCCATGTCTCCGGTTAAGATTTCTCAACCCCATTTAATGCACTACCCTACAATCCTTTATAAAGTGAAGATCTCGTATTTGATAGACTGGTCTCTTGTTGAATCAAGTTTTTTGTTGAATTTCGGAATGTTATACCTTGTTAAATCCAGTCTAGATCCCTTTGTTGTCCATATATAATTTGTAACATAATACGGCATTTTTCCTTTGAGGTTTTTACGTGATAATCTGCTTAATAGTTCGGTTTTTGAAAAAAACATGGTTTAATATAAAAATTGATATGTTATTCCATTAAAAAGAATCATTACGTACTTTGCCCTTGCAACTTCATGTTGGCTTGGACTGGAGCATTTGACATCGTGTTATTACCGAAGAAGGATATCTGTTATCCAAAATATCTAATATTTGTTCATTTTATAGTTATTTAATGGTGATGTTGTAACCTTTTTGACTTGTTATATATATAATGGTATATATATAATAATATATAATATATCAAAACAGAAATGTTCAATAAAAGCAGGAGCATATGTAGCAGAGAGCCTAACTTGAAAATAGGGAGAGTTTAAAATTAAACTTGATTTGCCATTCTTTACGCTGTAATAGACCAATAATAAGTTTGAACAGACCAGAAATTTCTAAGTATGTACAATACCAGTTACGGTTTTGTAAATTTCTTACTATAATTACTTAATGGCAAATATGGGAACCAGCAGATGTTATTTTTTGTCTCAATATAAGACCAAACATAATAAAGTCTTATCATAGGCTAAATAATACACTGACCCTGGATTAGGAATATCAGAAATGAAATTCATAATATTCCTTTGTGTTGTTGGTGAGTATAAATTTGTATTTCTCCGTTTAATTGATTATTTTGGCGTTTTGTCTATAGTTTTTCACTTTAATTTGGGTTGGTTTTGATATGAACTTATTTTTGCCATTTTTCTACCCTCAGTTACCAATTACAGCCTCGTTCCTGCAAGAGTTTAGGAAAAGTATGTATTGTGGTTTGTTGCTGATTAGTTTATAGTACTTTGTCTTTTAGAAACGCGTGTCTGGCGTCCTAGACTATACGTTTGGTTTCTGAGGGTTATTAGTCAATTGATTCATACCATAATTAAACTTATCATAGATACCAGGATTGAAATTTTGTATTTGCGTCAAACACGTGTGTCGTCTACAAAAGACTCATTAGTGATGCTCGAATCACAGATGTTAAAAAGGCCAATATGAAGTTGAAGAGCATAAACCTATACATGTATAATGAGATCTGCTTATTGTTAAGTTTTGTCTAGTCCAAAAGAAAATAAATACGAAGAAAACTTATAAACCTTGTATTTAAATAAGATAAATAATACAACTGTCAATTATGGAGTTTGCCATCTCTCAGCATTCGTAGCTTGAACAACAATTCTATATACATTAATTAAAAGAGGGACGTATACATGTATGTTACTTAAAGTTCTCAATATTAGTATACATTATCTGGAACATCGTTGACTGCATGTTACTGTAACACTGATTCTGTATTTTCCCGTAACAACTACATATTTTCTATAATTCATATAAGGAACACAATTACTACAAAAACATTCTAGTTTTGTTGTATTATCCAAACGGAATTATCCCAAACTCTACCTCTAAACTACGAAAATTACTTGTAAAATAAACGATGGACATGCAGTTAAGAGTCATTTATGTATGCCAAAATGTAATACCAACAAAAAACGTTGAATTTGACCTTGTTCCAGTATAACCGGAAGTTAATATTTAAACACGAAGAAAAAAAACATCATGGTAAACGTTACAAAAGAGATGAAGCAATGTTCAAACAGAGCCTGCATATCAAATAATTATGTTCTTCCTAATTGAAGTTATTTTCTCTAGCTTTATTTCCTAGATTATTATTCCTGAGAAGATGAAATCGCTCCGTTTTTTTGGTGTCGTTCGTGTGTTTATCTTTTATTAAATGATTCGTAGATTTCTTTTGCAAAAACGTTGTGGTTACTCATCGAAGTATAAGTAACACCGATATCTAACAAAATCCTTACACTTTGAGACAATTGGTTATTTGGACGGTCCCTTTAGATAACTGAAAATACTGCTCATTGTTGATGCCCATGTAGTGACCTTTGATAATTGCTAATATTTATGTTATTTTATAATAAATACAATATTTATAGAGCGCATTATATAATAACAAAAATTACTCTAAGCGCTTCACATTTAAAAATATATAAATACAAAAATACATAAATCTCTGGTAGAGAATTCTCACATTGGCAATCATACCATATCTTCTAATTTTTATTATTACCTATAAAATATACTTACTTACTTACTTACTGCCCGGTATGCCATCGGCATGTAGGGCAGCAACAAAGGTTCTCCATTTCTGTCTGTCTTTGGCCATCTTTTCTACTGTTCCCCATGTTTTGTTCATGGTTTTCAGTTCTCCTTCTACAGTACGCCTCCATGTGTTTTTTGGTCTTCCTCGCTTACGCCTTCCTTCTGGAGTCCAATGTAATGCTGTTCTAGTGATGGAATTACTATCTCTTCTGATGACATGTCCAATCCATTTCCAACGCCTTTTCACTAATATTGTACCCATGCTATTTTGCTGACACTGGTTTAGAAGATCTTCATTAGATATTTTGTTTGGCCAGAAAATGCGCAGGATTCTTCTTAAGCTTTTGGTATGGAAAACCGACAGTTTGTTTTGATCGACCTCTGTCATCCTCCAGCATTCTGATCCATATAACAGAGTAGATAGTACACAACTCTGGTACAGTTTTAGTTTGGTCTTCTTACTATACTGGGATGATTTCCATACATTGTTAAGTGATCTAAATATATTCCTGGCTTTGTTCAATCTGTTCATTATGTCATTTCCTGCACCTCCATCGTTTCTTATTGTACTTCCTAGGTATGTAAATGTTTCTGTGATGGGGAGATCTTTTCCATCTACTAGGATAGGAGTTGGGTTATTGATGTTAAGCGTCATGACTTCAGTTTTGGTTTGGCTGATTTTAAGTCCAACTTGACTAGCAAAAGTGTTAAGGCGGTTTGTCTTCTCTTGTAAATGGTGGTGGGTATGAGATAGAAGAGCAAGATCATCAGCAAAATCAAGATCTTCTAATGTTGCTGAAAGGTTCCATCTTATTCCTCTTGGAGAATCTTCCGTTGTTTTTCTCATTACCCAGTCAATGACGACATTGAAAAGAAGGGAAGACATCACACAGCCTTGTCTAACTCCTGTTTTTACCTCAAACCAGATGTTGCTTTGCCCTACACTGCAAGTGAAATTGTTGTAGAAACTTTTAATGAGCTCAATTATTTCTTTTGGAATTCCATATGATCTGAGTATTCGCCACAAGGTCTTTCTGTTGATACTGTCAAAAGCCTTCTGAAAATCCACAAAGTTGATGTAAAGCTGCCTTTGCCATTCTGTACATTGTTCAATGATGTTGCGTAAAGCAAAGATTTGATCTATGCATCCTCTACCTTTACGGAATCCTGCTTGCTCCTCTCTTAGCTGTTTATCAACTGCATCTATTATTCTTTGGATAATAATTTTGGCCATGATCTTACTTGGGATTGACAATAGAGTTATACCTCGCCAGTTGTTGCAATCACTTAGAGCTCCTTTCTTTGCTAACTTTATTATTATGCCTTTTGTCCAATCGTCAGGTATAATTTTTCCTTTCCATATTGAAGTAAATAGAGATTGAAGAATTTCAGCTGCAAGTTCTGGGTCGACTTTGAAAAGTTCTGCATTTAGATTGTCCTGCCCTGGTGATTTCCCATTTTTTAATGCTTTTATTGCTGTTATTATTTCCTGTCTTTCTGGTAAGTTGGTATTTATTTCCAAATCTTCAAGTGCCTCAATTATAATTGCTTCTTCATCTGGAGCTGGTCTGTTGAGTACTTCTTGAAAGTGTTCTGCCCATCTGGCTTTTTGCTCGTTTTCTGTTGTCAATAGCCTTCCATTTTTGTCTTTTATATGGACATCATTATTGCTTCGAAATTTACCACAGATTTCTCTTGTTATCTTGTAAATTTTTCCCTGTTCACCCTTTTCAGCTGCTTCTTCTGCTTGTTTAGCAAGGTCTTCCATGTAAGCTCTTTTGTCTGCTCTAGCCATTCGCTTAACATTTTTGTCTAAAACTCTATAGGCTGCTTTGTGTCTCTCTTGTAGCCTTTCTGATTTTGTGTCCAGTATTTTCTTATTCATATGGCGTCTTTCTTCTATAACCTTCCAAGTACCTGGTGTTATCCATTTCTTCATCTTTTTGCCCTGCTTAAAACCAAGACAGTCCTGGCTAGTTGTTTCATATATTGTTCTTATTTGATCCCATTTTGTGTTGACTTCTGTTGTTTCTGATGGAACTATGTCAGGATTATCTGTTAAAGCTTGAAACTTATTCTTCAATTGAAGGATGAATGCATTCTTTACTTTATGATCTTGTAGTTTTTCAATATCATAACGTGTAGGAACAAGTGTTTTACGTCCTGTACTTCTCAATTTCATTTTAATATTTGCAGTAACAAGGTGATGGTCACTGCCAACATCTGCTCCCCTCTTAACTTTGACATCTAGTAATGAACGTCTCCATGTACCATTTATCATAAGGTGGTCGATCTGGTTCTTATCCCTTCCATTTGGAGAACACCATGTTAACTTATGAATATCTTGATGTGGAAAGAGTGTTCCTCCTACAACCAGGTTGTATGCTGCACACAATTCTACTAATCTTTCTCCATTATCATTTATAGTACCACATCCATGTTCACCTATTATTCTGTCCATATCAGTGTTGTTGTTTCCCACTTTGGCATTCAAATCACCCATCACCACTAGAAGATCATGACGTGGTACTAATCTCACTTCTGCTTGAAGTTGCTCGTAAAAGGTGTCTTTTGCAGCTTCATCACTGTCATTTGTTGGTGCATAGCATTGTATAAGGGTCATGTTGGTGTGTACTCCTTTCAATTTTGCTGTTATCAGTCTACTATTAACAGGTTTCCATTCAATAAGTACCTTCTCAGTGCCTTTCTTGAGAATGATGGCTACTCCTTCAAAATGATGGTTGTCTTCTCTGCCTGAGTAAAGAACTGTTTCACCTGTGTCAGTTTTCATTTTACCAGAACCTGTCCATCTGCATTCACTGACTCCCAAAATGTGCAAGTTATATCGCCTCATTTCTGATGTGACCTGTGCGAGTTTTCCAGTTTCATACATAGTACGTACATTCCAGAATCCTATTCTGGTTTTTGCTTTAGCGCTCAGCACTTCATTCCTGCCAGTAGCTTCCTTGCGGCTTTCACCACTGGCAATCATACTATTTACTTGAAGGCCTATTCGTAAAGCGGTTGTGTTTGATTCCTTTGTTGCTGTTTCCGTAACTTTAATCTTTTTATAGGATAGGGTTGTTGGCCCTATGCCAAACCCCCTGCTTGGAGGGCCAGGGATTTTTCGTCGAGGTTTCCTTCCTTTAGATAAATTGCCTACCAAGGCTGACGAACCATTATCTGCCCGTTTTTATTTTGGAGTTTCTTTCTCCTAGATAAATTACCTTCCTGGGTTAACGATTTTCATCTAACCGGCTATTTACCCATAGTTGGGGCAAGGTTAATGAGAGTAAGGGCGTGTCCACACGTCGGTGGGCCTACACTCTGCATCTTTAGGGCCCTTGCTGCTCCAAGATCCTCTACAGTAAAGCCTGAGATGCTAGACCCCAGTTACCATGTGCTGTCGCGGGGAGGCACTGTAGAAGTCTTGACAGTGTAGAGGCTATGTACTGGCAGGAGAGGCTTACTCACTCGGCTCTCTCTTCGCTTACATATGTAGGCTAGCCAGCGGCAGCTGCTTTTTATAAAAAAAACAGCCACACTAGACGCGTACTACTGCCCTGTGGAACAACCACCAGCACACGAAGTTAATTGAAGTTATTTTCTCTAGCTTTATTTCCTAGATTATTATTCCTGAGAAGATGAAATCGCTCCGTTTTTTTTGGTGTCGTTCGTGTGTTTATCTTTTATTAAATGATTCGTAGATTTCTTTTGCAAAAACGTTGTGGTTACTCATCGAAGTATAAGTAACACCGATATCTAACAAAATCCTTACACTTTGAGACAATTGGTTATTTGGACGGTCCCTTTAGATAACTGAAAATACTGCTCATTGTTGATGCCCATGTAGTGACCTTTGATAATTGCTAATATTTATGTTATTTTATAATAAATACAATATTTATAGAGCGCATTATATAATAACAAAAATTACTCTAAGCGCTTCACATTTAAAAATATATAAATACAAAAATACATAAATCTCTGGTAGAGAATTCTCACATTGGCAATCATACCATATCTTCTAATTTTTATTATTACCTATAAAATATACACTATGCATGTATTGATAAACACTTCACATGTAAGAAAATATTTATATAAGTAATAATAAGTAATACATTTTATAACATTTCTTTAAATTATAGTTACTACATATGGAGGAGTCGTGATTCCAAAAGAGGAAGAGCTGTCAAATCAAGCCAAGGTAATTAAAACATACAGCTTATCACGATTATCATTAATAGGTATTTATAGTTAATCTTTGACTGATCCACATGTATTGTTAATTATAGAGGATTGTTGGTGGCAGTGATACAACTATTGGAAAACACCCTTGGCAAATATCTCTCCAAAGAGGAACCGGAAGTTCATGGAGTCATAGTTGTGGAGGATCTATCATTGATGAAAAATGGGTTGTAACTGCCGCGCATTGTGTTGAAGGAAGTTCGTAAGTAATCATATAAAAGTTTACAAAGTGATAGGCAATGATTTTAATTTTGTGATTATCTTATATGTACTTGAGAGCATGATACCATGTGAAGGTTGGTTTAATCTTCATCATTAATGATATGACTTAAATTTTGTCATTATGCATCTTGTTTAATGGAAGAACGTTTCAGCACCTGCTATTTGATTTTTATGTCAGTTGAAAGAGTACTCCAAAGCTCGCTTATATAATGTTGTTTTCTTTGTCCAATGGTTTATATGCTTAGAAAAGCTGTTTAATTTAAAAAGTGTAAAAAAAATATTTTCCTAATAGTATGTATTTGTTGAAACATTCCATCGACAGTGGTGATCCGCTTTCAATCTACACCACTGTTTTGACCTAATACTAAATAGTATTTCAAGTGATTTGTAATCTTGAATTTGATTTGAACTGAATTATTTCATGTCTTATCTATGTATGTGTCTTTGACTTTAATGTTTACAATCAGGGAATACCCTATAATATCTGAAAGTTTAGATTATATAAACTTTATTCAAAAGACCATCACTGTTCCTAGAGTTTCTAGTGGAGGATTCAGGATGGTGGGGGTATCCAGTGATGGAAACACCCTTTTTTGACGATCTGTGCATTTAAATGGGGACATGTGATGGGAACCCCCCTATTTTCTCCTTGGTTGAGGTACTCGTTTTAAAAAGGCTGCATCCGTACTATTTGTAATCTAAACAGTAAAACACCTTTAAGTCTGTTGCACAAAAACAACAATTACTTTATATGTTTTAATGAGTACAATGTATCAAATCGTTGTCTTTTTTTTTCTTTTTAGTTAGTTTAACTGTCTGTATTTTTTTTTTTTTTGACTGGTGAATTTGTTTTTGTCTCATTGATTACTTCTGTATCTCCTTTTTTTTAAATGGACACTGAAAATGGCATTCAACGTAACTTCATTTAAAAACTTTTGACAACTGACGTTAATGTCTTAAATTGGCAAAAATAAAAATAAGTTAGCAAATTTCTTGTGATGCCTATGTTGAATGTATGCATACAGTATTTGCCATTATACGTTTATCAAGACAACATTCCAGCAATCCATCCTTAATTCTAATATTTTTTTTATGAAATCAACAAAACAAACTAAATGCCAAATTTTATAATGAACGGCGTTCCGATAAGGTATTAAAGTTTTTCTTTACTTGAGTATCATACTTTATGTTATATTTAATGCATGAACTAGTATCTAACTTGCAATGACGGATTTTTCATATTTGAGTTATTATATTTAGTTGAAATGTAAGCCGGTAAAGAGGCGACAATTCAATGTGCAAGTCTTATCACGTTCACGAAGTATGCCTATTTGGTTATTTCCCACACATACATTTGTATGTCAATATGAGTTAACTACAATGTATAAATAAACTGTTCAACATGCGGGGAATAAAGATAGCTATAAAACCAGGCTAACCCTACATTTTATTCAGATATGCCTGTACGAAGTCAGGAATATGACACTTTTTTCCATTCGTTCCGTTGATTGGTTTATTCGAGCATTAACTTTTTTTTCAGGTCCTGTAGACCCTTCTTTTACTTTGAAAAAGATATTTTGTCAATAATGTTTGGCTAAAAATAAGAACTTTCCAGAAGTTGGAAAGACACTTGTTTTTTTTTTGCTTTGACCACTAGATGTTCTTTGCCTTTTGTTACGTTGGGTTGCTGTAGTCTTTTTATGACCTCAGAGTATAGCATTATGTTTATTCCACAGGCCCTTGGCTCAGAAATTTGTTTCCTATATATACCTTAATATAACACTTATATATATATAATGTTATATTAAGGTATATAGGATTTTTTTTTCTGAGACAAGTGCCCGTGGATTATTCTTGGAAACTTCAATCTACAAGTAAATTTAATGTTTGACTATTTGAGATGAATATTTAAACGCATTAGCAAAAAAATAAAAAAAGTCGATGCGTATTATAGGGATAGTGTTAAAATGAAAGGCTTTTTGTTCATCATAAAATCACTTGCCACAACATGTATTCTTAGATGGGACCGTATATGTCCTAGATGCAATTACTCAACCTGGTTGATTTTGAAGATATCAACTTAATTATGTTGGTCTTTCGTGAAAGGATACACAAGAAATAAAAAAAAAAAAGTATACAGCTTGTGCTGTTGAAAAAAAACGAACTGAAATGGGTTTGTTTGAAATTTACTTTTAAAGGTCAGGTATAACTAAATTTCTTTCGACGTAAATGTGGAATATTTCGCATTAGAATAAAAGTCATATTTTCTTTGATTTATGAAATTATTTTCATCCATTATACAGGTCGGGACCACTACCTTATATGGAAATGCATAAATTAGCACACTTATGTTCTCGCACATGTAATTGTTTATTTTCATGTGACGCAATTTATTTTTACCTAGGTTTTTGACCAATCCACTAAATGAGTCACAATGCATGATGGACTACTACGTGTTTACAATCAACCAAGAACACGTGTTATTTACTGAAATACAACACATTTTTTCGTGCAATGCGGGATTCACAATTTCGCTTAGTTTTTCATTTTGTGTATCCTCATTTATAGTTCGTGATAAAGTATTACTTCCATGCTCAGATTAACGAAGAGTTGTTTCTATGCGAAGAAAAAAAGGGTTTGAATTACCCGATATATATTTGTTTTCAAGGTAGTGAAGTCAGCAACTGTAGTTTCAGTTTGTTTTCGTTTTTTAACGGGTTCGGACATTTTCCAAACTGAATAAAATCATTACAGCTGATTTCTTATGCCTGCAAAGTAAAATTTTGGTTGGCTTGCTGGCTTTGTTTGAATAGTTGTTTATACAAGCTTTGAAACAATATATATATAGGCATACTTTAACTTGTATATTTTATATTTTGTGTACAATATACAAACAAATAGCAAGCTAACCAAAGTTTTGCTCTACATGCATTAGGAAATAAGCTGTAATGATGTTATCCATATGTATGTGCGACAAGGTGGAAAATTTGATATGTTTTGTGAAAATTACAGCGTTGGATCTAATATAAAAAAGAAGATGTGGTATGATTGCCAATGAAACAACTGTCCACAAGAGACCAAAATGACACAAAAGTTAACATTTATAGGTCACCGTACGGCCTTCACCAATGAGCAAAGCCAATACCACATAGTCAGCTATATTAAAAGGCCCCGATATGCCAATTTAAACAATTCAAACGAGAAAACTAACTGCCTTAATTATATAAAAAAAAATTGAACGAAAAACAAATATGTAACACATAAACAAACGACAACCACTGAAATACAGGCTCCTATAGAAACCTATATATTTTTTTGTCTGGATTGTTTTTCACACGTAATTTTTGGGTCATTTATAGCTTACTTTTCAGCATTGAACCTATGACTGGTTACTTAACTAGATTATGTCTTTGTTGGAAAGATGTCTCATTTGGCACTCATATCTCATCTTCTTATTTCTATATACAAATATAAAAAAGAAGATGTGGTATGATTGCCAATGAGAAAACTATCCAGAAAAGACCAAAATGACACAGACATTAACAACTATAGTTCACCGTACGGCCTTCAACAATGAGCAAAGCCCATACCGCATAGTCAGCTATAATAGGCCCCGATAAGACAATGTAAAACAATTCAAACGAGAAAACTAACGACCTTATTTATGTAAAATAATTGAACGAAAAACAAATATGTAACACATAAACAAACGACAACCACTGAATTACAGGCTCCTAACTTGGGACAGGCACATACATAAATAATGTGGCGGGGTTAAACATGTAAGCGGGATCCCAACCCTTCCCCTAACCTGGGACAGTGGTATAACAGTAAAACATAAGAACGAACTATAAAAATCCGTTGAAAAAGGCTTAACTCATTAAATGTACAAAAATACAAGTAGACGTGACCGGGTCCTTATACATCCCGACACAAAAAGACGCAATGAACAGAATATTGGAGATGTATTTAGCTATATACCGTACCCGCTCAGTGGCGGATCCAGGGGAGGGTCCTAGGGATGGAACCCCCCTTTTTTTTGGCGATCAATGCATTTGGATGGGGACATGTAGTTGGAACCCACCCCCCTTTTGTTCAGGGTTAGGACCCCCCTTTTTAAAATGGCTGGATCCGCCCCTGCCGCTTTCATAACACTTATTTTTAGCATACTGAATATTATGATGTTCTTGCTTTTAGTTTGGGTCCTGATAAAATTTTACACATCCAGTACAGAAAGAAGTGTTTCAATGAAAGTTTTCGTGTTTTTCTAGGCAGATTGAAATGATTTTGGAATGACATTATACAGGTGTAAAAAAGCTCAACAAATTCCATAGTGGACAGTGGTCATTTCATCTGAAATTTCACTGTTTCAGGTCGTAAAATTATTGCACAGGTACAATGGAAAACAACCTGTTCAACAACTTTAACAAGGCGAAAAAGAAAGTCGAATAGTGAAGCCCGTAAGCAATACTTTTTTAATCTGAGCATGCAAATTGAAGATTACGTTATATATTTTACAATAATCACATTCGCAGAACAAAAAAATATATTTTGAGAATCCCAGACACATTATTAGTTGACAGTTTTCCCACTCATTCCACGTGTTTTCAGTTTGTAGTAAACTCGTAGTAGCCCACAATGCATTGTAGCTCATTGCGTCGATTGGTCAGTTTTTCAAGGCCGTATTGGCCTGGTGTTTGGGAAATTACCATGCAAATATATTCTGACGTAAAGAAATCTAGAGGAAGTACACCACTAATTCATGGTCCCATTGCTTTCTATGTTAAATTCCTCCATTTCAAGCAGGCACACCTCTTTCGTTTTAAGTTCAAATAAAGTGGCAATCATTGCATTTCAAAGCAACACTTTATGGTGTTTTGTACTGAAAAATTCAACATACCTTTAATTGCATATAAGAAAGAACTGGTTCCTGGAACTTCGGATGTACCAAAACAGGTACTTCAGATCTGACAAACAGACTAAATGTACCCTCTTTTTAGAATTTGGTGCAGTTTTTTTAATATTCAAATTTTTAAGTCTAAAAGTGTTCTACAATGATCACCAGTCCTTCAGCTTTCACATGATGCCAAAAGTACCTAAATATTCTATACATTTTGAAAGTTACACTCATGCGTAGGAACTATTTTGTGTTAAATATGTACTACTTTCTGGTATGTGCTTTCTGGCCGGGCCCGAATTAGTGGTGTTACACCTAGAGTTCTCGACCTGTTATATAATGGTACGGAATCGTAACTAACTTGGCTGCGGTGCGAACACGTGATATCTACATGTGTTTGTATAAAGAATACTGCTAAGTAAATTCTTCACCTAATAAACGAGCTTATTTTCCAGTGGCACATATTTATGTTTTATTCTAAGGTTTCACTGCTTTTCCTTTTTTGTAATTGATTTGGTGCTGTAATTGTGTTAATTCAAGGTTCATTGGCGGTCGAATCACCATCTCAGTAATAAAACGTATACTTTAAAATATAATTCTGGTATATATGGCTTAAATATGCAAATAGACTTCTATCCCAAATCTAAAGTTAATGTTGACTCTAAAAAGAAGTAGTAGCAACACATAACTCGTTGCTTTTAAATATGTATGTATAACCAGGAAGATTTGGACAATTGGGACCTAGAAATAAATTAAGATCAGACATTATATTTTAAGTGCTAAAGTGACAATTTGTTAATCCGTCTATCTAACCTTTTATATTTCTTTGTGTTTAATTAATTCTATTGTTAAATATATGTTTGTCTTGATGGAAATCACTCTGACCATGACAAGTTAATCCGTTGGACACTAATCCTTTTCTATAGATACTGTTTTTTATATATGCTTGTGTATGTCATTTTGTAGGGAGTTTAGGTCTTAGGTCTGGTACTGTCCGGACCTTGCTAATAAAGTTTAAAGTATTGGTATTCCGTTTTTGAATTACTATAACACGGAAAACGACCGGTTATATATTGGTTGAGGTACCCGCGGCACGATCTTGAGCTAGTTTCCCCAAACTAGTAAATGGATACCTTCAGAAACAACACTATGGAAGGAACCTGGAATTACCAGCCTTGCAGAAATGGACATCCGTTTCCGATTACAAAAGAAGATACCTGTTTGGACTTTCTGTGTAAATATTGCGGTAAGACATTGAACGTTTTCACATACCATCGATGTTATGCAGCTAACGCTCATTGTTACAAATGCAGACACCATGGACATTTTGCCCGTATGTGTAGTTTTCACGCTAAGTCATGTGAAAACCCAAAACCAAAGAAGAAGTCAAAATCTAAAATGCAAAGAGACAGCGACCGCATGAGAACATTTATTGAGAAGAAACAAATGTCTCAATTTCCGTTTCAAGGACTCGAGGACAAGGAACTCTCCGTTTTTACGTGCTCCATACAAGACGAATCTGCTAAACAGAACCTAAAGAAGTTAAAAGTTTCTCACAGTAACTCGTTGAAAGAAATAGCTGTACTCAAAAGTGAAAATTCAAAATTGGATACCGTAAGAAAAGAAAATGTTATTTTAAAGAACAGTTTGGACAAAGTAAATTTGGAACGTTTAGAACATGGCCGGATAATTCAAACGATAGAACATGAGTTAGCCGAACATAGAAGTAGAACTGAGCATTTGGAAAGAGTAGTAGTTCAACTGGAAGAGGAAAACCTAAATTTAACCAACTCCAGACAACGCTTAACAATGGAGTTTGAAAATACTGACATGCACTACAATCGCATCTTAAATGATATGGAAGACGAAGTTCAGAGTCTGAGGGAAGAGAACGTAAACAGTAGACACGAGATTCAACATCTAGATATAAAACATTCAAACCGAGGTGTGCGTTCGACCCTTGCAATTTGCTCGCGTGGCAATTCGCAGCAACATCATCGGCGTGGAGGAAGATACCCACGACGATAACAAAATTCATTCGGCAAACTCGGAGACCGAGTTTAGGTGGAGTAGTGGCGAATATAACCAGGAAGATTTGGACAATTGGGACCTAGAAATAAATTAAGATCAGACATTATATTTTAAGTGCTAAAGTGACAATTTGTTAATCCGTCTATCTAACCTTTTATATTTCTTTGTGTTTAATTAATTCTATTGTTAAATATATGTTTGTCTTGATGGAAATCACTCTGACCATGACAAGTTAATCCGTTGGACACTAATCCTTTTCTATAGATACTGTTTTTTATATATGCTTGTGTATGTCATTTTGTAGGGAGTTTAGGTCTTAGGTCTGGTACTGTCCGGACCTTGCTAATAAAGTTTAAAGTATTGGTATTCCGTTTTTGAATTACTATAACACGGAAAACGACCGGTTATATATGCAACTGGTTTACATGCGAGACGTTGTGACCGTTATCATTATGAATCTGGACCTATTTATAATTAGTGCCTTATTGTTTTAAAGACTGACTGCAATGACTTACATCATTGACAAAGTATGTTAAGACTTCAGAATCATTATAGTTTTTAATTTTAAGACTTCAGATTCATTATAGTTTTTAATAAGCAAAATGAAAAATACTTCCGGAAAGTGTTTTTTTATTGTTCCCGGAGACGGAAAATATTCCAATGTTTTTGTGTACTGTATTCTTGCAATGTGTTCCATATAGAGATTGAGCTTTTTACTTTCAGGGTTAGCTCATTGCGAATAGCTGCTGGCTCAACAATATGGAGTGAAGATGTTCAAACAAGACCTTTGAAAGATTTCACCATGGTAACTAAGATATCGTCTTATAAAATGTCTTATTTAAAATGACTAGATCTGATAACCTAGTAGCTAAAATAACTGTTGCAAGGTCCTGATTAAAATATAAAGTTGGAGATTTTTGATAAAATAAGTGGTATACTAAAATGCAACTTGCAATAAAATAGGGATAAAAAACAAACAAAGAACGTATACACAAATACACAAACATCACTTGTATTGCTGTACTTCACGCTTTAATTTCAAACTACAGTAACTAACAATATGTGGACAAATCCCATATCCCTTGCATTTGTGTATATACTTATTCTGTCTATAAGAGGCATACATATAGAGACCTTTTAATAAATATATTAAATAAATATCGCATGGCCTCATCGCAAAATAGAAAGAATTGATAAACACGTGTTGATTGGCCTTAATTAGAATCTGACGGAGGTGTAAGTTTATTAAAAAAATAATTCAATTGTTCAAATGGATCACATATAGTAACTGCTAGTGAAAAAAATAACTCAATTGGCTGCATTTACATTCAATTGCGATTTGAAAAACAGGTTTTCCTTTAAAAATCGTGTGTATGGATCATTAAATTTGACAATGTATTCTATTTTTTAAATATCAACATGACATTTTATATTAGCATCCTGATTATGATGGCTCAGCAAGTGGTTATCCGAATGACATTGCTGTAATGGAGCTAGAATCACCATTAGCATTAAATTTGACAATGTATTCTATTTTTTAAATATCAACATGACATTTTATATTAGCATCCTGATTATGATGGCTCAGCAAGTGGTTATCCGAATGACATTGCTGTAATGGAGCTAGAATCACCATTAGAATTCAATGAAAATGTCGAAAAGGTTGACATGGCGGACGAAGAGGGTGATTTTGCGGGTGTGGAATGCGTTATATCTGGATGGGGACAAACAGGTGTGTCTCTCTTTCTCTCTAACGCCACAAACATACATTTATGTAGTTCATGTTTTAAAGATGTATATTGAATTGTTTATCAAGCAAACGGATCAACTGGCCGATTGCTTTTAAAAATTTTAATGACCAACCAGTCCAAAATAAATACCACAGAAACTTGTGAAATCATATATTTTTTTATCATAATACTTATTAAACAGTAACTGACATAAGAATATAGACCCAAGATACCTCTCATAGTCTTCGAAATGAGAATAAGCTCTGGTTTCAACTGATATTCAAAAATTGACCGGTGCATATGGTATGATGCATGTATATACTACTAGTATTCATGGATGAAAAGGTTACGGTAATCAGTGTTGAAATTATCAGGTTTGTTGTGAATCATAAATGTTTAAATTTGTCAAATGTGCGTTAATTTCATAAAATCGACATATGAAGAAGATCTGAAGAATTCCTGATTTATACTACATTTTAAGGTCACATGTGAACAATGGGTTGTTAAAACACAATTAAAGAAGGTAGTCACTAATAAAATAAAGCATTTGTCCACATGATTTTTCGTTGTAGCATGAGTGCAATAAGTCGGATAGGTTAGATGCACAATTATAGAATCAACCAATCGAGTTCAACAAATATATCTTGAATTGCAAAAAAATATATTGAAGGGAGTATCCACCACTTAAATTAGTTATTGTATCCTAGACCTATAAAAAGACAGGAGTATTTTTAAAGATAGACTGTTATCTGTCTTACTTATTCCAAAAGACGAAGCAGTCAAGGTTGACTATAAAATTGAGAATGGAAATGGGGAATGTGCCAAAGAGACAACAACCCGTCCATAGAAAAAAAAAACAAACAAAAAACAAAACAAAAAACAACAGCATATGTCTGCTTAGAATAACTGAATGTATAAAGGAAGGCAGCTTATCGTAGTACAGTCTTCTGCAAATTTTGTAACACTAGAACAACTGTTACTTCATAAATCTACTAGTTAGAAAGTTTAACATAAACTGCTGTGGTTTTTTTTTTTAAATATTGAAAATGTAAACATTTTGTTTCCGTTATAGGAAGCGGGAGTATACCAGAAACTCTCCAAGACGTTAGCATGACTGTTTTGTCTAATTCCGATTGCTCAAACATCTGGACTGGTTCCATAAATGATGGTCATATATGTATAGGAAGTGACACTGATATATCAGATGGCAGATCTGCCTGCTTCGTAAGTGTTTGTCATTGTTGGTAATTTGGTATAGTCATTGACTTACCTTTTAAGATGTTTTTTTGTTGTTGAAAAAATCAAAGTTTAGTTTTTGAGAAAATGTAATCATACCAACCTTGATTATACGATAGGTGAATAACTATAAAATGTATTACTTGGTACACACTCGGTACTATTTGCTTTTGTCTTGTAACTCATAAAGTTTCTGCGTATTTATACATCACGGGCCTTTACATGTGTACATGTCTGTGTCTGACTGTTCCTGCTTGGGAGAACCAAAAAAAGCTTGACTGAATTGTTAAGAAAATTTTATCACAATTTATTGCATAATCTAAGGATTTGCTCTTGTATGGAGAATTTTATGGTTGTTGTTTTAATATAGCTATATTCCAGGGAGACAGTGGAGGTCCTATGATTTGCCAGTCTAAACTTGCTGGAGCGACGTCATGGGGAAGCGGATCCTGCTCCGGTAAACCTACCGTATACACGAGAGTTTCTCAGTTCCGAAAGTGGATACGGGACCAGACAGGAATTTAATTGTTTTATAATAAAATATTTTAATATTATGTGGATATTGTTATTTTTGAAGGCAGTTCCAGCACTTCAAGCTGATTAGTTCATGATATGATCTTGATATTGTTCTTTAATGTTGACTCTGAATTCTGTTAATATCATGTCCGCTCAGGTGAACAGCCTTTTGATATAGCCAAAGAGACATCTACCCACCAGAGTTTACAAGAAGTAGATGCAGTCAATTACAAGCAACCGTACGGCCTTCAACAATGAAAAATAATGTAAAGTTGGCTATAAAATGCCTGGATATGAAACATATGAAACAATTCAATTGAGAAAAATAACGGCCTAGCGTAAACCACATACCGTTAAATGATGGTCATATATGTATAGGAAGTGACACTGATATATCAGATGGCAGATCTGCCTGCTTCGTAAGTGTTTGTTATTGATGATGATTTATTGAATATCTCTTTTAGATGTTATTAGAAAAGTAGTTATCAACATAACTAAACAAATTTACAAAAAACAAATTTGACGGACATGAACAAATGAGAGTCACTGAACTGAACTGCAAGCTGATTCGTTATTTTATGCAGTTTGTTCGAAGCAGATTATCTATGTTAACTTCATAGTCAACAGCTATGATTTGCACTTGTTTATGCCCCCCGCCGTAGTGGAGGGGGCATTAAGTGTTACCCGTGTTTGTCCTTCCCGTACGTCTCTTATGCGTCTGTCCTGTACGCCCCCAAAAATTGGTTTGCGTTCTTTTACTTTAGTTTGCTTCAATCAAATATTACAAAATGTATACTAAACTTTTCTTGTCGTATCTCAAATAACCGCCCAAAACGTTCCTTGTATACAACATTACAAACAATCGGTATGCGTAGAAGAGAAACCGAACGACACAATTCGACAAACCACAATACTTTACAGATTACCAAGTGTCGATAGAATATGTTAAACCTTGAATTATTCCTGATTCTAAGACTAGAAAAGTTTTTAGTGTATAGGTTTACCCTTCATTTACTGCGAAAAAAATTGATAACTATAGTGCTTTATCGGACCACAGATAAATTATCACGTTGTGATTGGTTAAACGCCGTCACGTGGTGACCCCCAATGAGACTGTAGGGGGTTAGTAAGTTTCATAGGGGGTTCATGACGCATTACTGGTGACTTCATCAGTATTGCTGTTGTTGTGTTTCATTGTTTATTTTTCAACAAAACGCAGCCGAAAAAGTCCAGCGTCCGATAAATTCGTTATACGGTTAACTACTGACCCCCTACGGATCCATAGAGGGTGAATAAAATTCATAGGGGATTCGGCCTCCGGCCTCACCCCCTATGGATTTTACTAACCCTCTATGGATCCGTACGGGGTCAATAGCGAACCATATAACTTATATTAGTCGGTCTATTTCTTGTAAAGAAATATACAGAAATACACATCATTATTACTTTATTCTCACTTACCTCTTATCATAGGAAACAATTAAGTGTATATTTTTAATGAAATCTATGCTAATGGAATTTGTAATTCAAAAGCAGTCTGAACACTTTCTAAAAATCTAACCTGTAAAAAAGTAATTTTGTAGATATTTAAGATCTGTTTATCTTATGCATGTTTTCCAAATAAATATAGAAAACACGAAAACTATCTACTAGTAATACAAATGAATATTGGGTTTAAGAATTGAAATTGGTTTCATATTTTAAATATTTCCCGATTTTTGGAAATAGTTGTATAAATGATTCATTTATGAAAGATCTACCTTCAAAAATCTAATTTTTAAATGAGCATTTCTAATCTTGATTTAGGTTTGGATTATCTCTCTTTAGCTGCCGTGCAGTAGGTGTGACAGCTAGAGATAAAGGATACTACAGATACAGTTAAGTCGGCCTCATATCTTGACTTACATCTAGAAATTGACAATGAGGGTCGGTTGAAAACAAAACTTTACGACAAAAGAGATGATTTCAGCTTTCCAATTGTGAACTTTCTATTTCTAAGCAGCAACATTCCAGCAGCACCTGCATACGGGGTATATATCTCCCAATTGATACGATATTCCCGTGCGTGCATTTCCTATCATGATTTTCTTGATAGAGGGTTGCTGCTCACAAGGAAGCTATTAAACCAAGAGTTCCAAATGGTGAAGTTGAAATCATCCCTTCGTAAATTTTACGGACGCCATCACGAGTTGGTTGACCGTTATGGAATAACCGTATCACAAATGATATCGGATATGTTCCTTACGTCGTAACTACAATCCCCTTCCCTTGCCTGAATGTGACCTACCGAATAAGACTATTTACCGGAATTGTTATCACATAAGCAACACGACGGGTGCCGCATGTGGAGCAGGATCTGCTTACCCTTCCTAAGTACCTGAGATCACCCCTAGTTTTTTGGTGGGGTTCGTGGTGTTTATTCTTTAGTTTTCTATGTTGTGTCGTGTGTGCTGTTGTTTGTTTGTCGTTTTCATTTTTAGCCATGGCGTTGTCAGTTTGTTTTAGATTTATGAGTTTGACTGTCCCTTTGGTATCTTTCGTCCCTCTTTCATTGCTTGTGTGCATATGAAAAATAACAAAGATGTGTGTGATATGATTGCCCTATTAGACAGCTATCCAACAAAGACTAAATGTCCGAGGACAGTGGTATTGACAAAGATAGCGTTAATAACTGAGCCGAAGGCGATAAAATAAAGAACGATAATTGGAGGTTATTTCCGCTGTGCAGTCAATATTACTGTCATACAGGCAGTCCATGCAGGTATTACGATAATTACCAGTTTTTCAATAACTATGATATTTATTTCATTGAGGGACCATGTTTTAAAAAAATAAAATTGTTCAAAGCCATCTTGAGTTATTGTACGAGTTATATAGGAAAGAGTGAAGACCAGTCGTAGTGATAACTATAAGTCATTGCCATTCATTTAAGTGCATTTTTACAGTCTATGAATACAAAATAAAGTTTTCTATGATTTTATTATTAACGAAAACATGGTAAACAATTCAACAACTGCAATATGAAATTGAAAACAGGAACCTGTTTTATTATAGGGACAGCTCTCCTAACAGCGAAACCACGACCGACCGGTCATTTACATGTAATCGTCCGTTAACGACTTGTTTTCTGGTCCGTATTTTTCTGTTAATGACCGATAGAAATTATTACTGGAGAATAAAGAATGTCATGTGGCCCCTTGTTATCCAATAAGAGAAGCTAATTCTGAACCGATATGAAATAAAAAATGTTAAAACAATTGAAATGAGGAAAACTAACGGCCTGATTTATGTATTATAAGTAATTTTGGGGCCCTTTATAGCTTGTTAGATAAGATAAGATAAGAAATTTTATTTCAAGTCGGGTTACATTAAATACAAACATAAGCTCTGTAGAGCTTTTTGCCGACATTAATAACAATAACAACACACATATTAAGATACATAAAACACACATATGAGACATACAAATTATGATAGCTATATTGCAAGTAAAAAGTTCATAAATAAAAAGCATAGCACATGCAAGCAAAGCACTAAAACTGAAACATAAGCACATGCAAAGCAGAATGAAATAAATAAAGCAAACTAATTTCTATAAGCTACATGGAACAAACATTTAACACAAAATAAAATAAAGGTATTAAGATCTGCAGGAGCCACACCTGCATGAGTTGCCATTCCAGTTGTTGATCATACTTTTAAACTGGTTTAGGTTTGTCTGTGCACGGATCGTGTCAGGCAACTCATTCCATAGTGTAGCTCCAGCATATCTTAATGAATGAAGGCCAAAATGTGTGGTTCTCACCTGTGGAATTTCAACAGTTTGTTGTTTTCTAAAAGTATAAGATACATTTTTAAAATTAATGATATCATGGAGATACACCGGTGATTCTTTATGTAATATTTTAAAAGGTTTCTATTGCCATCATTCTTAGGCGTCTTATTTTTAAAGAAGGTAAACCAGATTTTAACAACAGAGTTTCATAATCACTATCAAAATCTTCATATATGAACCTCAAGGCACGTTCTTGTATTTTTTCCATCTTTTTAGTATTACCCTCCCCACAAAAATGACAAACCACAGGACAATAATTGAAATTAGACATGATATATGAATGATAAATAGTTAACCTTCCCAATTTAGATAGATGTTTTCCAATTCTTTTAAGAACATTTAACTGCCTTGATGCTTTTTTACAAATATCAGAGATATGAGTTTTAAACTTGAGTTGATAATCTATTGTCACCCCCAGGAGCTTTACCTCAGTGTCACATAAAATTTCATTCCCATCCAAATTGAATTTAATATTCCCACTTTTTGATTTATTCCCAACAGCAATAGCCTGAAATTTATCTGGATTAGCTTTCATTTTGTTATTAGCAAACCAATCAATTAAAACAGCACTTTCCTTTTCCAAAGATTTAACTAATCCATTTAGGTCTGGTCCTGAGTGTGACAATGTATTATCGTCTGCATAATTATACAGTTCATTTTCTTTCACAAAATTGAAAATGTCGTTTAGAAAAATATTAAAAAGCACAGGACCCAAAATCGAGCCCTGCGGTACACCTTTATAGATATTTTGCCAGGTACTAAAATATGCACCGACTTTTACACACTGTTTCCTATTTGATAAATAATTATCAATTAAATTAAGTGCCTCATTTGACAGGCCATATGCCTTCAATTTTAAAAGAAGTAAATTATGGGGTAAGCAGTCAAAGGCCTTAGAAAGGTCCATTAGCACAGCAGCCACATATAAATTTTGATCGACTGCTTTTTTCCAGTCCTCAATGACTTTTAGTAAGGCGGTGTTACAGCCATAGCCAGGTCTAAAAGCTGACAAGGAAGGATGAAATATTTTACTAAAATATTCTATTAGCTGCTGATATATGGCCCTTTCAAAGAACTTTGACACCACCAGGTCTGTAGTTTCCTGCCTCTAACTGACTATTCTTTTTATGCAGTGGAACTACCTGTGCTTCCTTAAGATCGTCAGGAAACTCTGAACTCTTAATAGACATATTTATAAGTTGAGTAATAGGTTTAACAATTACTGGTTTGGCTATTTTCAAGATTTTTACTGATACCCCATCAAAGCCAGTAGCTTTGTTTACATTGATCTTATTAATTTGTTTTTCAACAAAGTCATCTTTAATTTCTATAAAAGATAAACTACCATCAACATTACAATTTTCCCTTATTGATTTTATGCTTGGATGATTATCATCTACCTCACAATTATCATTGCCGATATCTTTGGCTACATTTACAAAGTAGTTATTAAAAATTTCTGCAACATTTGATTGGTCATTAATTATTTCATCGTTGTTACATAAAACAATATTGTTATCAAAATGACTACCCTTGTTTGTTAAAAAAGGTTTGATTGTTGGCCAGAAATCTTTTTGTTTTGGACCACCAGTGCAACGCTCTATAAAATAATTTCTTATAGATTGTCTTCTAAGTTTGGTAGCAAGATTTCTTTGTTGGCGATATAACTCCCAGTTCTTCTTCGATTTTGCATGTAAATATTTATTGTGAAGCATTTGCTTTTTGTAGATTGCACTTTTTAATTGTTTGTTCATGTATGGTGCTGGTTTGTGTACAGTTTTTCTTGTTTTCTCTGGTATGTGGTTGTTGACTATACTCATTAACTTGGTGTTAAAAATATCATAAGCCTCATTAACATTTTCTACATTGTCTACAATTGTTGTAAGATTTGCCTGTTCTAAATCATGTAGAAATTATTCCTCATCTAGCTGTTTATAACTTCTGTATTTTTTTAAAGGTTTTTTTATTGATGGAACATCAGATTTAAGTTGTACAGCAATGATGTTATGGACGTCACTTAATCCACAGTTAAAATTTGTGGTATTTTGGAGCATGTTCTTTTTGTTTGTTAAGATGACATCATTTAGTGTTTGTTTTGCATCTTTTGTGAAACAAGTTGCACCTTATATGTTTGTTGTTCGGTGTGAGCCAAGGCTCCGTGTTGAAGGCCGTACAATGACCCATAATGGTTTATTTTTATAAATTGTTATTTGGATGGAGAGTTGTCTCATTGACACTCACACCACATCTTCCTATATCTATAAAAATAATTAATAGAAAAGAACCCAAGTATGATATACAGCAGAAAAACGACGAGCACTTAATTACAGGTTCCTGCCTTGGGTCAGATATATACAGATTGTGTAGGAGTCAAATACATTTCCTGGGGTCAAACTCTCCTCCGTACCTGTAACAGTACAACATAATAATACTGCTATAACAATCAGTTGAAAAAGTCGCATTGACAATCATACCACGTCTTCTCTTTTATATCAACTCATCAGGTGGATACAAAGCAAGCATACAGCTAACAAAAAACCCAGATCGGAAGTGGCAGGACACTTACTCTCACAATAAAACAGACACAATGCACATATCTTAGGAGTACTCACAGTTACTGACAGCCAATAACTGATACAACAATCATGTATCTAACACCAAAATATCATCCAGCACACATCCAATATCCAATGGACTAAGTATAGTAAAGACGTCATTAACAGTGAGAGAGGAACACGACCTTGTGAGATGTGTTGATGGTCATTTTGCTAGAGTTGAAATCATTGAGATGTTTATAATTAAGTGGTAAGGGAATATAACTATTGTATTTGTTTGACAAACTCTTCAGTAGACAATCAAAGTTCCAATGGGAACTGGATGTGCTCCTCTTCATGTTGGTGCATTCCTTTTTTTGTATCAGGCAACAATTACAGAAAAGTTTTTATAAAAATCTAGTGATATATTCTTTATGTAATTTTGTTTTGTATTGAATTTGATATATGGTGCTTAATTCAAGTTCATTTAGAATTCTTGTGGATAGTTGTTTGTTTGATTGGAATTTATACCACATCTCCTTTTTCTATGTGTACTTATAGAGATATAAGTTCATTAAATGATTTTGTTTTTATGGAACCGATATGATTTCCCTTAAATAATTGATTCTTTCCCAATTTGCATTAGTTTTAACTCCCCTGCAGCACTTTCTATAGTATATTTTTCTGTAATTTATAATTTTGACAAATTTTTCAAAAGTTTTGACAAGAACTCTTTTCATATGTACATATATGAACAAAAACATGTCTGCTACAATCATTCACATGTTTGAATGTTTTATCAAGAAAATGGCACGTTAAAATGATTTTACAGAGCTTGACATGTTGTATAGATACAAATGTAGTTAATGCTTATTATTAGACTCATTTGACCACTTCTTGAATTCCATTTGCTTTTTAAGTACTGCAATATTTTATAAGATATAACAAAGAAGATGTGGTATGATTGCCAATGAGACAACTGTCCACAAGAGACCAAATGACACAGACATTAACAACTATAGGTCACCGTACGGCCTTCACCAATGAGGGATAGATAAAACGATTTTATTCAAATTTAAATAATTTATTTCTAAACCCTTAAAGTACTCAAACAGAATATGAACTGGAAGACATGCGTTCAGTCGCACGTAATCGGTACGTTTAAATCATTGACATACATCTCAGAAAGTTAAACTAAGAACATTTTCTTCTTCCTTACTCGATTTACTACAGAAAAGAATAACAGGAACTTTAACTTTCCGGGAGCCATATCAACCATCTGAAATATGAATACCCTACGATACAGTGTCATTTATACAAATATTCTATAGATAATTGAAATATTGACAAGTTATAGAAATCAATTGAACTCAAAAACAGGGAGTTCATCAATCACACAGTCTTTGTTTCTTTTTATAAAAAAGTTTCCGACTTCATTAAACTTACCGGACTATTTATGTCTTAGAAGAACACCGATTTTTCCTGTCGAGATAGAACGGTTTACTCGTCCACAGAAACGTAGTTTGTTCCCTTGTTTGGTTTGGTTAGTTTTGACTATTCTCACTGCTATTGTTAATTGTTAAACTTTTCATCTTTTTTTTTAATTAAAAAAAGTTTATATTTTTGTATTTGAATATAATTTGATGAAGCGCCTATCGTTACAATTATGCATGGTACTTCAGGGTAAACTGGTAAATCTGGAACATGTGGAAAACGAATCACTTTTATCATCTGTATTTGTTTGTGTTCCTGTGATGACCATGTCATAATCGTTAAAACAAATGTATTATCAATGCATGGTAGAGTATTTTACGTGTGTACTCTATCACTGTGAACATAAGAAATGTACATGATTTAAATCATTGCAACCGGTAAATTCCCTTGTATCTAGCGGGGTTTTTTTCTTCATTTGGCCTTCTATAGATTTTGATAAAAAGGTGATAAAGATCAGTGAAAAAAACATTAAAAAAGACATCTAGAGGGCAACATACAGACTTCATCACTATAATTAGATAATAGACCGTTATCATTCATGCGAAGGCGTCAAGTGAAGTATGGAAATATATTCTACATACAATAATTAAATAAGATATATACGTCTTAACATCACAAATAGAATAATAAAAAGAGATATGAAATAATAAAAAAAATTGAATGAAAATTTCGGATATTTTAACAATAGCCTGATGAAGATTGGCGATATTGCGCCTGTTCCAATTTAGGAGACTCTGGCTTTTTTTAGTCTGTATGAATTTAATTTTAGTTCATTTATATATATTTCGGAGTTTGGTTTGACGTCTATAATTATCACTGAATTAGTACACTTTTTTTGTTTAGGGGCCAGCTGAAGTACGCCATTGGTGGCCTTTGGCTCTTTACTGCTCTTTATTCGGGTTGTTGTCTCTTTGAAACTTACTCATTTCCATTCTTAATTTTATAAATTTGTCTGACGTTCAAATTTTGGCAAATAAAGAGTATCAATTATGCGATAATGCATAAAGCCGCATGAACTTTAATTTGTTATTCAAAATAGTTGAATTGAATTATGGATATTTTGTTTAATATTCTTTAAACCGATGATTATTGCAAAGTATATCAGATGAAGTGATTAAAAACAGTGTAATCTGGGGCCTGTTTATCGAAGCGCTCTTAGGATTAGGACTTGTCCTAAGACCAACTTAGGACATATCTTATAGTCCTTAGTGGGTTTATCAAACATGTCGCAACTTAGGAAAATCCTAGGAATTGTCCTAACTTTAGGATACCAATTTAGGTGTCTTAAGATTGTAACAGGGTCAATTCTTGGGTCAAGTAATAATAAACTCTGTTTAGGGTTCGGATGATTTATTATACCAGTAGTATAAAAAATAAACTCTGAAATAACAATATCACAATAATAAATAACAGATCTATTATAAAACACAAGTATCTTAAATTACACATTACACATATAGTTATGGTTAAATACAATGCACATTAATACTGTGTACTATATAGCGAATACACACAAGAGACAATGAGTGAGCTAATGTCACGTGTACTTTTAATTCACATTGTGATACACTACATAAGAATGTAACCATTCATCGTAAATAATATACTATATAGTGTTTACTGGTTTACTATGTGTACGGTACAAAACTAAAGTTAAAACTGCAAATGTAACATTAAGGTAATCGGAACATACGATATTATTTGTTCTTTAGATACAATTACATTACAACAATCATTAAATTGTAAATACTATTTTCATAAAGACTAATTAAGCCAATATATTAAATATGCTTAAAACCACATATTTAAAGGGAAATAATCCATAACGTCTTGTTTACAACATTACATAGTTAAAAATAGATTGACTCTTACCACTTGTGGAGTGAGTTCTTACTGGCAAGGACAAGGCACAGTTCACAATGTATACTCTGTATATAATTACATCAATGGAGTCCTAAAACCAAATTGCAATCATAAACATTCGGACTCATAAAATATTAAAATATACGATATGACAAAATAACTCCAGTTCATTTATAGTTATACTTCTATCATTACAATGTATATCGTCTTGGTACCTGTTTTGACGCGGACCAGAAATGACGCACCAATTTAATTTTGGGTTTTATATTTCTAAACAAAAGCCGTGACGTCATTGATAATTACTATTCATAACATGATGGTGAAGGTCATATGACTACAACATAGATGCCTAAAACTCTGTCCAGAAATGTTATTATTGCTTGAATTATTAAAGATAGTGCAATTTCCGCCATTTAATTAAGGTCAAAAACAGTCTACCCTTCCCCTAATGATTATCAGTCCTAAATCCACTTTGATCGGCAAAAGTATGTAAGCGCATGCTTCCCTAGTTTGTGTTTTTCAAATCATGTGACTGTCATGTGACATGGTTTTACATTTAAGCGGGAATCACTGTAGAACAAATGATCATCGCTTATATAATTTTCTATGGTTTATCGATTTTTTTCATTCATTGTATGAAGAATACATTGATAAATATATTATTGTCAATTTTGTTTTATGAATGCAATTACTTCATATTTTCAAGTATTTGGAATATATATGTCACTTTGATAAATTTTGAACAATTTAATATAAAATTTGAAATAAAATACAACTTACAATTAAATTAATGTAAAAAATTGTGTTGCTATCAACATGATCATAAAAGTGACTGTAAATGTCAAAATTTGTTAATAAAATTGATTTTTTTGAACAGTGTTAACTTTAAATTATCCGGATTGAAGCATTTTTTCGAACATCAGGTACGTGCAAGTGGTTTTTACTGGTTTGTTTACAGTGCGTCATTACTGGTACCCATCATAAGGTTGACAGTCTGTTTGTAATGTTAGCAAACATGATTTTTATTGCTATTACTGTTTCAAAAATAAACTGTTTAATGATTGAAATATTTTAACAAGTGATCAATCTTTCATTCTGTTCCGTTTTTCTAATTCTTTTAAATGGTAGATTAAATGTAGAGACAAACACAACGTTAGGTGCGTCATTACTGGTTCCTCGGGGATAATATAAGTGTACTAATAAATATCCACTTTAACACTTTTCCTTATTTTGTCTAATATGCCGCCATTTATGAAATATAAATTATCTGTATCAATAATCAAACAGCAATGCAAATTATCTATTTCTATATACTCTATCGTGACAAATTAACGGTAGATAATAAAATACATGTAGCACGAAGCTAATTAAAATATTCTCGGGTACATCTATCAACTACTGTAATAACCAAACTTTACGAGGAGAACGAAATCATATAATAGAAACATTGCTAAATTTATCATTTACAAGTGAAAATATTAATTATATAACAAAGACATTAACTTACATTAAATAGGTTATATGTTGTGTCCACACAATGAATTAAAACACTAACACAGGTATATAAATTCGGGATACAATATAATGCGACTGTAGTTCTCAATCTCCCGTGCAAATCTACCTGGTCAATACAAAATATAAATTGACCGCGAAATCACAATGACCAATCAGATACGTAATTTAAAGTAAGAACCTTTTGAATATTCATGAACTAAATATAAAAAGTAAAGTGTAGATTTGATTTAAATAATAATATTCCTTTATCAAAATTCAAGATTTAAACGTTATAATAAATGCAATTAATTTAAGAACTTTCAAGATATTTTTACTATTATTTAATATACGTAAAAATGACACTACTACAGATGGTCTTAGGATGATCCTAACTTTAGGATATATTTAGGATGGTTATTTTATAAACAAATATGGCATATATAGGTTCCATTTCATTGTAATGGCGGGGTGGGGTGGGGTGGGTGTTTGCTAGGATGAAATATATTGCCATGCGTTCTTTTGGTTGAAATCTCTGTCCATGTTTTTCTTTTTTACCTTATTCGGTCCTTTTTATTAGTTTATTCTGACTTTTTTTACATGAATTATCATCCGCCTTTTTTTGGCAAACTCATTTTTTTTTTTTTATTATTCCAAACAGGAATTCTTTTCCTGCCTTTTTTCAAATTTCATCTTAGTCCCCCCCCCCCCCCCCCCTAAAAATCAAATGGTAGTTCTTAAGATGATGCAAATTAGATTTCAATCCCATTTTTCAACACAATTGGATGCACCATTTGACAATTTATCAAAAAAGCAAAGTTTTACACTTTTTCCACGTCGTCCAGGAGAGTCTGTAGTATTGCATCGTTAAAATTCGAGTGTCGTTTCTTGCTCATATACTTACGTAATAAAGTAGTTTTATACTGCAACTAGTTTTTTTTCCCTAAATATAGTAACATAGTTTTTGCATAATGTCAATTTCATCATGGAACACTTTCTAAACAATCAGAGGTTCATTAAGGGATAAAAATAAGTTTAACATTTGTGTTACGATTTAAAAAGCTATCAATGTATTAGTTTAGGTTGCAGTATAAAAACAATATAAGGTCAATGTCATAAAAATATAAACTTTTTTTTGTACTCGGCGCAAAACTGGGAAAGGACTCGGTAGATTCTCGCTCTTCCCCAGTTTCTCAGCCTCATACAAAAAAGTTTATATTTTTCTTTCATTGACCTTATCTATAATACTAAAATTAAGAGGTCCAATTTGTCAGCCGTCATCACGTAAAAACGACGAATCAAAGAATTCAACTTTATATACAACTAATATAGTACACAGGTGTAGATTAAAAATTACACCACTCCAGGCCCTTTTGTTTTCCACGTAATTAATATTGCCAATAATTAAGAAGTTCCAGGTGAGTCCGCTACCGATACCAATAGTATAATCACCTGTTGCCTATTACCTTATCTGTACGTTCCGCATCTGACAGGCGCACCACCAAACGGTGTATTCAGGATTAATATGCTATTTACACGGGTCATAATCACAGGGTTGACACTACTAAATTGTCAAATTGTTACCTATTGTAGTATTTTAATCCGTAAGACTTTCTAAGATAACAATACGAATACTAAAAATCTGGACTAAAAATAAGTTTCAATTTGTTAGCGGGCATGACGTAAAATAGCGAATCAAAGAATTCTACTTTATTTATAACTAATACAGGACAATGCTGTTGATTAAAAAATACTCCATTCCAGGACCTTTTGTTTTCCAAATAATTAATATTACCAATAATTGATAAGTTCCAGTTCCAGTTCGACGGGTTCAAACAGAAAGAGTTGAAAGCAGAGAAAATTGTGTATCTTATAATCGGCATGACTTTTTCAGATGACAGTACTAATACTAAAATAAGGCTTGCGCATAGTTATATACTTTAATTCAGTCATGGACCCGCGATATCACGGGTGTGTTCTAGTATTGTATATAATTACATTAGATGTATGTTTCATTATAATATTTTATTCTGATTGGCTAACTGCACATCACGTGTTATTCCGTAAGCAGTTGCAATGCTCAATACAACTTTTCACTCATGATAACACGTGCTCCAACAATAAAGTGCACAGGTGAATTAAGTAATAAAATATATAAAATTCGTGTTTTCATGATCATAGCTAAAACATGTAATTATAAGTATTGAATGCTTCTTTTTGTAACTTTATAGGGTTGTAAAAGCGTTGACCGTGCGTACATTTTTAGAATGAAGCGCTTTCGCTTTCGCGCTTCATAGAAAATGTACTTCGGTCAACGCTTTTACACCCTAATAAATCTACAAAAAGAAGCATTCAATTCTTAAATGAATAACTCAGTATTTATATGAAAAATGCACGAGATTTGGTATCGAACTTTTAAGTATGCAACCGTGACACTTCGAATTCAGCGCACTCAATGTATATACATGTATAGTGATTTTACCGATTACATATTTACTT